>NW_020653738.1:221479-296369 GCF_003589595.1 Hyposmocoma kahamanoa | reverse complement strand
AAGAAATGTTTTAGTGAAGCATCGGTTACTTCTCTCGTATAGCAGACGTCCATACTCAGTCTATAGTAATATGTAGGTAAACTTATAAATATGTGAATTAGCTTAAGCTAATATACTGACCGTGCTGTCTTGTTTATCGAAAGGCGTGAGTGAGAACTGTATCTGGCTAATTTTGGACTCCTTCTCGTCGCCCATCGGCGACGGAGGCGTGGCCTCTCTGTAACACACAAAAACACACTTTTAATATCACAGTAATATTCTTTACAATTTCAAATAGATTTCAACATCAGGTAACGCATGAAAAGGTTGGTTACACCAGTATAGTGTTAAGTGTTAATGCATCGTACAACACATCTTATTTTTGAAGAAAGGTTTCATATTTTCAGCTTAAGTCATTGTCCGCCATGACTTTTTCAGAACTTGTCAACCTAGACGTATTGCAATTAAACATTGACAGATGTACTTAGAAATTAAGTTCGTAAGTACATGCCACACAGAGATTCGACCCTTTGACCTCTTCATCAAAAAGCAATCGTACTTCCTCTTAGCTATTGCGTTTTATACGAATAATATTTACATTTACATGGCGATAAATGAGGAAAAAATATGTTAATTGCAAATTGTTGAGAAAATGCATAAATAATGTTGAGCTCAGGGGACTTAATAATTAACGAAAACAGTTTTTAATCACCAGGTTTTAATGACACTAACTGAAAGGTCAGAAGATGGAAATCTGCTGCACGACAACACACCGAGCGCGAGGCGGGACGCGCGCACGCGCTCGGTGTGTTATCGACCATATAAATACACGGACACGCCCGCCTGGGTCACTACCCGACCTGCGCCCAACCCGCACCCGCTCTATGTGTGTTTCACGCTTTGAATTGTCCGTACGTTGTTCACTCTTCCCTGGATTGAATTATGTAACTAATGATATTTATAGCACCGACAATACCAATTTTGAGGTAGTTGTAGCGATTGTTCTTTTTATAGTTATTAATTCCTGTCGCTTCTCGAATGGTTTGTCGTCCTCAAGGAATCTCAATGGAAATGTCAAGAGAATAATATATATAATATAATTTTTAGTCAAATTGAAGGCCATAAGACTTATTAATTTACGTCTCAGAGTGACAGGCGCAGTGGGAGTGACTCACAGATCTTTGCGACAAGATAGTCGCTTACCACCAATACCACCAGCCACACGACTTACTCGTCTCAACACTTGGTATCGTAAAAGAAAAATAATAATTATAATAACTACTGTGTGACTTTAAGTGACTGTAGTGTTCGGGATGTCATTTTATAATGTATTTTTGTGCTCTGTGTACTCGGATCAAGACTGATATTTGATTTGAATTAATCGATGTTTTGAATCAATAAAATTACTTGTTCGTATCTCTTGAATAAAAAAAAGTAAACTGCTTAAAGCTTGAATTGAAATGTTGCAACTTAATTATGAGTTAGTCACCATCGAGTCATGTTGGTTAAACCGTCGGACCTGAGGTCAATTTTGCGTGGTCGGAACCAGTTACTTTCAATAGGAAAATTTTGACTTCGTATGTTGTTTTAGACTGCGTTTGTTGTATACGGGAAATTATTATCATATGTTTTTATAGCCACTAATTACGAGCAAAGTCTGCGACCTTAGAAGCAGACAATGATGTTATGTTATTTAGAAAACGTTGATTCATTTACTTGGCGAGATGCATTATAAAATGTTGAATGTTCTCAATTGAATGCGGCAAAACGATAAAAATGGATTACCTAAGACACTCAAGGCAACGAGATGAAATATTGCACAAGATTTTCTATTAGCAATTATAACTTTTATTTAATCGATCTCAAAAGTTTGTGGAGTTACACTTATTTGCCAAGCGTATTTGTAGGTGAAATCGAATAAACCGAATTCATCCCCTAATTTGCCACCCTTAGAGCGATTGCGCACTACGTTCGATTCGTGTCAGTTCCGAATCCGGGAAATGACGGTCCGAAATGTCACAGTGGTGTATTTTATCGTCTCTAGGTATACAAGCGATACCGCAGCCCTCAACGACATCATCCGTCGGGCCTTAGCCACGGTTAACGTGTCTGCTATACTCAAGCCAAGCGGCATGTCGCGAACGGATGGCAAACGCGGACGGAATGACTCTCATTTCTTGCAGCATAGGCTGGGCACTGGTGTGGGACGCCATATGTGTCGACACACTTGCCTCATCTCATCTCCAGCATACCAGAGAGAGGGCTGCTTTCGCAGCTGAGCTGGCGGAAAGAATAAAAAGTAATAAGTACCAGGATCTCGGCTTCGACTACCTATTTCCAGCCTTTGGAGTCGAAACTCTTGGCCCGTGAGGTCCCAATGCCCTTCATTTGTAATTTTGTACAGATTATTTAAAAAATTAATAGACTGTCTGGGAATCCCAAGGGCCGGCAGCTACCATAGTATAGCCATGCAAGGAGGAACGCTGCCAGCATCTTGGGTACCTTGCCGCGGAGACCCAATTTTACTCATATAATTTAAAAATCCTAGTTTTACTTCCTAATATTTACGCTTTTATTGTACCTTACCCGTGTATTGTCATAATAATGAATTAATAAGCGATAATAAGCGAGAGGTGAAATATTTTGTTCGAATTTGAATGGGACAACTAAGATACAGCCTTTTCTACAAAAAAGAGTCATCGAAATCGGTTTACGTACGTCGGAGTGATCTCGTAACATAGACAAAAAAATATAGCCGTATTAAGATTATAATACATGCAATAAAATAAAAGAATCGCGAAAAGAGTCGTCGACCACTTTATCTTCGGCCAAAGAACTATAGGCTATTCTAAGAAATCTCTTTGTATATACCTATCTTCATTTTTAATTCAACAGGCACAAGCTATTCCGCATTCAGTCAGCGTAGATGTTTTGACATATCGTCCAATGTCACTGTGGCGAAATTGTCACGATTACGATAAATTACGAGTAGGAACAATTACAAGTATTACTATCTCTTTCTAACTCATCATGACCTTGATAATTGCAATAAGTTATATCGTTGTTACATAATTATTATTTGTGTGAATTTGGACATCGATTATTCGACTTCCTCTTTTTAAGTACTTTTGTACTGAATAATGGAGTGTCTTATTTTTTACTAGTACAAGAATTAATATCTAAAATTCTTGAAATTACTCAACAATATTCGGTCCGTTCTGAATAGATGCAACGTGTGTGTTGTATGTCACTTTAGAAAATCTTTAGTGGACAGCATTGAAAGTCTTCTTTTTTTTTTAATAAACAGATTTGCTCATATCAAAACACCATACGCCTGCTTGTTGTGAATGACATTTTTTTTAATTAGCTCAATATGCCTAGCAAAGCAAATTATTTTACAATAACATCATAATTATATTGTGGCACCTACGCATGTTTAGCGACATTATTAACAACGTATTATAATTAAACATCTCTGTCATAAGTTCCCAATTTTTTTATGGCTTTTATATTTATTAAGGCAGTAGAAAAGAACTAGACACGAAAAGTTCGTTTTAGAAGAATCCTGTAAATGGAATAATGGCCCAAAAATATGCATAAATGTACCTAATCACAAATAACTTTAAAGATTTTTTTTATTCATGATATCCTACTACTATAATTTTCACATAAAGAAATTCGGAAGGTCTGTCTGACTCTATTTGTGGCTCAGTTGACTAAGAATGTCTCGGTATGGCATCAGACACTGATTCAAGTCCGGTAAGATCGAATTTATTATGGAAAATAGTGACAGACGTAACATTAATAAGAGGAATAAAAATAAACTAACTGTGCTTTACAGTGATCTTTACAAAGTTAGAAATTCACTTAAGGGCTTATGTATCAGAATTTGTTATTTAAAACTAAAGAAAACAAAACCTGTATACTAAAGGTTATTATTATACAGCTTCTGCTTATTTGGATGACAAAAATCCGTAGTATTGACCCGTTTAACTCTTGCAGGTTGTATCTATCTGCGATATTTGACATAAATACAGTAAATGATATGATATGTCCATTTGCAAAGAGCAGCTCCTACAGTTTCTTGCTCGTTCTCCTCAGGAGAATCTGCCCTAGGAATGAACAGTAGAGTTTAGTCGATATGACGGTTTCAAGTGTAATTTGCTTACGTATAAAATAAAGATTTTTTTGTATTCAAATGTAAGTGTGCATTTGACCCCCGTCTCACCTGATGGAATGTGACGATGAGGTCGACTATAGAGCATGCACACCTAAATAATGCCTATGCACTCTCGCCTTGAAAAGGTCCAAGTTACAACGTTTAGGGAACAAGTCTGCAGGCAGGGAATTCCACTCCATAACCGTTCGCCATTTCTTTGGAATATCCATAACATAGGGGTGAAACCCAAGCCTAACTACGCCTAGTCCCCCGATGATGGAAAGGGGAAGGTAGAATTAAATCGTGTAATTCCATCGCACACTCTTCGTGATATATCCTGTAAAATACCGATAACCAGGCATCCCTTGGGTGTTCAAGGCTCTGCAGCTTCACCTCTACTAATTTTGAGTCACATATAAGCTTCTTGGCAAGCTCGTCAATTGAATCCAAGGTGGCCAGTTGGTATGTAGCAGACCCATCCCAAAGGTGGCAGCAGTACGACTCCATACATTTGACTTAATTTGAAAGAATTTTTCTTTATATTCGATCTATGTACCAACAATAGGTAATTTGAAGTATTTTATCGCTCAATTGCTACAACGGTTGGCTCGTGTTTTCCGCTTTAACGACATCAAACCAGAATATCAAGTCCTCCATCACTTGTATCAAGTCATTGAAGGAAAATTATCAATATTTCGTGTAATTATCGATATTTAAGTTTGCTTAAACGCGTTTACGCACACTGTATCCGATTCGTATTCAAATCTAGAAAACTCGTACCCACTTTGGATGTCACTAGTGCGTCGCTTGTACTTGCACTTGTATAAAATGATCCCTGTGACATTTCGGACTGTCATTTCTCGGATTCGAAACTTATACGAATCGGACATAGTGCGCAAATGTTTAAAAAAAAGGAAATCTAGACTAAAGTAATAAGAGAGTACCACATTTAAATTAGCACTATTTCTATACAAAAACTCCACTTTGTCATCAACGCCTACAACAACAGATAGTTTACAAGTCTTGCCTAGTTTCGGATACGAGACTTGTTTTAAGTGACGAGATAAACAAGTCGCATACTTGATGGTAAGCAACACGCCTGTCCATAACGGACGCACCATTACCACAGTACCACTTAGACCTTTAAATCACGAAGATCTGAGGGGCATTGACACTAAGCCCGTCACCCTGAGACATAAGTTGACAAGTCCCATGAGACTGAAATTTCACCAGCACCCTTACTCTTTTAAACCAAACCCAGTAATGCTTGGCAGCAGAAATAGGTAAGGTTCCATTCTCGGGTTCCACTCTCGTAGGGTTCGACTCTCGTGGACTTCCGCCTGCAATTTTTTCGATCTCGATGTCAAAGTGGTCTATATTTTGGGCACCATCGAAAAAATTATACATAATAGAGAAATGTCAGCATTTTGAGCGCTCTTTTGCGAGGACCAAATTCATTTATTCTATGTACAGCCTTTAATGTGCAAGTCTCTTGTATCTTTATATACCAATACTTTAGTAAAAAGTGATTTTATAATATTATAATAGCTTATAAAGTTACAACAGACCTCCTAAAACCGGTTTCAATTAATAATTTGAAATTATCTAACGCAATTTTTAGATCGTTATCAAAGTTATTATTTAGTGTTGTTAAACAACATTTGGTGAACTTTTTTATGTTGTTTTATGGATAGTTATTAATATTCGTTTAAATAATAAAATCATGAATTAGGTCCAATCTTGCGATTTTTAACTAATGTTGTTTTGTTTACCAGTTAACTAAACCTAAGTGTTTAATTATTTAACGGAAAGGTGACAAAACTATTGCAATAAAACTTATTTGTAGCAAAAAAGAAACAGCATGGCACAGGTCACTACTAACATTTGAAAACGAACTATTTCCGTTATATATTTTGTTTATACGCGTATAAATACGAACAGTATTTTCATGCTTACCATTTTCGGTCACGGACTGACCGCCGACATGGAGGCGTAAACACTGCATCACCAGTCACAATAACGATAATGATAAGTAACGTTTTGATATTACGATCAAAATTATTATCGGAAGATATTGCTGCTGGTTATTGCTGTGCGGTAATTGAAATAACGGACCGCCCTTTTATGTGACGACTGTGGTAGTTCAGTGGGAGAAAGATTGCTCCTCTATTGGAAGGACAATGGTTCGCATTCCTGTTTTGTACCTATGCCTTTAATTTATAAGTTAAGTACAATTAATTATGTTTACTAGCAATATGTTTGGTGTGTGTCAGCGAGAGAGTTGCGTACCTTGTTTTAGGAAACTGAAGATATTAACCCTACCATCGATGTATATTTACGAGGACTGTGTTTATGTGAAACAAAATCTAAGCAACTTTAAAATAGTCAAAACTAGATAACCTAGACATACAGTAGAACGATGTTCGTATTAGTACTCAAATTATTTAATAAATTACCGGATGCTGTTAAAGAATTAATTGTAGAGCATTGAAAATGAAATTGCTTAATTTGTTAGTTACTCAATTCTACTACAATGCTGATGATGACTTTTTACTTGATATGTATGTCATATTTTTGCCCTCCTATTCTCTGGTTAACTGTATAACTTTAATGCATGCTGAATAAAAAATGAAATAAGAATGGTCTAAAATATTCACATGCTAATTTTGGTGAACTACATTGTTAACTATGTTTTTTTAGCGAATAAATATGTTGTATTCTTGTATTCTAATACCTCTCGCAGATAGAGTATATATATAACCCATTATTCTTTTCTCTGCTTAGCACAAATCTTCTGAACGGTAAGTGTTTAGGCCCAATGGTGAAATAATAGCGAGTGGACTATATATTCACTTGTAAATAGCGTCGCGTGCGGCGGCGACGACAATCGGTTTGTCTCTTCCTTATTTAATTTATTGGCCGTAGCTTGCACGGTGCGCGGGCGATGTTGCTACGTCTGTACAAATCTAGATAACTCGGACCCTCTTCGGATGTCGCTAGTGCATGCTTGTACACCTAGAGGTAAAATTATCCCTGTGACATTTCGGATCGTCAATTCTCGGATTCGAAGCTGATACGAATGGGACGTAGTGCGCAAATGGTCTTAGTCCAATTCAAAGGATTGCACTGGAAACACAAGCACTGGAAATACGACCCTAATGGCAGGGACTTGAGTATGATTTCGAGTGCTTTAAACCATACTAAAATCCTGACTTGAGCATTGAGTAGAGTTCTAGAACACGACCCTTAGTGTTTAATCCATAGACTCCCACGCTGGTCCAATGCGGGTTGGACATTTGACATGTTTCCGAGGATGGTTTACCTTTACCATTACCAACAGGTATTGCTACAAAGTATTAATAAATGTACGTGCTTTAGTAATTGAAGCCACAGGTACAGTCAACAGCACAAGCAATACGTTTTTGTTTAATAGCGCCTCTAGTGCAACGCACCGATATCCGTCAATGTGTAGTTTGGTGTGCTGCCGTCTGTGCATACGTCAATTCAAACGCGATGAAAAATTGATAGGCAATCGTTGCCGTCTTGGGCTACTATAGGAAAGATAGAGCAGTACCCAATCTATTTCTGCCGCCAAGCGGTAATGATGTTCCTGTTTTACAGGCAAATGGGATTTCTCAACTTATGTCTCAGGGTGACGGGGGCAGTTGCAATAGACACCTCTTAGATCTTTGTGATTTAAAGCTCTGCAACTGCTATGGGCAGGCAGGGACGTGTCGTTTACCACCAGGCGCACAACTTGTTAGTTGTTCGTCCCGTCATTTGGTATCATTAAAAAAATATCTCATGACATGTCTCAACGTTATGTTTTATGTAACGTTATACGGCAAAAATAAAAAAGTAACCCATCAGTGTCGGTGTCGCGTGATTCTTCCGCCATGTGTGCTTCCTCCAGCGATTACACGTGGCGTGCTGACGAGTGGCGTGTGCACTCTACTTGTTGTATGATTGTGCAATAGGTGGTTTTCTTGGAATTTAAAATCGGAAACATTCTTGACCATCTTGAGTGAATATCATTACCATCTTGGTTAAATTTTATTCATTCAAGAGACATTGCGACGGAATTGCATGAAGTCATTCCGCCATCTCCTTTTTATCATCGAGGGACAAGACGTTTGTATACACAAGATTCTATAACATTCTGTTCGGTGGGGCACTTGATATCAGGCCTTTCATACACGGTCGTCTATTAATGGTAGATATAAGTTTTTCATGGCTTATCCTGGATTTTCTACTAAAAACTAAAATGATATTAGAAATATGCAAGTAAAACTCCTCCTAGAGCTCCTTGTGAAAGAGTTCGTCCAGGATAGTACTGCCACCTTACCTTTTTCTGCCGCCAAGCAGTAATGCGACCATTACTGTGTTCCGGTTTAGAAGGGTAAGGACGCTGGTGAATTACAGGCGCATGGGATTTGTCAACTTATGTCTCAGGGTGACGGGCACACTGGCAGTGTCAGCTCAGATCTTTGCGATTTAAAGCTCTGAGTGGCAGTGCGCGAAACCGGATCCGTCGCCTAGTTTGCCACCCTTAGAGAGGAAATATTTGCTTCAAATTTAAATGGGACCAATATAGCCCTTCTAACGAAAAAAGGCACAACTATGCGTACTTTATATATGAGGGCAGAATACTGAGGAACCCTATTTCCAACAAAAAATGATTTATCGAAATCGGTTCACAAATGCCCGATGAAATAAAAAAAAAGATAAAACAGTCGAATTGAGAACCTCCTACTTTTTTAAAGTCGGTTAAAAAATACAGCACCTATCGCGAGTTTATTCCTAGTTGATGTCTGCAATTATCCTCTCTGGAAGACGTCTGAAGTAAATAAAGCAGACACTGCATTTTATTATTTCTAAAACAACAAAAGACGAAGCTATGATTGAACACAGCAAACTCCTAACGCGATTAAAACAGTGAAAGCGGTGAATCCGTTTCATTTGCACCGCTCCACTAAACACCGGACAGTTGCTAAATCGGATGTAAACGAACACATTAGTTCAATTTCCAGTTTACTTGCCCTTAAAAACCAAATGGTTATCAGAGTTTGAAAACCTGATTTCTTATTAATTCGTAATTCATTAATTCGTGTTATGTAGTTTTTTGTTATGTCGGCTGTGGGTAACTGGTTCGGTGGCCGAGGCCGAGCATTCTTGAATAATTCTAGTGTGGTTTTAATAAAATACATGTAAAAACAACACAACTAATTGAAAACATATGATAAAAAGTGTCTGAGAATGACAGGTAGGTTTTGATGACGACGACGACGCACGGGTAGACATATCGTTGGAGGATTGTACAAAGGACGTAAGCGACATTTCGAAAAAGTTTTCAAGGGAACATGTTTTAGGTTTTAACGACTATTTTAAAATAATTACGACTTGATTTAAAGTTCAATTTTGAGGTTAAAGAATTGTAGCTTACGCCTTTTCTACAAAACCGCGATACCTTTTTTTAATGGTACCAAGACATAGGAGGAACAAGGCGTGGGCCAGATGACGGCCTCACTCGTCTGGGGGGCGAGTCGGAGGACAACTGAATCTGAAAAAGTCGTGGTGAATGTGCACCGACCCCACGGCGCCGACTCAACCGGCTGGAGGTAAACCTGGGGGTAGGCCCTCTAGTCTGGAGGGAGAGTCCCCACATAACCCCTGAGTCTCCTTGGGGTCAGGGGTATCTATAAAGATTTCCCACCCGTAAAAAAAACAAATATAAGGTGGTACGTGATATAAACAGGCGTCTATAGCAGGTGCAGTGCCATTCAAAGCTTTAAATCGCAAAGATTTGAGGGGCATCGCCCGAGACATAAGAGACATAAGTTGACAAGTCTCATGTGCCTGTAATTTCGCCAGCACCCTTACCCTTTCTAACTGGAATGCAGTAATGCTCACATTACTGCACGGCCGCAGAAATAGGTAAGGTGGCAGTACTTGCCTGGACGACCTCTTTCACAAGATGCTCTACAGCTAGTAAATGGGAGTTCTCGTAGCAGAGTACTCTGCTACGAGAACCCCCATTTACGGTTTACAGGTACCTGTATGCTAACACTTTTGGCTTTTTAACGTTTCTGCAAGCCCAGCAACAGAGCCTGCAGGCTTGGTATTGTTTTGGAGGTGGGTTGCGGTCAAGGTATCGATCATATGGCGTGCAACACTAAAGTAAAGCTCTACGGAATAAGCAACTCGCCGTCTGGACGTTTGCTATTAGCTTGGGCTATGCCACTGTCCTGGAACACAGGATATTTACTATGGCTAAGCTGAGACCTTGATAGCCAAGAGCGTTAAATTTTTGTCACAACAATGGCGATGTGGACAGAAAACTTCTAGATGTGATATTACACACTACAAAATACTTATTCTTATGCCATACCACAAATCGCGCTGTTGCATGCCGTTCGACCGCCGCGCGCGCACGAAGACCGGACGTCGGCAACGTGTTGCGGCGCAAGGAGACGCCGAGGTCGTAACAGGTCGGTTTACTTTAATGTAACCAAATGGAGACGCGATTTTTTTACCATAAACAATCGTATTTCGATGAAAAGGTTAATTTTAGTAAATTATCTACTTACTGAAGACCGATGCCAAATTTTAAACCTAAATTAGATAACCACTCAACAGCGTTTGAAACATTTCTTATCACACACGCAAACAGTCTATGGTAGCGGTCGAAAAATCGCAGCTCACGAACCACAAAATACCGATATTGATGAAGTATACGAGACACGTACGGATGGGAGAGTTAGAAGGGGTCAATCTCAGAGAATATTGGACTGAGGACGTTTTAAGCAAAAACCAGCTGGAGTACCCTAATTAAGTTAATAACAATGTACCTACCCATACAGTTTGAGTTTTTTTTATGATACCGAGTAAGAGGACGAACAATTCGTGCGCCTGGTATTAAGCGACACGCCTGTCTATAGTAGTTGCAGTGCTACTCAGAGTTTTAAATCGTCATGATCTGAGAGACACCGCCACTGTGCTCGCTAATCTGAAACATAAGTTTACTAGTATGCCTGTAATATCACTAGCACCCTTACCCTTTAAAACCGGAACGCAGTAACGCGTACATTACTGCTTAGTGGCAGAAATAGGCAAGGTGGCAGTACTTCCCTAGACGAACTCTTTCGCAACGAGCTCTACTGCTAATAATAAAAGTTAACAACTCTCAAGTGAATTTTCAATCGCTGTACTGTTGACATTTGACTTTGTGGACAAATAAGTTTGCCGACCGGGCAACAAATATTGTCAGAGATTAAATATGTCACGCACATCAGCGGGGAACCTTTCCAAATAATGGGAGGGCCAATGAGTGGGTAAATAAGATTTATAAAAAAACACTTACCTGCAAATGTTTTTTTTTTATAATATGTTTAAGACTTACAAAGGAATTTCAACGGCACCCTATATAGTACGTTTAGTTCGAAGTTACTAATAGGACTGAACGGTGAAATCATCTTTTTAGGGTTAGGCACAAATGTGAACGTAAATTAGGAAAACTATTTTATAAACATTACTGGGCGACCGTGCACAAGTCGGTACAAGCGAAGCTAAACGAATTACATGATACTCTTAGATTTAGCATGGTTTGTATTTGAAGTCAAAAACAATGTGTCACTCTATAGGTAAAGGTACCTATTTTAGGAAGGTCAACTCTTGCTTGTTTCAAGTACATGTTACATATACTTTTACCAACGTATTGACATGTCAAGGAATACAATAACTTTGATGAAGTCTGATAATAGACAGCCGATTGCACAAATATCCATTTACTTGTTTTGACTTGCATTACAATCCATTAACGAAATGCTCCATTGAGTAATATGCTGAAAATATGAACTTGGCAAATGGATAATTCCACGAACTTTTGAGGTTGATTTTTTGTTATAAAAAGTTATAATTATATGTTATATACATTATATATTTTTTAATGATATAAAATGACCAGACAAACAAATCGTGCGTCTCGTGGTAAGTGACATGCCTATCCAACAGTTGCAGTGTTACCCAAAATTTTACATCGCAAAGATCTGAAGGGCACTGCCACTGCGCCTGTCATCTTGAGACATAAAGTTGACAAGTCCCATGCGCATGTAGGTTCACTCTTTCACAAGGAGCTCTACTGCTACCATAATGTATATTTAATAGCATGCAAATGTCAACTTTTCAATTTCCGCATATTTAGTTTTACTCAAACAATGATTACTTTATTACAATCATATTCTTTAATCAATTCTGCCACGATATTGCAAAAAGTCGAAGGACAAGAAGCAAATGTGGATGGAAAAGTTTTATAGAGGCCATTTTTGTTTTGAGTCTATACAGTGTGCAACAGAAGGGATCATAAATTATACTTTAGTATATACATAATTACTTCTACTGGGATGGGATCATAACCGTGACAAACATTTTTCTTTTTCTCCATTTGCATCTTTATACATGTTTATTGTTGGTACCCTTAACCTGCTTTTTCAAAGAACATTCTGAATCTCCATTATAGTCAAGGTACCCTCTACCCGCGTTTCCATCTACGTCAATTTAGTAACATCTATCCTTTCTACATAATGAAACTATTGAAGTAATTAAATTTTATATTCAATTCAATACAAATTTAATTACAAATAATAGTGACATCCAGGGCTGGTAGCTGTAAAGTTACCTAACTGGGAGACGAAATACTTTCATAGATTTCTCATAGATGGCGCTACGGCTAAATGTCATTGAAAACCAAAAACAACGATCCACACAAGTACATAGAAAAATTCTTGAAGTCCGCTGGTACGTTCTATGGCCTAGTTGGCATAGCGTCTGCCACGGTTTGCTAGAATCGAATCGAAAGACGTCGGTTCGAATCTGGCCACATCGAAGGGTTTTTTTCTACGTGTTCGATCTTTGTATTAATTATTATAACTATTGAAGTATTCCCTTTTCTTCTCTTGTCACTACATCATTTCCACGTTACATCTCTCTCTTACTACAGTGTTTGGCTTTAAGAGTAACAATGCAAATGCAACGCAAAGCTCATTTCTAAGGCTTAAAGCTCATTTCTAAAGTCCCAAAAGTAGAGCGCATGTACTCTACTTTTGGGATACAAAATTGAAATACTTTTTTGTCGTGTTTATTCATTGAATGAATATCACTAATTACAGGTTTCTTGTCATGGTATGAGTTCTTTTTATTTTCTCGATATTGCGGAACGGCAACTTGCTCCATGGTGACATACCGTAGTGAGATACGTGTAATTAGTTTAAGTATAATAATCATTTAGTGACATACTTTAAGCTAAAATAAAATCAAAGAAAAAATTCTTATAATAGTTTCATACGTCGTAATCGTGATAATGTCTTTTATAATAAATATATAAACAGGATTCTCGTTATTAAATTTCACCCTATATAAACATAGAGCAGTAAATAGCCCATGTGACTTTGAACTTAAGGCCTCGGTGTCGTAAAAGATTATATGCAGCTTATCTGCTTAGTAAAACTTAACGTTAATAAATACAACTTGACGCTAATTTTATGCCTTAATTATTAAACCAATTAATTGTTTTAAACTCAATTGTGTAGCTGATTTAATTATCAAAATTTGAGTTGAATGGTTTAAAAATTAAACTGAATTAACGAGCGTTTTTTATTACTTTTTAAATAACAATATTGATGGCTTCCGTGATCGAGTTTGTTGCACACCAGTTTTCAAGGGTGAAGCCATCTCTGAGGTTCCAGGTTCAATCCTTGGCCAGGTCAGTGTAAAAAACTAACTTTTCTATATTGTCTCGGTTCTGGGTGTTTGTGGTACCGTAGTTGTTTCCGTTTTCCATAAAACAAGTGCTTTAGCTACTTACTTTGGGATCAGAGCAATGACGAGCATGAGATGTTGTCTAATAAAAAAAGAGCGTGTTTTGCAAATAACTAAAGATGCGTGTGAAGGAAGCCATAGAGTCACTAATTACGATATTGGTAAATAGGTGTGAAGATATGTAGATAACTATATCTCTCTTATCATCATTTTAATGAATAGTGTCTGCTAGCGCCAGATATTTGTTAAATATATTGTTTTGATGCTAGATTCGTCTTGCAAATTAAAAAAAATACCCATATATAGGAATATGGAATATAATGTGAAAAAGCTCCACTAAGTGCAGTGTGTATGTGTTTTTTGGCCCCAATAAATAAAATAAAATAATAAAAAAAACGTTTTTTCATGATAAAGTTTTTTTTTATAACACTATGTGACGGCACGAACAAGTCGTGCGCCTGGTGGTAAGCTACACGCCTGTCTTTAACAGTTCAGAGCTTCAAATTGCAAATATCTGAGGGGCACTACCACTGCGCCCGTCACCCTGAGACAAAAGTTGACAAGTCCCATGTGCCTGTAATTTCACCAGCAACCTTACCCTTCAAAACCGAAATACAGTAATGCTGACATTACAGCTTGGCGGCAGAAATAGGCAAGGTGGCAGTACTTCCCTGGACGAACTCTAACTCCTTCACAATGAGCTCTACTGCTACTAAAAGTAAGGCCGTTGTTAAAAGATGCCTAGCAAATTATAAATGGGTTATAAAAATTGTCACCATCGTACGCCGTATTTACAAATCTCGCCGAGTCAGCGTACGTGATTACTTAGTATGTAATGACTCAGACACATATGCAATTGTATATGGACACCAATTGTTTCACACACCACGCAATATTTACCATCTCGTCGGCACGTCGTTCGACGAGATCTTCTGTTGATAAAATAGCCTCAGAACGTAGATCTACTAGCATATTTTCAAAGTTACAACTATTGTATTGTAATGGACACGAACAACAGGAATGACTGTTAAGCCTAATTTACTTTACGAAATTAGCGTTATAAAATTATACATTTCGTGTATAAAAACATGTAATTTTATAATGCAAGCATTAATTTTATGACATTGAATAGTTTCGTGAGTCGCGCGATTTTTTGGTAATTCTTAATTGATTATCGAAAAAAATATAATAAATGCGAGTCGCATCTATAAGTTTTTAGATTTATAACTAGTACTGCAAGGGGTAGCTGATTCAAAAGTTTTAATAAAATGAAAATAAAAGATTACCTTAGAATAATAACGCATAGGATGATAGTTTCATATCAAACGAAGTGTCACAAGTGAGGCAAAAATCAAATTCATGTAGGCTAGTTTTAGTAGTAGGTAAATTTTCGGGTTTAGGGAATATTTATATAAAAATACAAGTTTAAACGTATTACTTCCTTGTGGAATGTGATGTTAGTATCTATTTTATGTTTGTCTGACGTATTTTTACACTCATTTATCGCACATTTCGTCACATTTCGTACAGTTGACCTTGAGCACTGAAGGCCCGCCCGCTCGTGTAGGCCCTTTGGGAGCGCTTCAATTTGCCTTACTTAGCGTGTGCGGACTAGGTTTCTATGCGTTATTATTCTAAGAGGTTTACTTAATATATCGTCAATTCGAAACTGCTTTGTTTTGAATTGAGCTTTGACGCGAGTTTGCCGAAGGTAGACGTGACGATCGCATTATACTTCATTTTTTTAAATTTCGAATTTCGAAAAAGTGTCGTAAAATTATACATCCATACATTTTACTGCACGTCACTATTGACAATAATGTACATCAATAAATTCCTTCAACGTAGTTATGAATTAATACGAACTCACTTCTCAACAACACAACTTCTCAACAAGTTCTATCGTTGAAAACTAAATACAAAGATCCGACAACAGGCACATACAAAAATTCGTGAGATCAACTGGTTCGTTCCGAGGCCTAATTGGCATACCGTCTGCCACGGTTTGTTAAAAGACGTCGGTTCGAATCCGGCCGGATTGAAGGATTTTTTTCTAAGTGTTCAATCTTTGTATTAATTATAACACAGTAGTGCAGTAATTTTACAAAAAATGATTGAATATCAATTCAATACAAATTAGACTCTATCTCGTTTAGATATTTTATGGGAGACTTCATTAAATAAAAAAATTAAAACGGTTGTCTTTCATTCAAAAACAATTTTTATAGCTATCTGGGTCGTCATTTCCTAATTAAATTTGGAGATTAACTTTAACGCACCAATACGCTTTCTTGATAACCACAAGTAACCCAAACGCAAACCCAACGTCTTCGTAACATTTGTGTAACAACATTAAAAATAAATCAGATGCCATGGGTATCACGATTGCTGTGATACTAAAGATATCACGACACTAATTTTTACTTATGTATTACTAATTTCAACACGCGCAAAATAAGTTTCGTAAAGTAAATTCGGCATTAGATTTTCTTATCGTATCAATGGCACGCTCTATATAAAGTGCCGAAACCTAGGCTGGACTAGGATGGCATTATGTCACCTTTTGAATTCGGTATAGAACCGTTTAAAAAAATACGTGCAAAAATGATATAAGGAACAGGATTGTCGAGTTTTCATCACGGCACGTGTGCGTATGCGCAACGACCGCGTGGAAAAAAGACAATTCACTAGAAAGTAAAATGCAAATAGCATCTTACTTTAGTACAATCAGAATTTATTGACCGTGATTCATTATATTGTGTGGCAGGTGAGATGTTTGTAGAATGTTTGAAATCATGGACAAACTCCATTGCCCACCAGATTTGATTACCAAGCTTTAAGTGTTAAAAAAATCTTCGGAAGCTTCCAGGACAACCCACACTAAACAGCGAGACTTTATTTATATATTTTTAATATTAACGCACACACTCAACATAGCCCCGCACTAAGGAAACCTTGTGCCGCGAGTGCCATGGACACACGTAGACTACCACAAATTACACCCAAACTCACGAGAGAAGCAAATGTAGGTCATACAAATATTTCTCCCGATCCGGGAATCGAACCTGGGACCTCTGCGTGGCAGTCCGGCATGGTAACCGTTCGGCCACCGAGGCAGTTAGAAAATAGATACAAGATAGACTAAGTGCTTAAGTATTTCTATATATCCCTTCTTTTTCTTTCGCCGGACAAATGCAAAATGGCCGCACGCGCAACCGCCTCCGCTATTCGCGAATTCGAATTTCTTTCTTCAGAAGGCAGCAATAGTCATATATAAAAACATATACATAAGTGTTATATTGAGGTACAAATAAATGATTTCACAATCCGCTAAACACAAGAGGTCGCTATTATCCAACAAAGCACACAATAAAGATATATTTATCAAATATCAATAGGCTATGAGCCAATACGTTATGTAACTTGCAATTATTAAGCTGGTTTTGTTCTATGTACCTCCTTATTACTCGCACTATAAGGTAGGTATTTCAAAAAGGAAAGTACTTTCGACGCCAATGCTTTCAACGTGCTTTTCTCTAATAAAGTTTAAACGCAAGAACAAATTCAACAAAGATTTAGATTGCACACATCGTATCGAAAGCTGTACGAAGTTTAAAAATACGATTTTGCCTTTCGGATTCAAATATTGATTTCGTACATTTTCCACAGTACCTATTTCTACCACTAATGAGTATTGTGGGCATTACTGCATTCCGGTTTAGATGGAAGGTAATGGTGCTGGTAAAACTATAGTCACATGTGACTTGTCAACTTTACCTCTTAACGCGACTGAGGAAGAGATAGCGCCTCTCAACGATGAAATTGATAGCATTAAAAAGACTATTTTTATATTCAAATTTTAGTTTTTTTTAAATAGACTGTGGAAGAACAGTTGCGTCACAATTGAGGGTGACTTTAATTTCTAGGTTAAATACATTTTGTACACAATGCTCATGTACATACGTTTTCTGAAAATATTTTAATAAAGACAATTTAAATTCTTTTTTTATAAATCTAAACGTTTTTAAACGCATGTGACGGTTTATTAGCAATATCTCTCGCTTTCGACGAAATAAAACATTTTGATAAAACCTGCGTAACTAATCCGCATAACCATATAATAACCAGCGTTATCGATGAGTGAAGTTATATATATTTAAGTGAATAAAGTGCGTTAAAGTCAAAGCAAGAACTTTACTCGATAAATGGTTTATATATGTTTTTAACCGGCTTCATGACGATTTTTTTGGTTGGTACCTCAGCAATGGTCCCACTTAAATTTAAAGATAAATATTCCACCTCTAAGGATGGCAAAGTAGGGGATGAATCCGGTTTCGCGCACTCTCCGGTAACTAATTGTAAACATTTTTTTAGGTTCAGTTTGTATGTACACATTATAAGCAAAATTTGAAATCGGTTCCGTTTTTTATTTACGTTTTTGTTTATGTTTACAAAAAAAAGACATTTCTTGCGAGTTAGCAAAACATTCGAGTAGACAGAACGAAAGAGCATTTAAATTTAACCGAAGTACATCAATAACCAATTTTGATAAAATTGACCTTTACTTTTTGTCTTCCCCGAAGTGTAGATTCGCGATTGCTATGCTTTGGAAACGAAACTATTTTTTTTATCGCGAACATTTGTTTTTTTGAAACAAATCGTCTCTTGGGGCTCTTTACAGGTCTTACAGTCATGGCAGACGTTCTATGGTTATGTTTACTCAAGAAATGATACAGTGCAATAACAACCACTAGTTAGTTACTTAAATAGTAAGAGCGTTTACACACTACGTGCGATTCGTATCGGGGGTATTTTTTTACCAAACCAAGTGATGGGACGAACAAGTCAAGCGCTTGATGTTAAACGACACGCCTGTCCATAACAGTTGCAGTGCCACTCAGAGCTTTAAATCGCGAAGATCAGAAGTGCACTGCCTCTGCGACCATCACCTTAAGACATAAGTTGAAAAGTCCCATGTGCCTATAATTTCACCAGAACCCTTACCCTTCAAAACCGGTAATACTCACATTTCTGCTTGGCGGCAGAAATAGGTAAGGTAACCTACTGCTACTTCTACTCCCGTTCTTCGTCCTAAAGCTGTCCGAAACAATTACTGTCGAATAAAAAATACTCGATCAAATTAAAATACAATGCCAAATATAAAGCTTCATTGGTATCATAAGTCGTCCTATGATCGAGTATTTAGATTAGACCCGAGTTCCTAATCCGAGAAGTGACGGCCCGAAATCACAGGGATCACTTTATCTCTAGGTGTACAAGCGATATTTGTATTTTCCCGGAGTCGAAACGGACTTAGCGCACAAGCGATATCCGAAGTGGGTCCGAGGTCTCTAGATTTATATAGTCTAGGATTCGGAACAAATACGAATCGACTGCAGTGCGTAAATGCGTAAAAGACCTAAAGTTACTCATGGATTGGCTAACACTTGACCTATATAACTTACCTTACTTACGAACTATTTACCTTTAAGCAAAGTATACTCATGTCGAATAACTCTATTGTTTTACTTCTGAACGGTGCAGTAACTTACCTGTAACAAAAAAAAATTGTTAAATTAAATTACTAAAAGAAAATGTAGCAGTACATAAAAAAGGAAATATAATAATCGTTAGCCTGACAGGTTGGAAACTTCATACACATCTATAAATTGCTTTGTAGACGTATGCAGTTTTTGTCACGATGTTTTCCTCAATCGAAAAGCTCATGGTAAATTCCAAATAAATCGAACTGGTGTGGGACGCCACATGTGCCGATACACTTGCCCCATCCCATCTCCAGCACACCAGCTGGCGGAAAGAATAAAAAATAATAAGTACGAGGATCTCGGCTCCGACTACCTATTTACAGCCTTTGGAGTCGAAACCCTTGGCCCGTGGGGTCCCAGTGCCCTTCATCTGTACAAAATTTTATCGAAAAAATTAATAGACTGTCTGGGAAACCCAAGAGCTACCTTGCGCAACGCATTAGCATAGCAATACAAAGGGGGAACGCTGCCAGCATCTTGGGCACCTTGCCGCGGGGACCCAATTTTATTCATATAATTTAAAAATCCTAGTTTTACTTTTTAGTAGTTAAGCTTTTATTGTCTTGTTTACCTTACCTGTATATTACCTTAATTAAAAAAAAATTTGCACATAAATTCCGAAACACTCATTGGTGCACGCACGCCCGGATTCGAAACGACGACTCTCTGCTCGAGAGGCTGTTGTTGGTCGAATCTAAGCGACGACGGCATCCAACAAAATATGAATAAATTTAAATAAATAAGAACCATACCTAAATAGTAATATCTCAATTTAAGAACAGGCATTATTTTTCAATTTTGTGACAAAGCAGGCGGTCTACTCTCGTTCTTCATCCCACATCGGTCCGAAACAATTACTGTGAAATAAGTAATAGTTGACTAAATAAAGACACAATGTCAAGTGTAAAGCTTCATTAGCATCTTAGACTATGGAAACTAACTCTAAGATTAGCATCGTGCGTGTTTGTAATTTGGTCGAGTATTTCTTATGTGACGGTAATTGTTTAACAGGAATAATGAAATGGCTGAACATTTTGAAAATTATACCAGTTTAATATTGTAATTTTTAAGTTTTATTGAATGTCACAATATTTAATCATCATGATTAATTATTTTTGTGAAATTACTCCACTAGTTTGCTATAAGTATTAATACAAAGATCGAACATTTAAAAAAAAACCTTCGATCCTGCTAGATTCGAACCAACGTCTTCCAGCAAATCGTGCCAACTAAGCCACGAAACGAACTAGGGGTCCTTACGAATTTTTCTATATGCTTGGTGCATTGTTTAAATTAAAATCTTTTTCAATTACATGTTATGAAATGTACAAGTACGTAAAAATCAAACTCGTACCAGACAAACTAAAAACTCGACAAACCAGTATTGGCAGGAAATTAAAACAAATAAATTGAAAAAAACGTATAGTCATCAAAAACATTATAATATTTTTTTATATTCTAACTAGATCTAACATAAAACAGTAAAATAACCGGCCATTCTTAAACTGCATTTTTTTTGCGGATTTTCGTTGTGTTTCGTTAAATGTGCTGACGAGTGTATAATAGACAAACGTCAAAAATGAAGAAAAAGTCATGGTAAAGGAATCTCGATCACACTAAACCAAACTAATTAAAGTATCGATGTCCTTTTTCGCATCTGAATGTGACGCAAACGTTATCCAACTCATTATGTCACGCCGCTTGCGCTTGCGCAAGCAATGTGGGTCATGATCTCAAGCAATTCGGATAGGGGTACCACAAAGAGAAAATTGGAATTCATAATGTGTAATTATGTTTTTTTTATTAAACAATCTTAAGCAGTTCTTACAAGGTGTTATGTGGTACTGACATATTTTTTTTGTTGTTTGCTTATCATTGTTTATAGAAGTAACTTTATTCATTATCAAGCTATTGAGTATTCAAATGTGAGTGAACAGGTTTTTCTACTAATCCCTTCCTATAAGGAAATAATTGATATGTATAAGTCACCAAACTTTTTAATGCAGTCAGAAAAATCTTTATATCGATGCAATAAGAGCGAAAACGGCGTTACACGTTCCACTTCTGCTTGGACCGACAACTTGAAACACACAACGTCTTTTTCGCTCTGCATGGTAACTCCTTAAAGTGACCTACTTAAGATTGTAATCATATATACTGTAATTATTTACAACACGCTCTTAAAAACTGGCAAGAAAAATAACGCGATTCGCTTATAATTTATTAGGCTTACTTTTCTTCCTCTACAATCAAAAAGCACGTCTTTCGGTCGTGTTTTTGGTTTATCTGATTGCGTCACGTGTTATGAACGACTTGACCAGACTATTCTAATATAGGAAGCCTCGATGTGAACCCTTAACTTTTATTCCAGTGTCAAATCAATGTACAGGTTGCCCCGGTTTGGCAAAACGTCGCTAATTAGAATCACTCGGACTGAAGGAATTTTTTTTAGGGCTTATTCTATCTTTGTATCAATAATAACAACAAACTACTGAAGTATTTTCACAAAAAAATGTATATAATGGTAGTAAAAATTCAGGATATTCAATATAATAAATATTTCACATTCAATTATTATGTTTTTGGCAACCCTATCGATAGCCTACTGGCATACCTTCCGGCGCGACGTGGGAACAAAAAATGCCTTTATGTAAAGACAATAACCTATCGGCAGCTTTATTAAGACATCTTTTGCTAGGAAGTGTTATTTTTTGCTTCGAAAGATGCGCTAATTTGTGCAAGTTTCTCATTCTAAATACATAG
Source organism: Hyposmocoma kahamanoa (assembly GCF_003589595.1). Lineage (NCBI taxonomy): Eukaryota > Metazoa > Arthropoda > Insecta > Lepidoptera > Cosmopterigidae > Hyposmocoma > Hyposmocoma kahamanoa. Next base: position 274,109 of record NW_020653738.1, on the reverse strand, counting down.
ACAATAAAGAACGTTTGACTGAGGTGAATTCGACAGGTATCCCGAGAAGGAAATGGTTCATTGTCATTCACTGCTGGACATAATCATTCCCCTGAACACTCTAATTCTCCCGGTCCTGTGCCGCCTGCATCCAGCCGTTGAGGTCAACCATCCTCAGGTCGTCCGTCTATCTTGCCAAAGTCGTCCTATACTACGTTAGAATTATTTTACATGATAGTTATGAGCATAGTTATTAATAATTAGATTACAATAGTTCATAGCATTAAATGGAACAAATGGCATACTAAGAAAGGTTAAGAGTCTGTACTACCTCTGATCGAATTAAAATTTTTCCCATACTAATACTATTAATTTTGCCTGGGTCGAGCGACAGGGACACTGGCTTCATTTCAGAATGAAATTTTTTACTGGCTTAATTTTTTATTGACTCCGAACGGTTACCATGCCGGATTGCCACGCATAGGTCCCAGGTTCGATTCCCGGGCCGGGAGAAATATTTATATGGCCTACATTTATTTCTCTCGTGAGTTTAGGTGTAATTTGTGGTTGTCTATGTGTGTGTCCATAGCACCCGCGACACAGGGTTTACCTGGTGCGGGGCAATGTTGAGTGTGTGGGTTATAATTATTATTATTTTACAAACGAAATTAAAGCCATTTGAAAAATATATATCATATACTAGAAAAGAATAGAATAGACATTTATTGCAACACATAGTGAACAGAAATTGATAACCTGTGTTATCAACAACAAACAAAGAAAAGAAATAAAAATTACTAATAAACAAAATAAAGAATAAAATAAAAAAAACAACATAAAATAAGACAAATCAGACAAAAAGCAAAAAACAAAATATAACGACTACAAATTATAGTACTGTCATATGTGCGGTTGTGACGTACGCAAAAGGACTTCAACCAGTAATGATTGACTGTGACGCTGGTTTTCAAAGAGCCACCAGTTACTTAATACTATACGTGTACCATTTAGCTCAGTTGATGTAAAAAAATAATTGGTACATGTACAGTACGTATTAAATAAAGCGGTTTTCTTGTAAAATTTCGAGTTAACTTTGTGTTTTTTTCCATCGTGAAAATTTTTATGAATCGTGTCTTCACACTGGTATACTACTCAGTGTAAATCCTCAATTTTACTATGTATTTCTTCCAAATTCAACACTTTCATTGCTATGCGGAATCAACCAAGTCATTTGGTATTGTATATACTCTTAATGCTGCAGGAAAGAAAAAGAAATTTACAATTAACTCGTCTAGTTAACAGTGAAGCAAAATTCCAAGCATACTGAATGCGATTGCTGGAAGATATGACTGTCCGGTACTAAAATGCTGGATACGACAAACGAAGAGTGTGGCGTTATTGACGTTATATTTTATAACTAATATTTGTGCATCTGAAAAGTTATAATTTTAATTTTGAGTTTTTGATTGTATTTTAATTTTGATTTTTGAGCTAAACCAAGCTGAAACAAAGGTGAAAAAAGCCATGCGCCCATATAAAATAAAATTCGACTATTTTTGTGTATGTATGTACATACCTTAGTAGTGGTCTTATTAAAATTCGAAGAAAATATTGCACCTCTAAGGGTGGCTATGGTAACTTAGGGGATGAATCTGGTTTATTGAATTACACCTACTTTCCGTTAATCGATTTCAATAAAATTTGTGAGGTCAGTTTTTTCTATAAAAAAGTTATAATTACACATATTACCTTTGATCTATCTTTAGCTTTAAAATTGCGGAAATAACCTTAATTATTTGCAGAATATAAATTTAGCCCAAAAGTCTAGACAAGTCAAATACCATCCGTCACTTGTCAATAAACCTGTTCATTATATAATTTGGCAAACACGCGATTTTCGATAAAAATGTGAAAGTAAACTCGCACTTGACCGCTATTCCGAGGGTGGAGGAAGTGGGGGGAACTAGGTAATGAGGACGGGTCCGAAGATTATGTAAGGCGACCTTTCGGGCGGATGTGGACAGGCCTAAGAGAGGTCCACTGTTTGATGCGAATATACAAGGTGAAATTGGCTCATGAAATTAGCAAGTTGAACAAGGCTACATAACTTTGGAACAAAGAAATAAAATTATGAAATTCTCTCTTGCCAGTCGTTCTTTATGGATGCGAATGAACCGTAAAAGAAGACCTCAGGAAGAAACTTAAAGCGTTCGAAAAGTGGTGCTATCGTAGAATGCTCTGCATTAGTTGGACGGACAAGGTCACGAATGTCGAGGTCCTTAAATGTATAGCGAAGAAGGTGGAGTTGGTACGCACTGTCAAGCAGCGGAAGGTTGCCTATTTGGGTCATGTACTGCGACATGACAGATATCATCTATTGCACACTATAACGATGGGCAAAGTAGCTGGAAAGCGGAAGGTTGGAAGAAGGAAATGTCATGACTTCGTAACATCAGGGAGTGGACCGGCATCAAAAATGTGGAACAACTGTTCAGGCTAGCTCTAGACATAGAAAGATATAGAAAACTGACTGCCGAACTTCAATAATGGAGAGGCGCATGAAGAAGGAGAAGGTATTTTTATATCGCCCAAGATTTGACCTGTATTACCAGGCTCACAGAACCAACATCCAAATAGAAAGAAATGTTGTAAAGTGAGTTTAGTAGCAGGAGCAGTAGCTCCTTGTGAAAGAGTTTATCCAGTGAAGTACGTCCACCATACCTATTTCTGCTGCCAAGCAGTAAAATGAGGTGCTTGTAAATTATACTACTTGTACTTAAATTATACTATAGACCCTGCAACTATTATATATAAGCGTGTCGCTTACAACCAGGCCCACGTCTTGTTCGTCCTGCTACTTATATTTGCTATTATGCTTTTTAAATTACTTATTTATTATTCAAATTGATTACTTACTTCGTGCAATTGTTGCTTATGTTAAATTTTAGTCACTTAGTGCCTAAATGTCTACAGTTATTTTAATTTTGATTTCTGTTTTGTACGTAACAAGTAATATATATATTATTATTTGAATTGTGGTGTTCCATATTATGACGGCCCATGACAGAATAAAAACGAGGGCTATGTAATCAGTATAGTCCTCAGAGGCTGAGTCATGAACGCTTTTGACATGCTTTTATTTTATTTCATTGTTTTTTATTATTTTGTATGCTCCTTTTTTAATTTAAATGAATTCATTTTTAATAATCTTTTGTTGTTAGAGATTTACGAACGTCAAATAAAGCCTATTTAATTTTATTTTATATTATTGAAATACTTGGTATCAATAGGTAAGATTTGGTCGGATCATTTTTTTACACCCTGAATGGAAGTTCTGGTTTCGCGGGAATTCCACATTGCATCATTCTGTATAAATAAGTTGTTATATTAATTTACTGATTACAATCGTAATGACATTGACCATTAAGGTATTGACACAGTTTACACGACCACAATGGCAGGAAGTGGCATCTGCTTCTTTACTCTGTTGAACTTAACTCTTGTATCTCTTTTACAGATCCCCTACAATTTAAGAATTTATTATTTCAGTTGTACGATTAAAAACTATTAATACCTACATGGTATTTATTTATTTATTTATTCATTCATTTAAAGATACACCATCAACTTAACACAAAACAATATTAAAAAAATACACAGGTTCATTATACAAGGTGCCAAGTCACTACAGGTGTATACATCACTAAAAATCTAATGTTAACCAATGAGATACTAAAGAAAATATATAATTAGAAATATAAAATTACAGTAATAATTAGTTATCTATAATAGATATTTACAAGTTTCATAAGTTCAAACAAATTGCTTGCACATACGAAGAAACTGCTTAGTATTTTTTATATTATAGATATCTATGTCGCCGTCTCCAGTCGTAAGTAAGTCATTGTATGACTGCATGAGTCTGTTCAAGGGGGTATACTTTCCAAGATTAGTCCTATTGGAATCGGATTCAGAATAATTTATTTGTTAAAATATAAAAAATATACATCCGAAAAATTTTCAAAAGTCTCTCGCAAGATGTCACTAGGAGCGATGAATACCGAAAGCAAAAAATAAATGTCTGTTTAAAAAAAATGTTCGTTTGTTCTATTGCGCGGGTCGAGCGGCTGGGACACTGGTTTTACTTCAGAATTAAAGCATTTGAAAAATGTGTATCGTATACTATACGTGTTGTATTTAGTTCAGTTGATATTAAAAAAATATCATTGGTAATATGTAAAATACCTATTGAATACAGCGGTTTTCTTGTAAAATTTCGAGATAAGTTTGTGTTTTTATTCTGTCGTTAAATTTGTTTGGAATCGTGTTTTCACACCTTATACTAATCAGCATATATTCTCAATTGTACATATATTTTTTCCAGAATTAACCAAACCAATTTGAGGTTGTATCGACGCTTAAGAAGCTAAGAATCTATGCGTTGCTATCATTGACTTACAATTATATGGACGTCGGGTCCGCGCTAAAAAGTGTCCGAACTTATAGGGCGTTAAAATCGTATACAGAGCGGCATTCACGCTTTAGTCTTCATTTGTTCGACTGGTAGCGAAGCAAGCAAAATTAAACAGTAAATTCAACGTTTTAGCTTTTTCATATTCCTTTACATGTCACTACGTTTAAATAGGTAGACTTGGGACAGTTTTTTCGTGGTTTTGGTATTAGACCCGTCGTCCATGTTTTTGTAAGTCAATGGTTGCTATGGTATGTATATCTCACAAGAGATTTTGTCGCTGTAATACGGAATCAGTTGTCTTATGACGATATTCATACATAAAATAACATTATATCAAAATAACATCGGATATGAAACATGAACGCGGTAAGTACTTGAGTACTGGATGAGCAAAGGTCATACGACGTCACGTAAGTCTAAATATTATGAGGATTTGTAGCGCATTCTTAGACATAAGACATCTACGCGACGCGTCGTAAACAAAAATTGCCCATTCCAATAGACATTTCCCAACACCTCAATATTAAAAAACTTTATTAATTAAGTAATTAGGCAAAGGTCAAATTTTTAATCAAACCAATAATTACACTAAAACGAGTACATCGCTGATAAAAGAATTCGTCGAAATTATTAGGAATTAATAAAGTAATTATACAAATTTTAAATCTCCGAAAACAATCTAAAAGCGCTTATCATGCTGTTAAATCTACATCATGTTTCTTCTCTATGACTCCAAACAACAGGACGAGTAATGCACGAGCATCTTATGATAAGCGACACGCCTGTCCATAGCAGCTGCACTTAGAGCTTTTAAGATCGCAAAGATGCAAGTCACCTTGAGGTAATAAATTACAAGTCCCAGGCGCCTATAATTTCACCAGCAGCCTTACCCTTCAATACTGGAACGCAGTAATGCTCACATTCTTGGCGGTAGAAATAGGTAAAGCGGCAGTACTGTTACTAATATAATCTGTGTGCACTACGGTAATGTGGTGAAGTCCCTATAATCCGTACGGGGCCTGCTTGTTTGAATATACATTGATGCAATCCTTAAAGATCTGAGATAAAGGAGTAGGATAGGTTGATAAGGCAGCATCAGCAATCTACAGCAGCTTCACTTCGCAGAAACGCAACAGTTAATACGCAATTTAACACATTAACTTCAATCCATTATGCGATGGTTTGGCCCAGTCTGTCACTATATAGAGCTCCTTGTGAAAGAGCTCGTTCAGGGAAGTACTGACAAAAGACGTATATCAGGAGTGTAGCGAGTCTAACTCTTCAAACAAAACACAATCGCAGCATCGAAACACACGCCAATTATCGAAAATTTCAAGAATAAGAACCTAAGAACTCGATACGAAAATTTCAAGTTACCTTAGACTAGGTGGCGCTAGTTTAGCAACAATGCCTTAACGCATGCCATAATTTTTATTACCTGCGCTCAAACGATGAGGCAGCATTAGCGCTCCTTGTGAAAGAGTTCGTCCAGGGAGTTCTGCCACTTACCCATTTCTGCCGCGAAATGTGAGCCTTACTGCGTTCCTTTGAAGGATAAGGGCCGGTGAAATTATACGCACATGGAACTTGTGAACTTATGTCTCAGAGTGACGGGCGCAGTGTCAGTGCCCATTTGATCTTTGCGATTTAAAGCTTTGAAGTGGCACTGCAACTGTTATGTACAATCGTGTCGCTTACCAACATTTCAAGGGCTGTGAACCGTCCTCGACGTGCAGGTTTCATTACGATATTTTCCGTGACTTGCTTCTAAACTTTTACAAATAAATATACGTGGCTTATAAATGAACATCACAAGTACGTAATAATTACAGGAGATGAAATATCCAACAACTCCAACACCGCCATCTTTTTGCAAGGTGGACGCTTCTTCGAAACAATGAAAGGTTACGGGTAAAACGCGTGTGCAGCGATCGCACGATTTTCACTAACCTTGTACCATCGCACATTGCAATAGATAGTTTGTATGTGCGCGAGTGCCCTCTGAAGGTTCAATTACAACATTCTTAGGCCATCTTGCAATTGAGAATGCTTACGGCTCAATTTATAATAGGCGACAGTATTGTTAACATAAAGAGACCATTAAATTATGACACTTTGAATTGTGGACTGGTTAAAACAGTTAATCTTTTAGTCAAGGTTTCTGACCATTATGTGATGACACGTTTCTAGAGTTCAGGTTAGATAAATGCTTTGCTTGATATTTCTCGTACATCCTGAGTACTTCTATATCTATAGTTACAGCTGTAGTCCATAGATCATTTAAAAAAGATTAAATTTGTTTCAAGAATCAATGTTCAGATTACTGTAATGCTGCGATCTAATATACGAAAGAAGTGATCGGTGTCCCCCAGTAATGTATGTCAATGACCTTGTACCTTATGTAGAGTAATACTTAAAGGCTGTAAGCCGTTAAAGCGCAGATACTCTGCCAGCATATTAGGCACTCTTCTGCGGACTCATTTTTATATAAAAACATTATATAACATTTAAATAACGCCCTGTACATAAGAGCTCCAAAAACTTCACAAAGTCACTCTATCCGTAAGTTAACATTCCATTGAGGATAGTTAATGAGCCCAAACAAGAAACCATAGTTCCACTGTAAATAGTTAGGTATGGTAGTTTCTAATGTTATCATTTACTCACGGTACCACGATCTCGTTTAACCAAGGTAACCTACTCTTTTATGAGGAACTGTATACGTTTTTACAATGAGATTCCGGAACATATATAAAGATTATCATTTCTTAAGTTTAAAAACTAAAAAATATTGCAATTGAAAATCATATTACAAAATTGAAGACTACGTGTTAGATAAAGATGTATGGAAAGTGGACATGGATTTAGATTCTACACAAATTTGATTCAAAGTGTATTCCACAGCATTTAAGTTTGTTTGAAAAGAGCAATCCCTACACGGTAAAAACAGATTACTTAGAAAAAGATAAAATTCTTTTTATGAAGACAAATTTATTAAATCCAACAAAACGATCCTCTCCCTATAGGCGCTAGAGAATAATTACTTGATAATAGTAAAAAAACGTCTCAAAAGTGTATTTTCGTTACAAGACAGAAATATTTAATCCAAGAGCAAATTAATTTACTTCAAGTCACAAAGCCACTCTAGATTCAACAAAATATTTATTTGTTATTAGAAATGTCCGATTTTGATTTGAAAAAAAAAAAAATGAAAAATTGAGAGGTACTTAATTATTTGACTGACGATTTGTGTTTTCTAATATAAAGGGTAAATTTACAGGGTTATGGACCCAACAGTATGTCTCACTAGCGTGAAAGCACACGGTTCAGTGTCAAACCTTAAAGTAGCAGAAATAGGACAGGACGGAATCTTCTCAAATACTTAAGGACCATTCAGTGCCGTATAAATGCTACAGCGGCAGAATACACTAATATTTCCAAATATATGAGATGACTTTATACTATTGAAGTTAACAAAACGATAGCGCGTTTCAGAGTACAACTAATGCCATCTAGCAGTGGCGTGCATGTTAAAGTTGTGCTTATAACAAGTGAGTTTGATTTCATCCACCAAATTTCTTAAATTATGACTATAAATAACACTCTAACAAACTAGAGATACTACGTATTGTTTCTTTGGATAAATGACTGTTTATGATTTTTATAATTACAAGCACAAGTAAAAGTAATCGCTACCGCGTGCGCCTTCGGCGACATGTCACGACAACATTGACTATGAAAACGCAACGAAATATTGCTTTAAGAATATACTCTAGAATTTAGAATATTAATCTGAATAGAAAACATCTTCTTTTTTTGTTTAAGAATATATTTTCTTAAAATACACCCAAGAAATTTTGAATTCATTTAAGATTATTTAAATTTGATGTAAGAGGTAAAAATTTCTTGATGTAAGTAATGTCCAATGAATTGATTAGAAATGAAATAAAATTTTGAAGTGAACGTATTTGTCTCAAAGTTAGAATAAAGTTAAGAGTAAAATTGTATTAGAAAAAGATAAGCAGTATTTTTGTAATGACAATATTTTATTACTTTTAATAAATATTTTTTCAGAATTAGCAAATATTGTGAGAAATAGCTCTTTCTTATTAGTAGAAATCCTTTTTTTTCTGTGAGAGTTTCTAGCTCGTTCTTCTCAGGGAAGTCAGAGTAGTGAACGAGCAATAGCTTGAAAGTGACGTTTTCAAGTGTAAATTTATTTTATCTATAGAATAAATGACTCTTTGACCTTGATTTTATATATATATATCAAATATGGAGCCGATCGTACGAGTGGAAAACAAAATAACAGACCATCTAACGACACTTCTACCCGTATTGTATAAAACAGGATTTTTTATGAGAGAGAATTCAAAACTATCCGAATCATATCCAAACCACGTATATTTGTTTTTTCAAACAAACCAACGTTTTGGACCCTTTACAGGTGCCACGGTCCCTGCAGACTGAGAAGGTAAAATCATTAACCAGTTATATCCAATATATTTGCCAATATAGTAAATACCTTATTTGTAATTTGTCAATAATCTTCAGTTTATACGCATCCACTGCCAGACATAAGCCTCTTCCTACCCTGTGCTGTCCGCAACCAGCCGCTGCCGGCCACCTTTCTTAGGTCGTCTTTCCATCTTGCCGCAGGGCATACTACACTACGTTTGAACTGACGTGAACATCACGACATTCATTTCGGAAATAATATTCTAATTTACGTTACCCGAAAGATAGCAAAAGATTCTAGACAACATGGCCAATGCATAATTGATTAAAGTTTTATATACATATATAGAATGTTTTTCATTTACACTTTGATACAATAAGGACTTTTTCACCAACCCAACACAGTTCAGGCACTTTACCCGGCAGGGTTTTTTATAACACCAAATGACTGGACGAACAAGTCGTGAGGCTGGTGGTAAGCGACACGCCTCTCCATAACAGTTGCAGTGCCACTTAGAGCTTTGAATCATAAAGATCTTAGGGGTACTGCGACTGCGTCGCCCTGAGACATAAGTTGACAGGTCCCATGTGCCAGTAATTTCACCAGTATCCTTACTGTAGGTTGTCAGTACTTTCCTGGAGGAACTCTTTTACAAGGAGTTCTACAGCTACTAAGGGTAGGCAAAGACCAAAGCATTCTACATGCTACGATTCTGATCAATATGCGTCAATGTTTTCATACACGCTCAGTTAAGGTTAAGGTTTCTGGTTAAGGTTTCGTTCGTTCGTTCACAGTCAAGCTTGCAAACAGTTTACAAGTTTGACTGAGAATGCGGTCTCTCTTATTTCAAACGAAGCGAAATATTTGTACCCGCGTCAAAAAACATACAGCTGATGTCAGACGCCGCCGCGTAAATACGTCTACAGTCATTTTGCTGGCATGGATAAACATGCACACTCAATTAAATTCGACAAACCCCAAGTCCGTTATCTATCCAGAATGCTGCGAGAGGCCAGTGAAATTAAAAAGACATCCTAATTTCAACTGGGAAGATGGTTTCTCCGTACCACCAGTTTGGGATGCAGTATTTCCTTTGATGAAAAATCCCAAACAGACTTAAGACTTTAGACTGTAATACTAATTAATGTGTTGCAATAGATTTTGTACAATAAAACAATGTTTTTAACTTTTGTAACAATATTGAAAAACAAGGCTGCTCAGATCTATGCGATTTAAAGCACTGAGTGGCACTGTAACTGTTATAGAAAAAAGATTAAATAAAAAATCTCCGCCAGCCCTGACTATGGGACCTGTAAAAGGTTTGTTTGAAAAATAAATGCTATTTAAATCCCAAAAAAAATGTGTAATTTCCTATTGTTAAAGATTCGTAGTGATTTACTTCTCGACTAAACATAGGTAGTGATAATAATACGTCGCGTTGCTAGATTACATGCGTAAATAATTACCCATCCTTTCCGGTTTTACCAAATGCAAAGAATATTAGTATTACTTGTAACTCCTGACTATACGGTTTGTTACTAGTTAGTTATTTGTATTAAATAACAATAATGACGTCAATGACTTTTTACCTCCAAAGATTAAGCCTGCATTATGCTCGCGTGCAAAAAATCAGCAACTTCAAGATTACCTTACGTTATGTTAGTTGCTTCACGACATGTTTATTCACCTTTTTATTTGTTCCGTAATGAATGTAATCATCACCAACATTAACCCATTATACGACCCACTATTGGGTCTCTTGGATGCAAGCCACAACCCATTATCTAACATGAGTTGAGGACCTTCTTGGACATGTTGGTTCCATCACGTTTTGCTTCACCATTAGTAAGGGATATTGCAACTAGCGAACATTGTTCATGAATCGTCGTATATCTTTTTTAACATCCTTTGGAAAAGAGGGAATTATAACTTTGAAGCTTTTGTCTGTTTAGCTACGTGTCGGTTTATCTGTCTGTGGTATCGTAGCTTCCAAACGGATGGACAGATTTCAAGACGGTTTTTTTTATTTCTTATCTATCATGAACATCTCAGTTCAGCTGTTTAAACATCATAATCAGTTCTTTTTTCTGTTAGTACAAGGATCTTAGCCATAAAATTAATATATACTTCTTTTGATAAACCCCGTGGTCCAGTAGTTTGCACCCCGGTTTTCATGGTGTCGCCATCTCCGTGGTCCTTGTGGTGGATTCAATGGCCATTCGGGTTAATGTAGAAAACTATTTTTTCTATATTGTCTCGTGTCTGAGTGTTTGTGGCACCGTTGTTGTTTCCAATTTCCATAATACAAATGCTTTAATTAAGTTTTGGCGTTACGACAAAAAAAGCCGTTGAAAACCAAAACAAATGTCTGCTACAAACATATGGAAAAATTCGTGAGGTCCATAGAACTATCGTGTTTCGGCTCGTTAAATTGGTCTTAACGAGTTGTTAACTTTTGGAGTACACTGTTTGGTATCTGGATTTTTATTTATTTTAATTTAAGTTTTATTATACATAAATATACAGTTTAAGTTTAAGGTATACCAAAACTATGTTGCTCAGAAAAATGTGCACAGCGTAAATTACGACACTAAATCAGGATAACGACTTTGTAACCATGCATACCAAATTGTAGCAACATTCTCTACCAAAAGGAAACTAATTCTTATACAACGGACCTGCAAAATTTAAGTAAACATAAACAAATATTCAAGAAGCAACTTCAATAATTTGTAGAAACAAAACAAAACTGTTTACGCCTGTGTCAAACAAACAAACATCGCTAAGGTGTTGATCAACATTTGCGTGTGCGCATTGTAAACAGTATAACGACCTTAAATCGAGGTGAGTGTTTTATAGGCATGTAAAAGAGGTCACAAATCTACATAATATGATAGACTGTGATGATAGGCGTCTTCAAAGTATTGTTTTGCTAAAATCAGCATCCGAGAGTGGTTTGACAAAATTTTGTGGTAATAGAAAATCTTCAAGCGGTTTCAATTGCCTGACAGTTTTTGAATTTCAGACATATTCAGTAGTCAGTCGTCTATGTCGCTTACCACCAGTCATGCGCTTGGTAACATATGCAGTGCCACTCAGAGCTTAAAATCGCAAAGATCCTAAGTCACTGCGTCCGTTACCCTGAGGCAACTCTGTTGACAAGTCCCATATGTCTGTAATTTCACCAGCACCCTTACACTTTTAAACCGCAACGCAGTAATGCTTACGTTACTGCTTGGCGGCAGAATTAGGTAAGGTAGGTAGTATAGATTTAAAGGCTTTCGTAGTTATTCACTAAATGATTACAGGTTATATTCTTACCACGATACGGTTTCTTCTTATTTTCCCGATATTTCGAGACTAAGAATCAATCAATGACCACGGAGCGTGTAACTAAATAAATAGAAGTCAAGTTATCGTGGTAAGAAACCTGTAATAAGTGATAATCATTTAAGGTGACAGCACTTCCCTGGACGAACTGTTTCACAAGGACTTCTACTGCTATAACTCCGTCCAACAATGTAATTAAATTTGACTTATGCATGCCTCCGAAGTTTCGTAATTATTGACATACAATCATAAACAAAACATGCTATACTTCCTGGACTCTTTTATTTTTTAATTTTAGTGAGGCGACGTGTTCCTTAGCTCCGATATTTATCGAGCCAACTGATTATGTAACGAATATTATTCAAATTGATAAATTTAATAAATTATAATGAATGAAATAAATAATTATAATAAATTGTTATTGTTAATTGTAATGAATCATCGAATTCTTCGCCACATGAATGAGAATCATCACTGGAATCCTAAATAACAATAATTATTAATTCTTGAGTACACAAATTGTTAAAAACAAAATCACGATCCTAATCAGACAATATCTTCTTTTTTGAACCCGCTCACATTCACGATTTAAACTTATTCATAAATAAAATCGATTGTTATAAAAAGTCGAATCGGAAACGCATTAGGACATCATTAATTGATTAGAATTCGAGCTGTCAAAAGTTAAATAAATGGTTCGACAACAAATGCAAATATCTATTAATAAATAAATACAAAATGAATGTGCCAAAAATAACACTAATTACCCAGGTAATTGAGTTCAGCTCAAAGTAGGACATTCCTTATACTATGAATAAGAGCAACAGATTTTACTTCGGACAATTTTTTCAAGGTGAACAGGCATTACTAAGTGTGCATGCTCCGTCGTCGACCATATCGTCACTTTCCATCAATAGTATATACCATCGATACGACAACAAACATTTTTTGATAATAATAATATTCTTTTTCTAAAGGGACTGCTGTTGTAATTGTTTTTTAATTTTTAATAATGATCAAAGTCCCATAAATAAATAAAAAGTAAAAAGTCGAGGGAACATGTCGCCTCAATGATTACAACCGTAGACCTCCCAAATGAGAAGCAACCATGCTCCCACTGGACAGCAAAAGTATCAAGAAATCATAAACAAGAATGTTGCAACATCCTCGCCGCTAGAGGGGCTAGATGACACACAATGCTGTCGGTTATTAATGTTACGAAATAACTTCATGTGCACTGAACACGGTTTCCTGCGGCCTTCGTTGGTTGCTTTGTCTTATTAATAACTTTAAGAAATTAGGATTGTGTGAAGTAATTGGGACAAACCTCCAACCTCCCGTGGCCTCGTCAACCAACGAGATTAGGAATCTTGGGAAATTTTCCACAGGAGATTGCTCAGCACGCATTTTCTTGCCTCCCTACAATTACATTCGAAAACGTAGGTAGCTGATGGTGAGAAGTCGATATCAACAAATTACGTGCTTTTGTGTATATTTAGTAGCAAGATCTTGAGGAAAACATCGTGAAGAGACCTGCATGTCGAAGACGGTCCACAACTATGGGCAACGTGTGATGTCAATAATCGGTGGAGGACTACAACCTATTCTTAGAGGAGATCTATGGACAGTGGTGAGACGTACAGCAGGTTGATGACGTTGTCATCTTCTTATCTCAATGGTATTTAATGCCTTCAGCTCCGTACCTATATGGAAAACAAGGAGGGTACTGTACGTGCACTCGGGGCAGCTCACCCAAGGCACTGCCCTTTTGAGAACCGGGCAGATCTCGAACCTAACTGATACACGGACAACCCTGCGCAGGTTTGCTTGTACAGGTCATAGTGACCTTCTCGTATACCATAAGGGTCGGCAGACAGGGTCACTATAAAGAAAACTTATGTAGAAATGTATGGGAATGTGGTATTTTTTCGTGTTTCTGAAGTGTGATGACTAAAGTCTTCGGTGTCACCCGGGAGGTCGTCGAGTGATTTGTTACAGCCTTTGTCAATCCTGTCCTTGCTAGAACTGACTAATGTTGGGTTGGCCAAAAAGATTCATGCGGCATCGAAGTGTAAATTGAAAACGTTTTAAAAAATAGATATCAATCTTTAATCAATTATGTGTTGGTCATGTTAATCTACAATCTTTTGCCGTCTTTCAAGTAAATTTGGAGTTCGTCTTTCAAAAAATTGCTGTCTTTACGTATAGAGTACAGCATATAAGTGTCGTTTGATGGTGTCTTCATTATCAACGTCGTGTACATTCAAAGACCGAAGCAAATAAATTTCTGAAGGTCGGGTGAATCCGGTGGATGAGGTGACACATTACCACCTAACTGGAATAGTTTTTAACGGCTTTGTAGAAATATGTGTGGTTTAGCATAATCATGATGAAATACGGCACCTTTTGCGAGTCACTATCATTTTCTTGTCTTCTTTTCACCTTAAAACTTTGGCGCCGATTTTTAATATGACCACAGATAATGTAACATGTATTTTAGACAACACATATTATATTTCACAAAAAGTTTTGAAATAATAACTCTGTCTCTTCTTAGTTATTGGATTTAAGCTTCATTTATTTTTTTATTTTTATTATACAAACAGATTACAAATTAGCTTAAGAACTAAAGCGATGTAACATAAACCATTTTGGGTTTTACCGTACACCGTTTTATCGTTTCACAACTCTTGTAATAAAATAGTAAGTTATTTTTCTGCTACATTTTTTCTAACATAATTGCGACGCTAGGGTACTCTTAAAACTATACATATAATGTGCGTGTGTATATGCATGAACTACTTTACTAAGAAGCTACTGAATTCAACAAAAGAACGAATTCCTGGACGTGTGTTAGTTTTCCTTATACAGGTTGAATCAAAATATTGGAGTCAATAAATGTATTGAATTTAAATTGCTATCACATTATTCCGCAATGATGACACGAAGTTCACCCTTCAAGGATTATAGTGACGCGTCTAATGTCAGCCTCAAATTAATAATATACAATTACAATAAATATATAAGATATGAGAAAATAGAACGCGATACAATTAGAAGTAAATTATCGCATGTCAAAGGGAAACCGTTGCGAAATAGTTTATTGCGGACTTTAATATCTGTAATGACACTTTATTGTGTTTTGTGTAATTCACTTTTCAATTGTTGTGTGTTTTTCCTTTTCCTTTATGCAGCCTTGGTAGTTATTTTATTATTGTTTCGAATTCTTGCATTTTGTGGTTTTGGCTATTTATTATTTATTTACCTTCCGCTGATTCTTCGTTTGGTTTTAATGTTATTGCCATTGTAAATTGAATATTAGATATTTTTTTACGGGCTTAGTGCAGTGCCCTTCAGAACTTAGCTCTTGTTCGACGACTTATTCGCCTCGTCACTTGAAATCATTAAAAAAAAAACGAAACTATATCACGATTATAACACAAGTTTTCTTACGTAAAACAAAAAGCTTGTACGAGTATAATATTCTGCAATACAGCGTTATTGTATGAAGGTTTTTCTACTTATGTAATGATGTCTTCATTCAATCTATCCTTCTTTATTTGTTTCAAAGAAGTAATCGTTACCATTGACTTACAATTGTATGGACGTCGGGTCCGCGCTAAAAAGTGTCCGAACTTATAGGGCGTTAAAATCGTATATAGAGCGTCATTCACGCTTTAGTCTTCGTTTGTTCGACTGACAGCGAAGCAAGCAAAAATAGACAGTACTGCGATGACATTACAATTTAAATTCAACGTTTTAGCTATTTCATATTCCTTTACATGTCACTACGTTTAAATACTGTGACTTGGGAAATTTTTTTCGTGGTTTTTGTATTAGACCCGTCGTCCATTTATTTGTAAGTTAATGATCGTTCCACATAAATTGACGCATTATGCAACTTCTTTTATCATTGTAGTGCAGTAAAAGAGCTTACATTTTTCTTATTACAAGTATATGCAGCTGGCAATGTCAGTGTTACTATAGTTCAAGTCTCTGGTGATCAGAAACCTGGCAGCTTTTGTAACGGGTTAAACAAATGACTTGTTGTTGCGCTTGATGGTAAGCGACACGCCTATCGATTACAGTTGCAGTGCCACTCAGAGCTTGAATCTCAAAGATTTCAGGGGCACTGCCACTGCTCCCGTTACCCTGAAATATAACTTGACAAGTCCTACGTGCCTGTAACTTCGCCAGCAGGCAGAACTCTATCACAGGGAGCTCTACTGCTACTAAACACTACCATCTACATTATAGAAAAAAGAAACCTAGTCATCCATAGAGGAACTGTTGCTAAGATATTGAACACGATGCCAAAAAGCACGGCCCGCAGTCTGCTTATATCTAAATTAGATTTAAATGAGTGTTGCAAATATAGACGAGCTTTTCATAAATGCGCTTATCTCTACAATTTCTACAGCATCTACTTACAGGAATATAGAGATGTATCTGTTCTGGAAACTATACTACACCATAACTCGATGAGTTAAAGGTAGAAAAGTTGATTCAACATAAGCATTTATTTAGGACAATATTGACTAAGGCTCAAAACACATTACCGTGAAACCGAGAAGATTTTTTGTAGCCATAGTACACAAATCCAAAAATTGTTATTGCCACAATGACACTTTCTTGGACACTGATAACATGTAAAGCCAAAAAAATAATACAGGGCACGCCAAACTTCTCAGAGGGCAAACGGAGGTATCTCAGCTTGTGCTACCCGGAACGGTCGCTGTCGTAGACAGCGCTGTTTTTCAGCCACTCCCTTTTCCCTAAGATCGTAAGCGTGAAACACACCGACAGCGGGTGCGGGTCGGGCGCGTGTTGGGTCGGGTGTAATTCCGTGTATTTATATGGACGACAACAAACTCACCAGGAACGGGCATAGCGCAGGGTTCGACTTGCACCCGTCACGTCACTTAAATGCAACGAGAACCGAAAACAACGATAAAATTTGAAAAACTATGATTACATATCATTCTATAATAAGAGACGATAAATTAAATGTAAGAAAATAAAAATAAGAACAATAAGGAGAAAACATCAATACAATCTAGTCATTATATATTGATGAGTCGAGATCGATAATGAACTTTATGGTCGTGAGCGATAGAGCGTTAATGATAACTGATAACGCACACACTCACAACCCTGCACTAGGAATGCCTGCGGACACGGAGGTAGTCAATTAATGCCAAATCTAATTTTGTATATGTCATAAAAAATGTAAAATTCATTCGATTAACGTTAAGACGTGTGTAAAAACCCCATCGAGGTCAAGGCACGTGATTGTCGGAGTTTCTCATCACCACCGCCATTACAAATGTTTATTATACACGTCGGTACCATGCACCCAGGCGCACGTCGCCGCATGCGCATGAATAACTTGATGTTTATTGCTGATTGAGTAATCTATTGTACTAACTAAGGTGTCTGTAGTTTCAGGTGTTACAAAATTGGTGTAAAATAAAATAAATGTATAAATGTTTACATTAATTCCATACGTAGTATAATTTTGGTAGCAGTAGAGCTCATTGTGAAAGAGTTCGTCCAGAGAAGTACTGCCACCTTACCTATTTCTGCCGCTAAGCAGTAACGTGACCACTACTGCGTTCCGGTTTGGAAGGTTAAGGGTACTGCTGAAATTACAAGTACATGGGACTTGTCAACTGAAGTCTCAAGGTGACGGACGCAGTGGCAGTGTCCCTTAGATCTTTGCGATTTGAAGCACCTTGCAAGGTAGCCGTATTTCATGATAAAACATTTTCAAATTCCGTGTGCTTGAGAATAACTGGAGAAGTGAAAGCGACTTAAAAGAAGATCTATGCAAAACAATGTAATGTACGTATGTCGTTGTAGGTTCTCACAATCAATGACTACTGTTGTACACAATTCGCTACCGCTTCTGCCGACTTACAAGATCCGCTGAAACTACTATTTCAGCCACAGAAAGACGTCCACTGCTGGACATAGGCTCCTCCCAAAGATCGCCACAACGACCTGTCTTTTACAGCTCGCATGATTAACTGAAAACGAAACGAAATTGAAAATTCTATTTTTGCAAACACACAAACGTTGTACGTCTTTCTTGTAAATAACAACTCTGGAGAGACAATTAATCTTTTTAGAAGATTCGTAGTCGCAATATGCGATTCGTCAATGCAATCATCAATTGCTATTCCACACCTTTAGCCCATTATGGCAAGAAATATATAAAGAAAGAGTACACGCAATGTGTTATGTAATACCTAAAAAACATATTAAAATTATAAAATGCACAAGCCGCACAATACTACAACTCCCGTACCCTTACACTCTACGATGTTGCAAATTTGTTGTACAACACTTAAGTGCATATCGCAGAGTCGCGTCTTAATGCATCAGGCTTGCATGATGAATGCGTTTCCATCTATAGCAATTACACCTCAAGTCATTGTTTCAAGTGTCGATCAATAAAACATTGAAATCTGTAGTCTATTAGAATTATAACACGTGGACAGCCCTATCTTGAAAATTAATCAAACTTAAAAGCCTGCCGGGTCATAGCCCATATAATTTAGGTATCACGGACAACCCTCTATGCAGAGCGTGCATGAAGAGGGACGAAACGGCTGCGCATATCCACCTACTACAGAGCTCCGGGGTGGCCAACTACAGGGCGATGTACCTTGGAGTGCCGAAGGTGCTCTCCGAAGTCTTCTGCAAACCGAGGAAGTTGCTAAGATCACTAATATAAAAAAGTTCCTAATTCAAAGAAACCAGTGCATGGGTTCATGATTGTAAGAATGCGGGATTTTTCTGTTATGTAGCCGCGTGTATTTACAATGAACATGCAAACTACAGTAACAGGTTTATTTGTCCGTTGGTTGCTACACGATTTGTAACAAAGTGTGCTTTGGGCTTTATCCTTGAAGTAACCAGTAAATAATTATTTGAAGCATTGCAAATATTGTTGCAATAGTTATTTGTAACATTGAGCTGATTCAGCCTGTTTGTAAACACGCTATTATATTTGTAGATAATTTGTTACCTCCTTGTTGTATTCTATTATTGTACAGCTACCTTTGCAGCGACTGTCGTAGAATGTTATTCGAGTATTCAACATAATAATAACACACAAACATTCAAAAAGCTTCTGTTCCGTTCTGATTTGACAGTATTGGTTTATGGTTAATCGAATAGCAAGTCTGTGGAAAAGAGTAGCTATAACAATGAAACTTTGCTTTTGTGACTATCACAGTGGCATTTACATAGTTGCCTTTGTAAATGCCACTGTGACATGAACTTTGTACGCGCCGACGATACGAGTATATGCGCAGATGACACGCGTATACGCGCCGTACATCTGCGCGTATACGCACTGTTAACGCGCGTACGTGTCACGCATAGTTTTAATTTTAGTTTTGTTTGTTAATTTCAACTAATTTTTGAAATGAAGCAAATTAAATTCTATAAAAGCTTCTTGCTTGCATTTAGATGTTATCGCGCATTTGAATTGATTCACTACAGTGCGTCTGCGGCACGTATACGTGCCGATGACGCGCATGTACGCGTGTATAAAATACGTCGTGTGCAAAGGGTTTTTTATGCTATGTGAGCATAAAAAAGCGGTTGAATTCCCGTTGGGGTAGACAAAGGCTTCGATTTCTACTTTGCATGATGCTACATTTACATTCATTATTTCTTTCATAGAAGCTCTCTTATTCTTCTTACTAAGCTATTTCAAGAATATTCACTATTTGATCTGAAAACGTCTATAAAAACAAATAAATCAAATCTTCTTCGAAGACCTTGCGGCCTACCATAACCTTTCCAAACACAATCTTATCTCATTGTAAGCTTAAAGTAAGCTTATTATAATATTACCCATATTCGTACCATGACAAACCTGCCACCCAAGTAATGTATTATTGCTAAAGTGATTGAAAGAACGAATGATTTCCCAATATTGTCTATTCCTTACTAAAAATAGGAAAGAAATAACGCTATATGAACTATATAATGCCATCTCTTTCTTTTTTGATGTTCCGAATCGTCTCATCGTAGTATAATGTTTAAATACTTAATGTTATTTACATTCAGAGAATTTTAACTGTTAAAAAAAGAAAAGTATGTAATAATAAAATCTATTAAAATTACGCTGTTTTCAATTATTTTTCCGCATTTTCATGAAGAAAAATAAACAAAACAAGCTGAGTCTTGATAGTTGTGAATACCGAATTATAGTCTAGTGTCAACTGTAAGTGTCGCCAAGGAGATATAGACGTCGCCGTTATAATTTTACGAAATGAACATCGCGTATTTTTATTTAACTAGAAATTATTTACTGTGTACTGTTAAATAAAAAAATAAACAAAATATTGGAGAAATTTACGTAAATAAATAAGTTTAACATAACGTTTAATCATTACAAATAAATAGTTAGACAAAACACAGTCAACAGATCACTATTAATAGGCACCAGCCTGAGTTTTATGAACATTAGCAGACTGACGCAAGGACTTAAATTACGTTTTTTTTTGTTTAATTCTCTAACGTATAAATTATCAAACAATATTTTAATATTTAACCGATTATGATTACCTGTCTTCTATACTTTTTTCTTTGTAGAAAAAAGAAATTAAATGTCATCTGCGTTGATGTCTTTTGTATAAAATATAGTAAACGTGAAACAAGTTCATTTATATAATGAATTTTAATTCAGCATAATAATTAAATTAATACATCGATTGCTTTTTTAAAATAGTTTTTTTGAACTTTTTTAAGCTTTTTTTAAGCTTTTTTAAGCTAAAATTTATCAGCAGGGCAACGCTTATGAATGATTTTTTTTATAATATCAAGTGACGGGACGAACAATTCGTGCGCCTGATGGTAACCTACACGCCTGTCCATAACAGTTGCAGTGCCACTCAGAGCTTTAAGTCGTAAAGATCTGAGGTGCACTGCGACTGCGCCCGTCACCCTGAGACATAAGTTGATATGTCATTACATTTCACACTTTTACTTGATGTTTTACGTGATGACAATATTTAGAGTTAGGTATATATATTTGCGTGTGATGCACTTTGGTGGCATGGCTTACTGGGCTGCGATCACTCACCATGTGGTACTGGCAGAAAACTAGCACTGTTTGACTTCTCTCGGTCTACAGTATTTATGCTGAGTCAGGGCCATTTCAGCACAAACTGTAGTCATAGTTACGTTAAAATTTTATCAGTTCTTATAGTATTTGTTTTTTTTTCTCACAGTATTTGTTTTTCTCGCAATACGTGTTTTATATAAATGTGTATAAAATTAATAATGAATGTTCTATGTGCTTTTATATTATACTCTGTGAAGTGATTGTAAATGTTTTGTTCCTTTTTGTATTTGTGCTGAATAAACTTGTTACCTATCTATCTATCTAAGTCCCAAGTGCCGGTAATTTCACAAGCACCCTCACCGGAACGTAGTAATGCTTACACTACTACTTGGTGGTGGAAATAGGTAAGGTGGCAATACTTCCCTGGACGAACTCTCACTAGAAGCTCTACTGCTAGTAAAATACTGTAATAATAGAATTATATGCCAGCCCAACATATACAAGGTTATTATCACCAATTTTAATAGCAATAGAGCTCTATTGCTATTAAAATTGGTGATAAGGAGCTCCTTATGAAGGAGTTCGTCCAGGGAAGTGCAGCCATCATACCTATGTCGACCGCCAAGCAGTAAAGGGTAAGAATGGACCTACAGGGACATGGGACTTGTCAACTTGTGTCTCAGGGTGACGGTTAAAACTTTGAATGACACTGCAACTGTTATGAATAGCCGTGTCGCTTACTGCCAGACTCACGAGTTGTTCGTTCCTTCAATTAATATCATTAAAAAAACTAATACCCGAAAAGTACTCCTTCTGATGTTTACGTCCTCGAATAATGACGTCTATGACCTTGGCCGTAATGTAAGGGTCATGGGATAAACAGAGCCAGCACTGTATAGCTACCCGGATGGGGAGTCTATTTAATCACTCAACTACTTAATTTGGCTAAACTGAAGAGAAATGTCAAGAATATAGCGAGTGTAGCCCCATAATCTCTGTGTACCTCCTCCTCTCTCGAATATAGGTATAGGATAGGTAGATATTCATATGTATATATAATATTAAATAGGATATTACGGAACGGTATTTGAAGACATTGTGGAACTATGTATTTATAAGAACCCTGCCTGACCGGGTCACTTGGCGACGGATTGGCCACGGCGCCAACTTGGAATCGTAGCCACTACCGACACACAATTGAATATGAATTATTTGGCTACGTAGTCGGCGACGCCGCCATGGCGTCCCGGTAAGGCAGGGTTCTTAATTCTGCAATTCCCATAGAAAAGCAGCCCATGGCCTGAACTTATGGTCCTTAGTGGCGATCTGAGCTCAACAATGAGACCTAACGTTAAACGTTAACGTTAACCTTACGTTAAAATACCGTTAATTGAAACTTGATATACTAGCAACGCAAAATTACACGAAAAACGTAAAGT
This sequence comes from Hyposmocoma kahamanoa, assembly GCF_003589595.1. Classification (NCBI taxonomy): domain Eukaryota; kingdom Metazoa; phylum Arthropoda; class Insecta; order Lepidoptera; family Cosmopterigidae; genus Hyposmocoma; species Hyposmocoma kahamanoa. The sequence goes on along the minus strand of NW_020653738.1, from coordinate 251,343 downwards.
TACCGGAAAAAGATTGACATTCGCATTAAGGCCATGGTAAATGGTAAATTTTGATAAATACTTCTTGTGAATCATTTTTACTTATACCTTTAAAAACGGAAATATCGCAAGATTTACAACAATTATTAAATAAAAACGAGTGCTTAGTAACTTTTACCAAAAATTTCAACAACGTCTATTACATTAACGGTTACATAAGTTGTCGTAAATAGATTACTCCATGCGATAAGGACGGCTACGTAGAAAATAGTAAAAGAAATTGCTCGACAAATTGAAAGAAAAATGTAGTAGTAAAAAATGCTCATATAACGCTTGTAATAATAGTTATTTAGCAATGTTTGGCCGAAAATAATGGACAGTTATGTCTGGCATAGTATTGTGAATGTATAGTCTGAGCATAGTATTATGAATGCGAAAGAGTGTTTATTTGATCTATTACTCTCATTAATTATTCAACCTTTCCACAGTAGTGCCACAAACAGAGTGTTCTTGAGACGTTAGAATGATTTTTATACATTAATACAATATGTTGCGGGAACCGCTTTAAAATCGAGACAAAAATAATATGTACCTTATTCGTGCTAGTACATGCCGTGGGACAAATGTAACAAGAAATATATCCCCATATAGAATTTGTGCGAAGACGCTATCAGCGAGTATTCAGCTGCAGCAGAGCTCCTTGTCAAAGCATTCGTCTAGGAAGGGTAGCACCTTATCAATTTCTGCCACCAATCTTAAACGGTAAGAGCACTAGTGAAACAACAGACCCGTCGCTTACCACTAGGCGCATGACTTGTTTGCCCTGGTCACTTGATATCATAAAAAATACGTAGAAAGGACTATGAGACGACGCTTCGTTTCTTGTACAGTACTTTTTTATAATACTAAGTTATGGGACGGACAGTCGTGCGCCAAATGGTGATCGACACGCCTGTAATTTCACCAGCACCCTTCATACTCTGTGAAGTGATTGTAAATGTTTTGTTCCTGTTTGTATTTGTGCTGAATAAACTTGTTCTCTATCTATCTATCTAAGTCTCAAGTGCCGGTAATTTCACGAGCACCCTCACTGTAACGCAGCAATGCTCACATTACTGCTCGGCGGCAAAAGTAGGTAACATGGCAGTACTTCCCTGGACGAACCCTTTCACAAGGAGCTCTGCTGCTACTAAAAAAGCAGCTAAATTTAGTCTACTGTGAATAGGCACTTTTGTAAAAAAATTAGTGTTTGTGAGTTGATTAGCATAAATTCCGTTTTTGTCAAAGACATGTTCTAATACGAAATCGAAATTATCACTTTTCGTGAAAATCCGGTTTACACTAGACTACGACGATAAATATACCTATCAACAATTAACATATAGATGTTTCTGCAGATCTATTAATAACACTACTAGATTATAGTAGAGCAGTTTTTCTTTATAAACTCACTATATTATTAATATTGGAAAAACCAGAAACTAATTATATGTACAAGGTTAGTGTGTATAATGTCAATTCTGTAAGTAATTTTTATTGCATACCATGATGTTTTAACATAACGATTTTCAAATATTTTTTGGGACAATTCTCCACTAGTTTATTATTATTTATATTCGACTGGACTCGAAGCAGTGTCTGTCGCCATGCTGGGGTCACTGCTCTTCGATACTACCTGGGCTCGAGTTACATTTTTTCCTCGACTAATACGGTTCATTTTACTTTGGTCGAGCGGCTGCGACACTGGCTCCATTCCAGAATATTTTTTTTTACAAACGTAACTAAAGCCATTTGGAAAATGTATATCGTGTACTATACGTGTCCTATTTAGTTCAATTGCTATAAAAAAATATCATTGGTATGTGTAAAGTACCTCTTAAATACTGCGGTTTTCTTGTAAAATTTCGAAGTAATTGTGTTTTCACATCGTATACTATCCTCAATTTTATCAAGATATATTTTTTCGAAAGCGATTGATTCAACGCTTTCTTTTTGCGAAATCAACCAAAGACTCTTAAGGAAACTGAGGTACAGAACGAGTCAGAAAATCTTACGAATTTATCTATGTGTTTGTTACACATCTTTGATCGGGGTTTAAAAGGTTTTTCTTCGCCGTCATCGCATTTGTGACAAACTTACGCTGATGGTGTCTTCTTCTTCTTGGGGTGCCATCTCCTACCAGAGGTCGAAAATCATTATGGCAATTTGGGTCCGTGAAATTTCGGCTCAGAACAATTCTGTGGTACTTACGTTGAACCACTCTGCAAGATTTTGAAATTATGTGGTTTTTCTACGACCAAGCCTTCTGAGGCCCTGGATTTTTCCCTGCAGAATGAGTTGCAGTAGAGAGCAGCTTCCTCCTTTTTACTGTTTTCAGGAGCTCCAAGCGTTTGTGCATCCTCCGCAATACGTTGTTATTGGTGATGGTGAAAAAAGCGAAATTCGTGTGATCTTGTGTTAAGGTCGAAATTGGCCCTGGCAACGGGCACTGGTTCGAGTGCAGTCAGATTGAAGGATTTTTTTCTTGTGTTCCACCTTTAGGCTTTAGCTTGCTCTTTTTAAGCGATTAGACTGAAAGAGGCAGTTGCAGTGTTTCGGAAAATACTGCCTTCTTACCTATTTCTGCCACCAAGCTGTAATGTGAGTATTCCTGCTTTGAAGGGTAAGGGTGCTGTCGAAATTACAGGCACATGGGACTTGTCAATTTATGTTTCAGGATGATGGTCAAGGAAAAATCAGATTTATTAATCAAACCATTCAGGTACCTACATCCGACGACCGGGCAATGACCTTTAATAAAGCGTATTTTGCTCTTATGGCACTGACGTTGCACAATGACGCGTTGGGTCCATGGCCTGAACTCTGTTCCAAAATCCAGCCTCTCAATTGCTGTTAAATTTTCCCTTAACTTAGCCGCAGGACGAACTCTTTGGCATGGAGGTCTACTGCTACCTTGTGTTATTACTATGCAACATTTTGTAGGCTGGTATAACAGGAAAAGCGTAGCATCATATATGGTTATCTTCACTCCTATAGGGTCAGCTTCTCTTATTAAGAAAACAGAAGCAGCAGTGGGGTAGGGTTGGCGTAAGTCACAGATTACACGCTCCTCCTAGGCACTCTTGGGCACCCGGGAAGGCCACCGTGGGGTTTTAAGCCGGTAGGAGTCCGGCATGATCCGCTGCCTCCGCGGCAGAGAGGTATCCTAAGAGGTTTTCCCCGTCATTTCAATGACCATTATACCTATTAAAAAAAAATATCTTTGCGAAAATATGGTAGAAGCTATTTTACGACAAAATTGGCATATAAGTATAAACTTTTCCTTTTTGTAGCAAAGCGTACAAGCTCTGTCATGTGCCTATACGAGAATTGAAAAGGGTAACTTGTGAAAAAGGCGTTCATAAAACAAATTATATTGTACGTTCAAAGCAATGACAAAAGAAAACTTATGTCCGCCAGTGGAGTACACCGATCGAAGTAGATAAAAGACAAAAGCATCAAAAGTTGAGCATAATAATAAGTGGCACATCTCGTGTATTGACACGGTTCGTTTTACGTAACCCGCTCACCTGCGCTTGCGCAACACGAATTAAGACTCTGTGCTCTGATTAGACGTTCCGTTGCACGATTTGATGCGGCCGAGTGATAGACCTGGAGGTTTTCACCAGATTATAATGAAGCTACACTGTTAAAGTACTTCCAATATTAAACTGTTTGTTGTTATACAGGTTGGTGCAAAAATATCGTAACATTGCCATGACATTATACAAGTTTAACTTTTTATATACAGAGCGATGTCGCTTAGATGACCATTTGGTTCTGAGTATATAAATGTGATGAAACGTATTACACTTAACCTTTAACTTGTGAGCCGTAAAATTCACATTGGTGTGACTTCCAAAATGCATCATTAGTGAATGATGTATTTTTACTTACGGATTCCCTGCTTGAGATCGAATGCCGTTTGATCAAACATTAATTGTTCGAAAACGTTTACTCGATCGTCGATTCGATCTGTAAATCGTGAGCTGTAAGGTTTGCCACATTGACGCATCAAATTCCCTAAAGAACACGTGCTCTGACGATCAACAACCAAAAATGCGATTTCTCGAAAGATACTTACCAGCGTTAGAGATGGAACATTTTCTCCAATTTTAAATGGGACCAATACTGCAGTACCCTTTTACCAACAAAAAAGAATCATCAAAATGGGTTCACAAATAAGTAATTGCGTAAAATACACAAAAAAATAGATTAATTGAGTATCTCCTCGTTTTTTTTAAAGTCGGTTTACGTAAATTTAAGTCACCTGGTTCGTTTTACGATATCAACTGACGGGACGAACAAGACGTACGGCCTGGGGTAAGCGACACACATGTCCATAACAGTTGTAGTGCCACTAAAAACTATAAGTCGCAAAGATCGGGGCACTGCCACTGCATCCTTCTGTGACATAAATTAACAAGTCCCATGTGCCCAAATTTCACCAGCATCCCTGCCCTTCAAAACTGGAACAGTAGTAATGCTCATATTAGTGCTTGGCAGCAGAAATACGTAAGGCAGTACTTCCCTGGACGAACTCTTTCACAAGGAGCTTTACTGCTCTGCTAACAGGAGTTCTACCCTAACAACAGAGATTTAATGCAAATTAAACTTAATTAATTACATACTTAACGAGTTTCGCTAATTACATTTATTTCTTTCTTTCGTTCTTGCCATAGTTCGATTTATATTCATCTGCCGATATTTTATAGCGGCGAATAACCATGAATGTCATTAAATATATATCAAATAATTACTATAATTATTTTTTAACTTTCTAATTACTTACCAAATGCATACCTTTACATTTGGTTTACTTAAATTTATACGTGACTCAATCGACAATAAAACAAGTTTTAAATGACCTTTAACATGTTTCTAATTTGCCCTAATTTTTGTAAGTACTATAGTAAATTTACATAAAGGAGATTGAACAGTATCCTATTAGTTGATATACATATACTCGTATATATTTATAAATTTCAATTGTCATAACATGTCGTTAGACATATCACATATTTATATAACGATATATTTTAAAAAGTTATTGACGTTAAAATTAAGGCTTTCTTAATACCTACCATTGCTGTGCACATTTTTGATGCCTGTATATAGGCAGTCTGTCTGTTGTCAACTGACAAATCCCACCAGACGGGTATAATAGCACTAGAGCTTTTTAATAGCAGTAGAGCTCCTTGTTCTATTGCTACTGCCAAGCAGTAATATGAGCATTACTGCGTTCCGGTTTTGAAGTGTAAGGGTGCTGGTGAAATTACAAACACGTAGGACTTGTCAATTTTTGTGATTTATAGCTCTGGGTGGCACTGCAACTGTTATGGACAGGCGTGTCGTTTGCCACCAGGCGCACGACTTGTTCGCCCCGTCACTTGGTATTATAAAACAAAAATGGCGCCGATCATAGATAATGGGAGAAGGAAGCCATAATGATTTGAATTACAATTTTTTTAAAGGTGTTTGCTCCTTATGTAACTAAATACATTTTATTAAGTGGGTATCGATTGTCGGAGAGAGATTATTCACTTTAAGTGAAATTTAATTGAACAACTTAAGTAAGGTTATGTTCACGTAACTCATTGAAGAACTAAAGTAAGAAACTTAATTCATATGCCAATTGAAATGTTAAGAACAACGCTAAGTTACATGGATAATCGAAATTTATACCAAATAAAGAAAGTAATTCGTGGTTAACAAACAAACGTTGTTTATTATGTCGATTTAAGCGACACGCCTGTCCAGGACAATTGAAGTGCCACTCGGTGCTTTAAATCGCAAAGATCTGAAGGGCACTGCCAAGTAACCCTGTAATAACAAATATGTAACTCTGGTGCTACTAAATATCCTAAATATAAACATAAATAATTGAGTAAACCATTTAAAAAATGACAGCACGCAGCAGTCGCTACAAGTCTCTTTTATATATTACAATATAAAATATTTTACAATAAAATAAATGAATCAATAAAAAGACTTTATTCTTCAACACTACAACGATACATAAAAATATTTAAAATAAATGGCTGTGTTGAAAAAAAAAGGTAACAGCCTTATCAATTTGCTGGTTTTTAGGCTTCACCTCATATATAATTTAGAACTACAAGTGAAGCATATTCGTCGCTGTAGACACCGCAGTATGCAGTTTCTAATAAAATATATAATTAATATATTATTAGTAAACTGCCTCTGTGGCCGAACAGTTACCACGCCGGACTGCCGTGCAGAGGTTCTGGTTCGCTTCCCAGGCCGGGAGAAATATGTATATGGCCTACATTTATTTCTCTCGTGAGTTTGGGTGTAATTTGTAGTTGTCTATGTGTGTGTCCATGGCACCCGTGACATAGGGTTTCCATAGTGCGGGGCGTGCGTTGAGCGTGTGCGTTATTATTATTATTATATTTAACTATACATTATACACTATTATATATATAGAAATTAAAGTTAAAATTTTTATATCAAACTATAAATGACACACGCACCGACCACGCAGCAAAAAGTGTAATAGTCTTTATGATTACATTCTAAATTTAAATGTAACTGTTTCAGGCGCCTTTTCCTTACTATTGTTGCTGTTTTTGGATTGATAACTGTACGTGTTTTGTAATATTTAATAAACTGTGAGTAAATATATTTTGGTTTTGCTCACTCTTTAATAGCACCCACCGAACCCATTGATACAGTCCGCTTCAAAATGGTTCATTCAATCAATTAATACATGGCATGCCTTTGTTTTATTTTCAACACCTAACGCTTAACGAGGGGAGTTATTTATAAGTTTGAAGCCTGTGTGTGTGTCTTTCTGCGGTATCATAGCTCCTGAATGGATAGACTGATAATATTTATTTTATTTCCATCTTTAGTATAATAAATAATTTAAGCAAACAAACTTCAGCAGTCACTTGGTTAAACGGTCAAATATAATATTTTGTAGAGACTTTCCTAAGTCGTGTTACCGTTGTACTCTTCAATTTGGTCGCTTGTTTTTAGCTGTCATCTTTTTAAAGGACTGGATTTTAGTATGTTTATCGTAGGACAGTTGTGTTCAAGCATCTTCATTTTAATATTATATTTATATATATATTACAGTATTAACTGAAAATATTATCATACATTTCGAACCACTTTCATTACCCAAGTTCATTATAAATTTACGATAAGTAACCAGGTAATGCCTCATAAAATACTTTATTTACGCTTTGTTTACATTTAGTTAATTACCTAATAGGGTTGCACGATTTTTTGGTTTAAATCGATTTTATGGATTGTAATGGATCATATGCCCCTGAATCGATCCACGGATCGGATCGTATGCTCTTGAATTGATCTCATGAAACTCGTTTCAAAACTTGTAATAATTATACACCTTTATTACATGATTTAATTGTAAACATTTTTTTTTTGCTTTTCACAGATGCCAATTCTTTACATCTATCTAAACTTTTCAATAATAATGTCATATAACTTGGACGTAGTTAAACAAAATGGATCCAATCCACGTCCAATCACTTTCGAGATACGGCAGTTTGCAGTTTAAAAGTGTTTCTCACTCTTGCTTTATTTTCAAAACGTATAATGTCATGTAACTCCACAGATATTTTTTTTTTATTTATTTGCTGATCTAAGAAGTTAGACTTGGGAACCGTTTGGTACATAACTCATTTTTTTGTAATTTTGTGGATTGGATCATTTTTGCTCAACTACGTCCTCTTAATGTCTTAAGCATTGACCTTCTCTTTTTTTTTTCGTTTCCGTACTTGACGAAAACATTAATGAGACTTGTTTAAATTATGAATAGGAGCTAGATGATTCGATTCGTCTTAATTTTTAATCGATTCGCTTAAAAATCGATTCGATAAAAAAATCATTAGATCGTATGCAATGATCGATCTTCATAAAAATGGAATCGTAATGTTGCATCCCTATTATCTAAACCTTCGTAGTATGGTCCGATCGGATTGAAGTTTGTTATACTATGAAAATCCGATATTACAATAATATAGTAACTTTCATTTGATGCTACAATCAGGATACTCTGCAAACTATCTAACACTTAAACTATTTACAGTAGGACTATCACGTTTGCACTCACGATTTGGTCTCAAAGAGTCTGTTTAGTGATTTAATTGACATTTAGAGTGTGCGGCTTTCTTAGAAGATGGAAAACAATAAATAAAAGTCTAAGGTTGCTTTGTCTTGGTGTTTTTTTTTCAATTTTAATTTAATTTGTATTCGAATAAACGGTGACATGAATATCGTTAATGTTGGTAACATTGCATAAAAATTAATAATATCACTCAAAATGCAGATAATAGTAGAATGCTCCGCAATTAAAATAGGTGTACCTGAAGTTGCAAGACACGGAAAGAAAATAGTCGTTTTGTTATTTTAGATCTAGAAACAGCGACCCCAACCCTCTCTTCAAAGAAAAATCTAACGCTTCAGAAACTTTGCAGGAATGTACACTACAACTGTCTCCGCTATCCATTTATTTATTTCCTATATTTATATTTTATTTTCAAATATTTTTCTTTTTCTTTCAAAAGTATATATGTATTTATATTTATTATTTATTATAATATTATTATTTATTTATTGTTATGTATTCATATTATTTGTATATAGGTATACATATCTATCTACGCATTATCACGTGTTTTTATTAGTATTTATTATGTAGTATATTTATAATGATATTCTATGGTAGTATTATTTTTGCATATCCCAAATGTCTGTCCTAAGGTTGTCTGGAAGAAATTGCGTCAGAGCAATAAGGCCGCCTGTAGCACATTAACACACTAATTTTATACTTAAGTTATTGATATTGTGCTTTCACTGTAATTCATGTGCAATAAGAAGGACAAACATCTTGCTAGTTCAGATACTTGTAAATTTTCAAATGCACAGAAAGAAACCCGGTTACATAAATTGTCACTTTATTGTCTCAATCTCCAATAGCCAAAGTTTAAAACAGATTTGTAATAAGAACCTTCTTTTGTAATCGTTTATCATCGCTAATTGTTGTATCAGCGCGATTAGTTAGATATTGTATTTTGCCTAAAAGTAAAATATGAAATATCGACGTAGGCAAAGTAACCGTAAACAGTGTAAGACTTAACATCTATCGATCGGCCGTTGTCCTTGACTGGCACTCAGATGCACGCGACTGCCTCTTGGCTGCAACATATCATTATTGTTGAGAATTCCATTGAAAAATTAAGCCCACATTTATAATATTCAAAATTTCTCACGTTTCTCCGAGGAAAATGTGGCGTTTTTATCATATTTTAAACAAATTACGTCTGTTACTACACACCGTTATATGCGCTGAAGAATATTAGGAACAAGTAAGTTACGTTACATTAGATGACCTCGCGCTATGTACAAATCTATAGTATCGAGATGACATGCAACATAAATTGTCATAATGATAGGTTTGGTAGACATCTAGTCAAAAGCTACTAAAGACTAGATAGAAGGAATATATCACCTCATAAAAGAGTTACGTGAGTATTGCTGCCTTCCGGTTCTGAAGGGTAAAGGTGCTGGTGAAATCACAGCCACATGGGACTTGTCAAGATGTATCTCAGTGGCCCTCAGATATTTGTGATCTAAAGCCTCTGAGTGACTCCGCAGCTACCATGGACAGGCGTGTCAAACACTTAGAAAAAACTCCTGCTGGATTCGAACCCACGTCTTCCAGTAAACCGTGACAGACGCTATGCCAACTAAGCCACGGGACGAACTAGCGGACCTTACGAATATTTCTATGGGCTTGATGCCTGTTTTTGGTTTTTTACGTTTTTAACGTTTTCAAAAAAACGTTACTAAGTCTGTGGTGAATTGTATTGTTGATTTTTTTGTGACGAAGCCGGTTGCTGATTTATATTCGTAATTAATTAAGTTATTGAATGATTAAAATTAAAGTTTGAAAAAAAAAAACAAGGTTTAAGTAACTTTAAGAGTTTAGTCACACGGGCCATATTACAACCAAATGGCAATTGGGATGTTGATTGTTACAACTGCCTGCCGCAAGATATGATGACCACTGACAGCAGTTTCACAGCGGTGACATCCTGAGTTATATACCCGATAGAACTAATCTGAGAATGGAACCTTTTCGAATTGTTTCTAATCTAGGTGTTTTGAATTGTACTAGCTGATCTGGTACTCATAGTAAAAGACGTGGTAGTCTATAATACTTATCGCTAATATAATCAGATGTCCATGGGTTCGAATCTGGGCTTGCACCTCTGAATTGTCGGAATTTACGTACAAAATTTAATTTGAAAATTATCATGATCTTTCGGAGAAGAAAAACGTGGTGAAAAAATCTACACATATCTGCAGAGTAATTTCATGACGTATGTGAAATTCCTGACACGCTCTACTCCTACTGTGAGGGAATGCATGAACCTGGAAGTGGGACTATACTATATAGGATTCTTTTATTTCTTTTCATAGGTACAAGAAATTTTCAATAATTTTTGTCGTACTTTATTTTTCACATTTGTTCCTTCTCATTTTGGTAACAATATCAGCCCGTAAATAAAGACGAAATTGACAATTAATTTACAATTTTTAATTATAATAAATAAAACAATGACGCTCAATGTTTGATTGCATATAGATTTATAAGTATGTGAATTATATTGTTTAATAAATCAATAGAGCTATTCATTGTTTATGATATCTAGCACGTTGAGATGTGATATTTCAAGAATTTTAAAGTATCTACATCATTAGCGTAAAATCATTTACCCAACTCCGTCGAAAAAAGGTGAGCCAGATAAAATCTTTTGATTAAAAATGACATTTCGTATTCCATTAATTATAGATGGAGCTGAATTTGTATTACAGCTTAACTGCGTGCGTATGCGCAGGCCATGCGGACGTGGTGGTAAAGATGTGATTACCGTATATCTTCTGGAAAAACCTTTTAAAAAATTCCGCCTGCGATAAAATTTTCCCTGTCAAAGAATAGTACAGTTACAAATAACATGGCGCCTTTTTAAGAATTTAATTTCAAGTTGTGATTTTATTTCTAATCTATCTATCCATAGACATTACACGACAGTACTATATTATAATACAATGTACTTATACCTAACAATATTTAAAAACTGGAATAAGTATAACGTATTGGCAATAGTGCAATAACGGCCCAGCTATAGAATTTCCGTTCTTATGACATTGCAAGCACTTGGATGTGTTATTACTGTAATTGGCCAATCTTGTAATGGTATCTTACTGGGGTCACCACCTCTTTAAGGAAAAACATACTAGTTTAAAAAAAAATTAAAACAATTATCTTTAATTTGAACTATGTTATAAACAAAAAACAATGTAATTGTAAAAAATAAACTGATTTTATTTACCACGTGAAGATATTGCATAATTTAAAAATTGTGATTTTTCGCGTTCTTTGTTTAAATTTTTGCAACCAGTCTTAACTCGAGACAGGTTACTTTTAAATAACTTTTTAGAGCTCGTTCAAAGTCTGATTAATAAATCTTAGAATACTATATTGTTTAATACTTCATAAATGACGCTTAGTAAATCAAACTGGAATTATAATCACTACAATTTATTAATTATAATGCTATTCACGGCAGAGAATCATTAAAAACTTACGTTATAAGCATCTCGGTGGCCTTTGGTCAGCTTCCCTGTGTCATGTACACTTCCTGAGCACAAACACAGAAAACAAAACACTTAATAAAAAAAATCACACATTCACTTTTTTTTTAAATATATTTTCGAACTTTCTAATTGGCGCGAATTTTATTTATTGGTCAGCGGCCACTCGCGAGACGTGTGGATTGGCGCGCGTCGCATTGAAGACTGGTTGCGTTCTGTTTTCGGTTTGTACAATTCTTTTTTTTTTCTTGTAGCTGCGTTCACGTTGGTATTACTGGCTTGCCCAGTTGTATTGGAATGACGCAAGCGGTTTCGGCAACTGGACGCCGCTGGGTTTTTCGTTGCCTCAACATCTTACATTATGATAGTATTTAATTAATTTGTTATTATAACGCTTTAAATTCTTGGGAGTTAATGTCGGACTTGCATGACGAATGTTTTAGAACAGGAAAATTGCGACAATTGAAAATTACTAACAATGCAATCATCCGGTTAAAAAAATTCAAATTCACTTAGAGCGTAGTAACGGTGTTCCACGATGTGTTAACAACATAGTTAAGATGGCACGTAGATGTTATGATTGCTAAAGCTGTTGTTGCTTTGTGGTGTAAATTAAATATCTTATATTACTATTACTTACGGGTCATGAAATAGAGCTGAATACAAACTTTGATTATAACTCATGGAATTATATATATAATGCATCAAGAAAATCACTAAAGGACTTATTTCCCGAACGTTGTAACTTGGACCTTTTCAAGGCGAGAGTGAATAGGCATTATTTACTTGTGCATGCTACATCGCCGACCTCGTCATCACTTTCCATCAGGTGAGACGGAGGTCAAATGGGCACTTACTTTTTATTAAAAAAAAGAAATGAAAGTAACTAACTTAATACTTCAAAATGTCAAAAGTCATAAAAATAACACGAGGTACATTAAACAAATTATGTATATCGTCGCCTTAAACCTCAAAAAAGATTGTATCTGAAAGAGGTATAATTTAACGAAGGGGGCTGAGCTGGCGGAAAGAATAAAAGTAATAAGTTCCAAGACCTCGGTTCCGACTACCTATTTACAATCTTTGGAGTCGAAACCCTTGGCCCGTGGGGACCTGGTGCCTTTCATCTTTACAAAATGTTATCCAAAAAAGTAATACACTGTCTGGGAAACCCAAAGGCCGGCAGCTACCTTGCTCAACGCGTTGGCATAGTCATACAAAGGAGAAACGCTGCCAGCATCTTGAGCACGTTGCCGCGGGGACCCAATTCAATTCTATTATTTAAGATTTTATTTTACCTTACATATTATGAAAATAAAATACGCTTATTATTTATCTAATTAAAATTAAACCTTATTGCGTTTACTGCATTTTACACCACATTTTTATAAAACTGAAAAATGACATAGAAACCACATACGAGGTTATTTTTCATAATATCAAGTGACGGAACGAACAAGCCGTGCACCTGATGGTAAGCTACACGCCTGTCCATAACACTTGCAGTGCCACTCGAAACTTTAAATCACAAAGATCTGAGGGGCACTACCACTGCACCCGTCACGTTGAGGCATACTCGTAAATTGACAAGCCCCATGTGAAACTTGAAACCGGAACACAGTAATGATGACATTACTGCTTGGCGGCAGAAATAGGTAAGGAGCTCTACTGCTACTTTAGTAGTTAGGTATTCACTCTGAGACGACGATATGTGAAATTTTATGTGTTTCTTATTTTAGCACAAAACAATTCGTAGAATCTTTAAACTTCCCTTCTGAAAAGTTGTCACTTTGCAGATGAGGCCTTGTTACACCAACGATGCGATGTACTTAAAAAATACGCAAAAACTAAATACAGTTACTAAAAAATTAACAAGAAACTGAGAATTTTTAGAATGATCTAAATTTATCTCGCAGTTTGCTTTTGTTTCCTTTCAAAATAATGCCGGTGGCCCAGATTCATTGCCCGTGATTACACTTTAATTCATTTAAGATTTTAAGGCCTCTTAATGATTATTATGCTTACACCCACGACCATGTTCTTGCCCAAATAGCTACAATTATCTTTTATCGACATAAAACAATAAGTTAAGCATGATAAAGTATTTATTTACTTATTTATTGTAGATAATTATATTATTATTGCAGTTTCAAAGTTAACGCGTCTTATTTAACTTATATACTCGTCTTCTTCTTGGTATACCACTCCCTTCGGAGTTCGGCTGTCATTATAGCTACTATAGTTGGTTAATTTCCAAAACAGTTACATTTTACAGCGAAAAACTAATTCTAATTAAATAAGAAGAATGACAGTTAGAAACTGTCTTTAAATTAAATAGTACACGCATTTTCCACTAAGTGCCAAGAGACTAGACGCGGGCGGTTGGCCGCGAGCGACTCTTATTTATTCAAATAAGTCAAAGTCAAATAATCTTTAGTTCATAGTTAAGCAAATTACACTTATAAAGCACAGTCAATAATAACGCACACACTCAACATAGCCCCGCATTAGGGAAACCCTGTGTCGCGGTTGCCATGGATACACACATAGACAACCACAAATTACATCCAAACTCACGAGAGAAATAAATGTCATATAAATATATAAATATTTTTCCCGGCACGGGAATTGCACCTGGGACCTCATGGTAACCGTTCGGCCACAGAGGCAGTTTAAAATACTGATTAGACTCTACTGCTCATTCGTAACCCTACCCTTTGTCCCTATCTACCGACCCGAGAGATAGGGTTTTCCGGAGAGACTACGAGCTCGACGGCAAGACCAGGGTACGGCGGGCGCCCGGGCCAAGCCCTCCGCCAGTGATACGCCTTTGCGGGCATCTCTGGCGGATTCGGACTTGAGTAAGGACTCGCTAGTGTTAGAGGTTAGCTGTAGAGACGGACATGTTTCTTTGCCCCGGTTTTGCTTGTGCCGGGGCGTCTGTCTCGTAAACAGCTAGCGCGTCTTAGCAGCGGTCTAGTTGAGGGCCTGTATGCGAGGAGATACGCGGGGCACGTGAATCGCGAAGTTTGAAGCTATGTCCGGACATTGTCGCAGGACACTGCGACTGGCATCTCCGGCACTAGTCCGGAGAGCTAGTAGAGGATAAGCTATATATCCTCCGGTCCCTCCAGCCGCTTAGGTTATTGGGAACTGGAGAGACGTCATTTTTCGGCGTCCGGAAGTGAGCGTGCCTACAGCTCCGGTACCTATCTGGAAAATAGGGAGGGTACTGTACGTGCACCCGGAGCGGCTCACCCGAGGCACTAGCCTCTCGAAGAACCGGATGAAGTCAAGTGACAGAGGTCAGTGACAACCCTGTGCACTGGCTGATCTGGGGTCAGAACCTGAACTTATAAGGTTCCTGTGCGCGCACAGGTTATAGTGTCCTTCTCGTATGCGTATATAAGGGTAGGAAGGGACGGTCACTATAATCAAAACTAACGTAGAAAGATATGGTGTTTGCTCAATCGTAACGCAGATTCCCCTGAGAGGAATGAGCAAGAAACTCTAGGGATGCTCTACTAAGTCATTAAAATCATACCCATTGACACGGCCGCGACTCGGAAGTAAAACAAAGACGCGCGCGGCCAGCCACCCGCGGCTAGTCGCAGTGCGCTTAGTGGAAAATGTCACTGAGAAGTAGAAGTGCTGCAGTGGCACGACTGTGGCGCGGCAGCCGAGCGTCTATAGCTCTTCAGTAATTTTTAGTTCACTAATTGTGCTGCAAAAATGGCGTATAACGACAGTACCGCTACAACTGTGCCTCTAAATATTGTATGAAAATTAGCCACTGCCGCATTTCATAAGCGTCTAATGCATTCTAGTAACTGTTCGATACATTGTTTGTAGTATAAAAAACCACTAATATTAATAATTAGGTACAATCCACCATTTAAATACAAATTAGTGGCAAGGGGGAATGCTGCCAACATCTTGAGCACCTTGCCGCGAGGACCCTAGTTTTACAATCCTAGTTTAAAAATCCTAGTTTTACTTTCTAGTATTTCGACCCCTCCTCCTACTATCGTATACCGAAATTGTCAAGTACACAGTGGAGTGTTTTAAAGTTTTGAATTCACTGATATGAGCGTAACACGTGACTTTATTTCTCAGTTGTATTTGGCAAAACTCACACAGAGTATTATAAAATCCTAGACATCGGTTAGATGAACAATTACAATTTATTTTATCATTTTACAATTTAATTTAGCATTTCTATGCTAAAGTCACTTGTTATACTCATTCCAGTGTATTCAAAACTTAACGCGAGGAGTCGATTTAAGCTTTTATTATACCTTACCTTATACTATCATAATCTCAGTACAGATTACTAAAAAAACCGACCTCAAAAATACGTGGAATTACGTCTATTTGCTAAGTTTTATTGAAATATCCGCTAGTTCACCACTATACACGACTTGACACTGGAGATAATAATAATTGGTTCTCACTACTCAAAGTATATTGAGATAAAAAACGCCTTGAATTGGAGAAATCAACCATTAAAATAATTAGTCCTAAATTAAATTTAGGCGCTATTTATAAAAATGAATCTTCATGCGTGAACAACTACCCTTAAAGGTGGATGATTTTCTTCAAAATGAAATGGGACCACTATGGAAGTACCCCCTTTCTAACAAAAAAAGAATCATGAAAATCGGTTCACAAATACCGGAGTTATCGCGTAACATACATACAAAAAAAGAACATACAGTCGAATTGAGAACCTCCTCCTTTCTTGAAGTCGGTTAAAAGTAAAAAGTAATTAATATGTATATCAATAAATGGCACTTTACTGGTGCAGAAATTTGGCATTGCAATTACGTCTGCTATCGTTTTGAAGATATACGGTCTACCCCCGACACAGCTTCTGTACAAAATCATCATTATCATCCCACTGCTGAGCACGGGTCTTCTCTCAGGCTTGGATTTGGATTATAGTCCGCGACGCTTGGCCAAATGGTGGTTGATGACTTCATACGTTTTCCGAGAGTTGTGAACCTTCTTCGACGTACACAGTGCACGATGTTTTTTTTTACCGAAAAGCTCATGCTAAATTTCAAATTAAATTTCCCAAATTCGAACCCGCGGCCTCTGCTTGAGAGGCGGTAGGTGTAATCATTAGACTACCAAGTTTACCTGTATAAAATAAATAGGTTGACCATCCGAGAGACAGGTCATATATTAGTGTCTCATAATATTTACATTCGAAGACAGTGTTTTTTTTACTAGTTTATAAATGACGACTGTTTTTTTCTCAAACAATGTGACTAGATTTATAAACTATTGTTTCGTTAGATCATAGTTTCCCAAAGTAGTCCCTACATAGTTTCCCAAAGTAGGCCCCCAGTGGGCGCTGAAGAGTCCTAGGTGGACGGTTGGGGCCGCGGGCGTTGATGTTTTAAAGGAGATGCTGAAGCATTTGAAAAAAGAAACTTGAATTACGTACCTATATAAACTACACACATTCATATACAATTATTTTCCTTGTGATTTTTTTGTGTTATTAAGTTAATATAAAAATACGTGTTTTCAATTACTTATTGTTGTGGCGGACGTTGAAATCTTTTTATCTTGCCTAAGTGGGCGGTTAGCTAAACAGTTTGGGAATCTATGCGTTAGATGATTCGAGTTTTATCACGATGCTATAGCCCAGGTAGTTAAATGTTTATAAACATTATGGATCTTTCTTTTGGGCCACAGTGTATTAGAGATTAAAAGATTGCAATTTACAACTTGCGCTTGACCATTCTACGTCACCGAGTATCAAGATGAAAATACTCTGTGGTGATTATAGCAGTAGAGTATCTTGTGAAAGATTTCGCCTACAGAAGAACTGCTTTACCTATTACTGTCGCCAAACAGTAATAAGAGCATTGCTAGGTTCCACATAGGACTTGTCAACTAATGTCTCAAGCAGAGGTTGGGTTAAAACCCAATCAAACCGCCCGGGTGTAAGCGCCGGGACACAAACTCGGGACTAAATCATGTATAAAACATATTTTATTTACCTCAATGTTTCGGACGTCTTGCAACGTCCATTGTCTTGAAGGGACTTCCACACTACGTCTCTTCATAACCAAGTTTTATACACGATTAACTCCCGATGTTGATATTAAATAATGTGTAAAATCGTTACAGTTTCGTCATCGTGTACCACATTGAGACCTGGTCACCTGACGCATCTGAAAGAGGTCATCTAAAGACGCACAAAAATACAAGGTTGCTGAGTTCTACCTTGGAGCTTTCTAAACTTGCCGCCTGATTTTAGAGAGGTGAAAAAAACTACGTCATCGAGTACCAAAGGAACAAGACGTGTACGGCGAGACAAATCAAGTTGAGTAGATGCAGTTTTCCTTGTGAAAGTGTTCGTCCAGGGAAGTACTGCCACCTCACCTATTGCTGCCGCCCGTAATGTGAGCATTACTGCGTTCCGGTGACCAGGCCCACGACTTGTTCTTCCCGTCACTTAATATTATAAAAAAAAAATTTAAAAAGATAATGAATTAAAAATAGCTTGCTCGGCATTGATTATACGAATTAATTTGTAGTACTATGTCATGTTTGTACGAATTTAGTATGTAAATATTCATTACAAATTAGTGTTCCCGAAATAAATGAATACACTAATAACATGAGTTTGAAGAACAACATTAAAAGTCCATTGTTCTAATTCATGAATCATACGGTGATACAACTTAAAAAACTCCAATTTACTTATTCCGGATGTACAAATCATCGAAAATATCGGGAAAGAAAAGAAGCACGCCTGGTGGTAAGCGACACGTCTATCCATAATTGTTGCAATACCACGCAGAGCTTTTAATCGCAAAGATGAGACCTAATTTGACAACCTTCAAAGACTACCCTTCAAAACCTGAACGTAGTAATGCGCACATTACTGCTTGGCGGTAGAAATAGGTAAGGTGGTAGTACTTCCCTGAACGAACACATAGAGTCTTTCACCCGCTAACGGGTTAATTCTAGTCAGACTCGCTAACAACTGGAGACGGTTGGATTTCTACGACGTGTCGCTTCCAGTGCAAATGCAGAAAGCGATCATGCTCGGCACGTATTGTTAGTTGGGTATTAAACTTGAGCCCCTGACACCGGTTGACTGTAACTTAGCCGGGGAATACCGCCCCTTTTATTACAAAATTCAAAATTAATGTTTTAGATCATGGTAGAGGCGAGTCTAAAATACATATCCTAAATTATAATAATGTGCCAGACAATCTCGCCAATTATAATTATGGTGTCAAACTAGATAAATCCCTATACTAGCGCACGCAGGCACACCGAAACACACCGGTGCTGCGCGCCATCACACTCCTCAACTTCGTTCTCGAGGCGGCACCACACTCTGATTTGTTTGACAGCATTGGATGTCTGATGTCTGAATGCAGGAAAGTGTTTGAACCAATGATGCCTGTGAGTTCAATTCTGTGAACTGTATTATGTTTATTTGTTTGTATGTTATTTGATTTTTTTTTTGTTTTTGTTTGTAGCGATTTCGATTTATCTGTAAAGCTACAAATGTTAAATGAATAAATAAATAAATAAATAAATAAATAAATAGATGTGCCAGTGCCAAATCCAGATCAAAAACATTTTAAAAATAGTATTTTATGCAATCGTTGTATAATAAAGGTTCTTACAGCCGAGTATCGTGTTTAGCCACAGGTACGAGATTTTAAGGCCTAATTATATAATGATTGTATACAATACTTTTTCTACTAGTAAATAAAATTATGAAACAGAACCAATTTTTATGCATATTTTGTTAATTTTTTATTTATTTATAGTTTTGACTTGGATACAAGGCCATGTCTTCGTTTAATTATCGGAATCCTCAATATTTGCCATTGTAATTCTAAATTCTAATACTTTTCACTTTCTCTTAAATCACTTAGTTCACTTATTTGGGTTTATTAAATAGACCTTTTAAGCGGCAGGAGTCAATATTTATGTTTTACTTTCACATAGATCACATTGTCTTCTGTCACTTTGAATAATATTTTTTTATAATAATAAATTTGAATTCATATTAGTGGCATTTTCAGGATAAAGTCTTTTCTAATTTGGTTTAAAATAAGGAATATAGTTCTAACTTTCTTTTTTTTTAATGTAGCCCGGTTGCAAGACTTTAACCAATCAGGAGGCAGTATAGCATTTAATTATGGTCCTAATTGATATTTTCATTAGCAAAAATACCAGTTTCTTTTTTTGAAACTCATTATAGTTCTGTGTACAGAATTTTAATGACATTTTTCAGCTCAGTGGCGAATACCATAAACAATAGAATTTTCATTCCGGGCTAAAAACAGCGCCATTATGGTTTATGCTTAGAAGACGGAAACATAGTCTAAGGGTTTATGAAATTATAATTTTTTTCCATCCTCTAAACACCCAGCGCCCAGAATACAAAACAGTGAGGTTACTAAAGTTGTCAATCTCGTTCAATGCGAGTTGGTGACTTTATTTTTTTCGCGATGTTTGAATAACAAATTAACAGCCAAATCATTGACGTCATTAGAACACGAATGTCGATGTGTGAACATTAAACGTTAAACACATAGATATAATGTTAAACGTCGATTCAATGGAGCTGGGTAAAGTCCAACTGACTGGTTTTTAGCGAGCCACCCGGCTTAACAAGAACTCTGACAAGCGTATACAGAGTTATTTAGTAAAATATTAACGACCTCGTAGGTCTATATTACTAACATTATAAGCAACAATTTTTGAAATTAAGTTGTTAGCGATTGTCAGGACCACATCCTGACATTTAATAAAAACTGAATACAATTAAAAAATGACATCTCTAACCAGTTGCTGTTGCCTAACTGGGTGAATACTTTCATAGATTTCTCACACATGGCGCTACGTCAAAAAAGTCGTTAAAACCAAAAACAAAAATCCGACAACAAGCACATAGAAAAACTCGTGAGGTCCGCTGGTTCGTCCCGTTTATTAGCTGGCATAGCGTCTGGCACGGTTTGCTAGAAGACGTTGGGTGGAATCCGGCCGGATCGAAGGAATTTTTTCTAAGTGTTCGTGTGTTAATAATAATATTACAAAAGGTTTTCAACCAGTGTGTCTTGTCAGTATTCACCTATGACATGGAAACAATGGCTCCGACGAAGAAGTCCACAGAAAACTTACGAGTCGCACAGAGGGATACCGAACCGATACCGAACAAATAATGAACGGATTCGATGGAAAAATCTAAGTCATTGACGTTTATTTATTTATTTAAAGATACACCATCAACTTAACACAAAACAATATTTAAAAAAAAATACACACAGGTTCACTATACAAGGTGCCAAGTCACTACAGGTGTATACATCACTAAAAATCTACTGTTAACCAATGAGATACTAAAGAAAATATTATAATTAGAAATATAAAAATACAGTAATAATTAGTTATCTATAATAGATATATTAACAAGTTTCATAAGTTCAAACAAATTGCTTGCACATACGAAGAAACTGCTTAGTATTTTTTATATTAAAGATATCTATGTCGCCGTCTCCAGTCGTAAGTAAGTCATTGTATGACTGCATGAGTCTGTTCAAGGGGCATACTTTCCAAGATTAGTGTTGCCACTAGACAAAACAAATGTTCTGACTATGGGGTACTTTACGAGGCACTTTACGAGGAACGTTAAAATTAGTGAGGGCAAGAGCCTCTGGCGACGACATACCTCCATGCACTATCTTATGCAAAACTCCAATATCGATGATTCGGCGTCTGGTCTCAAGAGAAAGCATTTTGAAATTGTGTAGGCGAGTATTATATTCAGCACGATAGGGACAATCGGGGTCTTTATATGCCAGAAAACGAGTAAAGTTACGTTGTATCCTTTCAATTCGTTCACAATGGATTCTATAATGTGGATTCCAATAACGTTGTAGACAAAATTGATATGACGAAATGGAAATGAGCTCCCCTGATGCTGTTCTGGGTTCGTTTTGGCTATCACAAATTACTAATTATATTCCGCAAATAAAAGACGAGATTCACTCTAAGACGACGATTCAGAGCGTTCTATTTATAAAATATTTTTATATTTAAAAAGCATGGAACAAAAGTTGTTGTTTAAGATGTTAGTAATATAGTCCTGGGAGGTAGTTAGTTGTGTATACAAGTCACCTTGTATACTTATTGAAAAACAAATGCTGTTTTCATGGAAAAGTGTAAAAGCAAATCGCGCTTTAAAAAAGCAATGACGCATGGAGAGGAAGCACCAAAAATAAACAATAACGAGAAGTACGCTAGGCGATGTACTTATGACGTTATTTAGTAAGTTACGTACATTAGTGAATATTTAGTTTTTTTTTTCATAATACCAAGTGCGCCTGATGTTAAGCGACACGCCTGTGCATGAAGGTTGCCGTTCCACTCAGAGTTTTAAATCGCAAATATCTGAGGGGCACTGCCACTGCGACCGTCACCCAGAGACATAAATTGACAAGTCTCATGTGCCTGTAATTTTACCAGCACCCTTCAAAACCGGATCGCAGTAATGCTCAATAAATACCTGATACAAAAGTACCTTTAACCGCGGGTAAAGCCGGAAAGTGAGCGAAGCTTGTAATCAGTAAATAAGTATTTTTCTGTATTTATTTAAAATAATTTAAAAATTTATTCATAATTTTTAAGTTTATTGAATGTCACGATGTTTGATCACCATGATGTTCAATTATTTTTGTGAAATTACTCCACAAGTTTGATATAATATTATTTATACAAATATCGACGACTTACAAAAAGTTCCTTCGATCCAGTTGGATTCGAACCGACATTGTCTTCCAGCAAACCGTGGCAAACGCTATGCCAACTAAACCTCGGAATGAATTAGCGGACCTTACGAATTTTTCTACGTGCTTGTTGCAGCTCTTTGTTTGGTTGTTTAACGACTTTTTAGTAGCGCAATCTGTGAGATTTTTTTTTCATTCATTTCAATTTTTAAACATATATGGTCAAAGGCAAGTAATTCAATGACCTCCCTTGTCGATCCCCGGCCAGGTCATTGTAGAAAACTAACTTTCCTATCCTGTCTAGGGTCTGAATGTTTGTGGCACTGTTGTTGTTTCCAATAAATATCCATAAAACATATACTTTAGTTACTTACTTTGGGATTCGAGCAGTGTATATGATGTTGTCAAATATTTATTTATTAATAGTAACGCTAGCGAGTCCGTTGCACTAAGTACCAAGTAACGCTAGCTAGTTTGTAATTCCGTATGTTCCATGTGGGGAAACCCTCAAGATTTTTATTGAATGACATATTAATTTGTTAATAATTTAGAATCAATATAAAGTAGTTTCTTTGAAATATCGAATACTGGTACCTAAGGTCTATTACCTACAAAGACCGAAATAAGCAAAGCATGCTTACTGTAATTGATACACATAGAGTGTAAAATACCTTTGACTCAAATCTCGAAATTTATTCAAAACATAACGCAAAAAAGACTGTGTTTTTATCTTCCTCTACCGTTGCCACGTTTGTGTTGTTCAGGATATAATTTTCTATACCCATCTGATTCCCAAAACGGATCCTCCACCAATTTTAAATTACAACTGATCCCCTCTATATTTTGCAACTCCCAACGGATCTCCGCAATTGTATTTCTAAGGTAAGTATACAGTTAAGAGAAAAATAAGTTTTCAAATCAAAGTTAATACAGTTAAATGATTATCATTAGTAACAGGTTTCTTACCACGGTATAACTTCTTTTTATTTTCCCGATATTTCGGAACGGTTGCACGCTCCATGGTCACGGGTTGACTCAGAGTCAATCATTTAGTGAATAACCACGAAAGTCTTAAAATTAATACAGTTAATGTTGTTAATTTCTAATAAACTAAATAAAATCAGTACAACCCTCGAATACATTTTCTTGTTGACCGTACCATAGTACCTACCAAAAATAAACTTGTAAGTACCAGGGTATCAGGTGGGAATAAAATATTGATATTTATTATTGATCCCCTTCATTGGGAATCCGATGGGAATATAAAATAATTTTAAAAAAACGGATCCCCCTGGGGATCGGTTTTAAGGGATCAGATGGGAATAAGAATATCAATAGTGGAATTTACTTTCTAATTCTAGGTAAAAAAACAACTTTGACTAGTTAGGGCTCTGCTACTAAGGCTCTGCCATTGGCGCCGCCCGGGGACATGGCTCCTTCTGCAACCCCCACGCTACGCCACTGGTTTGTAGCCTTTGCCTATGTGTCTCTATGTGGCACCACAGCTCCCACGTGGATGGGTAGATCTCAAAGCGGTTTTTCTTATTTGAAGGGTGGTATAATCAGGCTACTTCTTAGTTAAGTTTATGAAAATCTGCTTAGCTACCTATTTAAAGAACATCAGTTCTTTTTCCAGTTACTGTAGGGATCCCAATCATAAACGAGAAGGCTACCCGTTTAAAACCCCCCCATCTTTATGATACGACCTTACGATGTATAAATAAATAAATATTAGACAACATCACACACGTTACCGCAGTCCCAAAGTAAGTAGCTAAAGCATTTGTGTTATGGAAATCGGAGACAACGACGGTACCACAAACACCCAGATCAGAGACAGAACAGATAAGTTGGTTTTC
Organism: Hyposmocoma kahamanoa; assembly: GCF_003589595.1. Lineage (NCBI taxonomy): Eukaryota > Metazoa > Arthropoda > Insecta > Lepidoptera > Cosmopterigidae > Hyposmocoma > Hyposmocoma kahamanoa. Next base: position 227,039 of record NW_020653738.1, on the reverse strand, counting down.
TACACTGACCCGGCCGGGGATGAAGCCAGGACGTCAGAGATGGATACACCAAGAAATTCTGTGCGCAAGCTACTCGACCACGGAGTAAAATTAAAAAAAAAGATTACAGTAGACTTAACTAAACAAAACAAAGTCAAAAAAAGCAAAAGTGCATGCAGTAAAAATGGGTGTGCGTGTAGAGTATGTGGGATGCAATAACACCAATACTGATTGACCGTGGTTTGTGTTCCCAGAACTGCATTTGTGGTTGGGATATTAATGTCAGTAGTAGAATCGCAAGAAGGCACAGCACGACTCCCAGTGCTGTTAGAATGAAATTCTCAGCACGAATGAAATTCTCAAAATGCTTAGCATGAAATTCTCAGCCATGTTAATAATTCTCGCCCAAGTTGAATAATGACTGATTATGAATTTAACTTACAACACATTTAAATAACTTACAATGCGACTTACCAAAACTTATTTCTTATTAATGTTAATTCTGTAGGAAGTTGTAATTTAAGATGACTTACCTGTAAACAAAGAAAAAACAGTTAATTAACATATTCCAAGAATAAAGAACCTATGACCTTACGAGCGCAAGGTAGACTAGCTAGCGACTGAACAATCATGACTGCCTTAAAAATGTGTATTTTTAAATCTACGACGTGAAGTTTAAGAGTGCTTTTTTCCTTTTTTGTACACGTTTTTTTTATTCTTTATTCTTTATGAATGAACGGGTTATTATATTTTTTTTTCATATTTCTCGAATTTTCTTGACATGCATTCAAATTGCAACATTTCCGAACGGAATTACTCACAGCAATTAATCAAGAATTACTCATCCGTTATTTAACCGGTATGCATGAAATTTGAAATTAGCATAAAAATGTTATTCTAAAGGTCGTGACGACTCAAAAACCCTTATAGCGAAAAGAACCTTTATGGTGAAAGGTAATGAAACCTGCACGTCAAAGAAGTTTTCAACCAGTAATGGGCTAGCGTGGCGGACTATGGCAAAAAATCTCGCCTGAGACCCGTGCCCTGTAATGGTATGTATAAATGTGTTGATAATGATGAGTGGAGCAAATACATACATACACCATCACGTGCCGGTAATCCAGAGGCTAAAGAGTCGCCATAGCTTCATTAAAGAAGTATTCCCTCTGGACGGGGAAACTAACGAAGCCCGAATAAGTCTTTTTTTTATAACATCAAGTGACGGGACGAGCAAGTCGTATGCAATAAGGTAATAAGTAAGGCAAACTTATAAGTCTAAATAGGCTGCGGACCGAAGCAAGGAGAGCATGCACGGGTGGGGTTACAGCTCGGAGAGCGCATGTCTGTGTGGTATCGCTCCCAAGTGGCCCGGCGTGTCCCTACACCTGCACACGTGAGGACCTGTACAATGCCACTGGTAATGCTATCTCAGTCGCTAAGTACTGATTCTTACAAATATAAACGTCGTAGTTGAAACGCCAAGAAAATACCCCATCTACAATATTTAAAAATACTTTGCCCTCCGTGTCGCAAAGCCGTGCGTCACCCTGTATAAGTAATTCATTTAACTGACAACATACGTGATTCTTTCAATTATTTTATCTCAATTAATACTTCCTTAACTCCTAAGTTTTCTCTTTTCTCCATTATCCTTAATGTACTTCCTTATTATACAAAGTAATTATTTTCCTGCTTTGTCTTTCTTACAAACTTACACAAGGAACTTATACGTGTACAAAATATGCATATAGAAATGTTTTATTTTCATAGGGTGTAATTTGTTTCTATATCATAACTATGACATTCCACTTGTGACTATAGCTGTAGTAACTTACATACATATACAGGGTGACTTGTTAATTACTAACAACATAAACAACAACATTTGTTCCATGACTTTTAATAATTAATCAGACTTTACTTTTGACTTTAAATAGACCGCTCTAATGATAACACTGAGCGGTAGCAAAAGAAAGAACGCTGCAGGCGTTGCTAAACAATTTCTATGAAATATAGATCTAAAAAGTGTCAGATAGTACAAAAAAACTTAAAAAATATTTTTGGTAAATTTGTTATGTTTTATAAAAAGTCATGTAACAAATGTTGTTGTTTATTATGTTAGTGAATTAGTCCTTCAGGATTCTTAGTAGTTTACAAATCGATGGGTCCTAAGTATAATGCCCAAAGTAGTGAAAATGATCAAAAAAGTGAATTTGATCAAATTGTTAGTTATCTAACAATACAATTATTTTCACTTTTTTGGGGAAATGTTTAATATCTTATAAAGTGAAGTATTTCCCACAAAGAAGTGATAATGATCATTTTAAAATTTCATTATAATAATAATAATAATAATAATTTATTTCGGACTATAAATCCATAGTGTTATTAACAAAATAACTTAAAAAATTAGTGTTAGTAATAACTGGGAAAGTATATTTTAATATTTATTAATTAATGAGATTCCCCTGTAGAAAGGCTCGAGGCGCAGCTATCGGCTTGTTGCCGTGTGCAGCTGCACCCAGCGCCCCACCATCGGAGAGTCCCATCTAGCGGCAAGGGTGCTAAGGATGCCATTCGTGCTGCCTCGCAGCCGAGTCAGGAGTTAGGCGCAACGCTTTCGTATGACTGAGTAAAAACAATCGGTACGAGCCTCAGCAAACATAGTGGAGGCACTACAGTAACGCGGCAACTTAAATAGCACCCTAAAAGCATTATTATATTGGACGCGCTGTGTACCGTATGCACGCTGCGTAAAGAAGCTTTGAAAAGCAAAACTTTAGCCTGGTCGCTACTACGTTTATAAATATATTATAAAATGAAGCTTTCCCACAAAGGAGCGAAAATGATCAAATTTATTAATTTTATTTACTTAGTGCTTAATTGTCTATTATTATTCGATGTGTGTATTTGGTATTATGCTTTTTAAATTACTTATTTATTATTCACATTGATTACTTACTTCGTCCAATTGTTGCTTATGTCAAAATTTAGTCACTAGTACCAAAATGTCTACAGTTATTTTAATTTTATTTAACACTCTACACAGCACTTGGGAAATCCTGTGTCGCGGCTGCTATGGACACACACATAGACAACCACAATTTTTTTTAATTATAAAAAATATATTTTTTGTTTTGTACGTAACATGTAACATATGTATATTTATTATTTGAATTGTGGTGTTCCATGTTATGACGGGCCACGACAGAATAACAGCAAGGGCTATGTAATCAGCATAGTCCTCAGAGGCTGAGCCATGGACCCTTTTGGCATGCTTTTATTTTATTTCATTTTTATTATTTTGTATGCCTCTTTTTTATTTTTATTCTTTTTTGTTGTTTTGTTTGAAATTTATGCATGTCAAATAAAACCTATTTATTTTATTTTTTTAATTGTTAGTTTGGCCCTTATTAGAACCCATTGAAATAGCCCTACATACACACGCCTTTGAATTCTTATTGAGGTAGGCAAAGATGCGTATCTTTGCTAAACGCGTAAAACGCGATACTTCGTTTTCTAGATTATGTAATTGGATATATTGTTCTTTCAAACAAACTAAGGTTTCCGGGCCCTTTACAGGTCCCATGGGCACGGCTGACTGAGATGGTAAAGTCATCATCTAGTTACGTCTAATATTAATGCAAACCACCCTAGTTTTAGTGTGCCCAAGATAATATATAACAATAATATTCCAAAGAAATTAAATGAATGAAAAAGAACATTCCAATTGTCACTTACATCTGTGTTGGGATTTATCATCAGAGAAAATAATGGATCCCAAACTGGTCGCACAGAGCAACCATTTTCCTTGTTGAAATGCGCGTGTTTTTTAATTTCGGTATTTCGCAACTGCTTTTCAAATGTATACATTCGATCAGAAAAAGAAGAAGAAATCAAGAAGAATCGCAAAAATCTAAGAACACGGTATAGGTATTTCTCGAGTTTCTAAATAAGCTAAAACGAAAAAGGAATTATTAGGTTTTAGCAACTATTACATATTATATATAATACCCGTCCGGTCGTGCATGGAGTACTGCCGCTATCTTTGGCATAGCTCTGTTACATACCAAACAGGCTGCTTTGGATTGACAACCATGCCAGAAGGCTTATAGGTGACTCGGAATTAATGGAAGCGAAGCTACACAGCCTTAAACACCCGCCGTAAAGTTGCCTGCTTATCGGTATTTTACAGGATATATCACGAAGAGCGTGCAATGGAATTACACGATTTAATTCCGCCTTCCCCTTTCCATCATCGGCGGACTAGGCGTAGGCTTGGGTTCCACCCCTATGTTGTGGATATTCCAAAGATTCGCACGAAGCGTTACGCTTCCACATTTACATGGCGAACGACTATGAAGTGGAATGTGGACCCTGAACTTATAACTTGGGCCTTTTCAAGGCGAGAGTAAATAGGCATTATTTAAGTGTGGATGCTCCATCGTCGACCTCATCGTCACTTTCCATCAGGTGAGATGGAGGTCAAATGCGCACTTACATTTTATATAAAAAAACATAATAATAACACTATTTCTTTTAGAATCCGAATCGCGTATATTTGTTTATAAAACCTGTAAAGGGCCCGAGACGTTTTTTCGTTTGAAAAAAACTTCAATTGAAAAAAAGGAATGTTAAGAAAAAACCTGTGTAACCTGTAACCTGTCAAGGCGCATTGAGCCAGCGGCGGACAATTTTTATGATGATAATGAAAATGAAAAGTGCTACAACTCAAGATATGAAATGTTAAACCAACTGACTGAAATTGACGTGAAACGTTTATGGAGTTACATCTATTTGCCAAGTTTTATTAAAATCGCTTAATGGAAAGTGGGTAAAATCGAATAAAGCAGATTCACGCCTTAATGTGTCATCTTTAGAGGTGGTATATTTATTCCAAATTTTAAATAGGACCTCTACAAAGGTACTTCCTTTCCATCATTTTTTTTATAATATCAAGTGACGGGACGAACAAGTCGTGCGCCTGATGGTAAGCTACACGCCTGTCCATAACAGTTGCAGTGCCACTCAGAACTTTAAATTGCAAAGATCTGAGGGGCACTACCACTGCGCCCGTTACCCTGAGACATAAGTTGACAAATCGCTTTTGCCTGTAATTTCACTAGCACCCTTACCCTTCTAAACCGAAACACAGTAATGCTGACATTACTGCTTGGCGGCAGAAATAGGTAACATAAAAAGAATCATCGAAATCGATTCACAAATAATACAGCCGAATTGAGTACCTATTCCGTTTTTGAAGTTGGTTAAACATAGTTGCGAGAGTTTGGAGAGTAGCGACATGTCCAAATGGTTAAACAGGTATCTGTAGTCAGTTAATAAAGAGATGCCAATAGTTCAAAATATACGTCAAAAGGTACAAGTATTAATTTAGTAACTATGTGAGCATGAAGTAACGTGGAAATTGGTAGCCGGCCTTGCTTTAAAACCAAGTCAAGGAGAATAACGAACGCTAAACTGGATCTAGATATTTTAAGCTACTTCTACTGTTAAGACTTAACAGTTGTGTTGGACTGTGATTTGAATATTTAAGTTTGGAATATTATACAGGGTGTTTTAT
>NW_020653738.1:181965-221469 GCF_003589595.1 Hyposmocoma kahamanoa | reverse complement strand
TGCGTACTAGGATAGCAAAAGTCCATAGTAGTAATCAATTTAGCTCTTTCAGGTTGTTTCTCGAACTATAATATTTGAAATAAATACCGTAAAAAATGTTCTTTTCTCAAATATGTTAGGAAATGTTTGCATTAGTTTCAAAAAACATTTATGGGCCATGCGTCTTTTCGGCCAAGGCGTGCAAAGTAAGTATGAATATCCATTACTGTCCACTTCTCTAAACTTTTAAATCTATTTACTTACAATGAACTATGTAAACAGGCAAAAGAAAAACTCATACAGCCAACTGCCCAGTGTTCATAGTTGCGAGAATTAAAACACCAGTCTGTACCGCTTGCTTAAAAAAAAAGAAAACGACGGTAACATTTAAACTAAAGAGTTTTGGTAGGTATTCTTTTGTTTCTTCCTCTCTTTTGTATTTTGGTTGCGAAAATGAGTGCTAGTGAGAAAAGCAATACACATTCAGGTACATCATCAGAAGTTCATTATTAATATGCCTGGAAAAACGATAGCATTTTTTTAGCAAATGTCCTAACAGGTCAAATAATACTTTTAATATTAATTAATATTTTTTTTACTTTTTTTATTAAACATCTCTTTAGACTTTCATTATTTACTAACATTGTTTGAGAAAAAATCAATACATGCCTCGTCGGGAACTGGGATTACTCGACTCGTATTAATACAAGGCCTCGGTTTCGCTTGTCCTTGTAACTCATACACGTCCGGCAATCCCTTAGTCCCCGGCCTCTGTAATAATGTACTTTTACCAAATGTCTTTTTACAAATAGCAACCCCGAGAGTTTTTTAATTATTTCATCTCAAGGGATTCTGTCCACGAATGAATAGTACTGTGTAACCAATGGTTAGAGGATGGAAAACAGAAAATCAATGTCACGATTTCGAATATAATTTACTTACATAAATAGACTTTTTTAATTTTGATTATTTTAATTTTAAATATTAAAAATTGAGAAATTTTATATATTTAAAATTTTTATATTTTATAAATTCATGAACAACGCCTAGAACTGGTAAACCACGAAGGTATCATATTTCATCACTATTATATACCAAACCACACATATCTTTACAATTGACATCAAAAACTACCGCATTTATATTTAACAATTCTTTTTTTTTCAGTTTTTCATCTATAGTTTGGTATTGCACGGACCTTTTGGCCAACCACTGCAGAGCATGCGTCATTCTATGGAAATTTGTAGACCGTCATTCTCATCCTGAATTTCTTTATAGTCGAAAACTCGCATCAAAGTGACAATTTCTGGTACCAGTCACGGATCTGATTTAATTTTTTTTATTTGATTTAGCTAGCATCCTTAACAACATTTTTGTGTATCAACCAATAAACGTCACACTGTCGGACACGGAGTCTTGACGTAGGTCATAAAAACATTTCCGGCCTGTTAGTTTATCTTTTTCAAATGGTGCGGTTGGAGTAGATCGATAATTTCATTTTCTTAAGCAAAAACTGTATTGTTAGCAAATGTCTATGAAGTTTAGTTCAAAATACCATTTTAAAACATCGTATGGCTTTAGAACTCTTAAATTTTTTGAATCTATAGTCCATTTGTTTAGGTACTTAACTAAATGTAAACAACAATCTTGATACACCTTTTTATTGAAACGTGTAGGTACTTTACAAATCAATTGGTATAAAAATAGGCTTGGAATTTCATATGAAGCTAAGTATTTGTATTTTGTATTTGTAGGTAAGTAAAAATCATTTTATAAATGTATATTTTATTAAATACATTTAGTTAACTACCTGAACAAATGGACTGTAATTCCTTTTAATAACTCAGATTATATTTTCGTTCTAATCACAGCTATGATTGCTTTATTTCTTGTTGGAAAACATAATGATTTTCACGATGAAGTGCCACTACGAAGTTTTGGGTGTGAAGAGGGATACGAAATTAAAAAAAGATACGTATCGCTGTATGACGTTACAATGACACCTTGACAAGAATTTAGATAACGTACAGGAGACTAAAAATCAGGCCCTGTACCGTTTAATAATTACCGTGAAATAAGTAATACTCGACTAAATTAAATGACGCATGATGCAAATGAAGCTTCATAGCTAACATTGTCTTTTAATTGAACGAGTATTACATAATTGACAGTAATTAGTTCGTACGGATATTGGACGGACAACAACAGTAAGCCCCCGGATTCAGGTGGTACTAACCGCGTATGATCTGACTCACAGGAACGAGCTTGGTACGTCAATCACAGAGAGTAGCTGCCAAGGGGAGCAGTCAAGTCACATATTGATGATAGTCTTGACGTGTATCCATACGTCACTCCGTCCTGCTGTAAAGGCTTTGGAAATGACTTGGGTTTCTATGGAGTTTATTCTGAAGTATTCTCTAAAAGTCATCATCTTATTTAAGAGCCAGACTCTTGTCGGTGTAGCTTTCTCCACTCCACCACAACATACCACAGCTGTTCACCATGATCTTCGTTTTTCTTTGTTCACTATACGCCATTCTTGGTCTTCCTTTCTGTCTTTTCCCTTCTATTCTCTCTTCAATTATCACTCTTACAAATTCGTCATTACGCAACAAATGTCCAAACATTTTCCCCCTTCTCCTCTCTATTGCATTCAAAAGACTTCTCTCCTCCTCAACCCTTTCCAAAACTTCCTCAGTTGAAGTCTTTTCAATCTATTTTATTTTTTCCATTCGCCTCCAGCACCACATTTCAAATGACTCCAATCTCTCTCGGTATTGTCCATATTCCAGATATAGGTTTTGATGAATCTTTTTTTCAGTTGTATAGGTAATTTGGAGGTGGAAATATGTTTTTTTTTATTACGGAAAGCCTGTTTGCTATTGCGATTCTAGTCTTTATGTCAGCGGTACATTTGGAATCTTCTGTGATAACACCAACAAGATATATGAAATGCGGTACCTGCTTTACTGGAATGTCATTTATTTTGATGGGTGTCGTTTTGGAATTTTTGTTTAAAAGTACTTATAAGAAATAAAGTTGATTTTTTGCCGCAATTAACTTTTAATTACCATTAACTATACAATGGCTTAAAAATTGTATTAGCTCTGTCAATATAACGCTTAGGTGTCAGAGATCGAACTATTGGGATTTGTATGTAATTAAATAACAAGCTGAAACTATTGTAAATTAAACTATATTTTTCAATTCCAAATCGCGAATGTTTGTTTTTCCAAATAAACCAACATTTCGGGCTTTTCATGCGTCCTCGGCGTCTACTCCCGTTCTCAGTTCGATACAATTACTGTCAAACAATGATACTGCTGTCAAATAAGCAATTACTCGATCAGATCAAAACACAATGTCAAGTGTTCGATTTGGTCGAGTATTACTGATTTAAAGCTCTTTATGTTACTGCAACTGCTATGGACAGCTGTGTTACTTACCATCAGGCGCACAAATTGCTCGTTCCGCCACTTGGCATCATAAAAAACTGACCTAAACAAGCTCAAAAAAAAAATCCACAAAAATATTTTTTTTTTAATATTCCCAAATAAGGGGACGAACTAGTAGTGGTTCTGCTGATAACTGCCACTACGCCCGACACCCTGAAATACAAGTTGACAAGTCCCATGTGCTCACATTACTGCTTGGCAACAGAAATTGGTAAGGGGGCAGTACTTCTCTGGACGAACTCTGTCACACAGGTTGTCTGAACAAGGACCTCTACTGCTACTATCCTCATGATATTCAATAAAAATCAATACTCTTAAAATGCTATTGTGTGTGTTATATCCTGTACTTACTGTATAGAAATACAAAGAACCGTGTCAACGTATATATCACGTTCTACTTCTAAGCACAAGTTTTGTTTTAAACAACTAAATTAAAATTCAACTTTGATACCGGTTGTGGTCATTTTTGTCTATTACAAATTAAAGTACATAGTAAATGCGTACGCGCAATTAGAGGCCAATTAAACAAAGTACGACCGAGATAAAGTTTAGCGGTTACGGCACGATGAGAGAGAGTGTGAGGTAGAAAGCGGAAAATGTGAAATTTCAGAACTAAACATCGGTCAAAATTACTAGCGTTCCCAAAATTATTCTATATCATTTTCGATGAACATATTAGTGATATGTCGTTTGGTAATGTTTAATACAATGGCTTCTTTATTTCATAGGTCAGGAAATTACAATTAAAATCGTATTATTGATTAAACTAAACGTCACAGTACATCTATGAAAATGTAATTTATGTTAAGAGTAATAGTAATCTCTTTATGAAAAATAGTGACAGGCATAACATTAATACGAGGAATAAAAATAAACCAGCTGTTCTTGATAGACGTCTTCACAAAGTCACAAAATCATTTAAGGGGCAGTGTATACTCTTCTAAAACAAGATTCCGGTTGGTGTACAAAATTTGCCATTCACAAGGTTGAAAACTATAGTGAAACAAAAACTTTACACTATTATACAACTTCTGCCTACTTGGATGACAAAAATCCGGGGTAGTAACCCGTTTAGCTCATGGAGGCAGTGGTGGTTGAAAACAATATATTGTAAATGTTGAATGTGTACAAATGTTATTTACAAAGAGCAACCCCTAGAGTTTCTTGCTCATTCTTCTCAGGGGAATCTGCCTTACGAATGAGCGGTAGAGTTTAACCAATGTGACGATTTCAAGTGTAACAATGCTTACCTATGAACATTGACTTACAATTATATGGACGTCGGGTCCGCGCTAAAAAGTGTCCGCACTTGTAAGGCGCTAAAATCGTATACAGAGCGCGACACTCCGCTTTAGTCTTCATTTGTTCTACTGACAGCGCGATACTGCGATGACATTACAATTTAAATTTGGAATAGGTTCACTTGGGACATTTTTTTCGTGGTTTTTGTATTAGACCCGTCGTCCATTTATTTGTAAGTCAATGCCTATGAAATAAAGATTATTTTGAATTTGAACTTGATTTTATCCTGCTCATTCGTTAGGTAGTAGTTTAGTAGCAGTAGAGCTTCTTGTGAAAGTATCCGTCCAGAGCAGTAATGACACGTTACTTATTTCTGCCGCCAAGCAGTAATGTCAACATTACAGTGTTCCGGTTTTGAAGAGTAAGGGTGCTGGTGGAATATTGGATTGGATTGGAAATTTATAATATCAAGTGACGGGACGAACAAGTTGCGCACCTGATGGTAAGCTACACGCCTGTCCATAACAGCTGCAGTGCCACTCAGAGCTTTAAATCGCAAAGATCTAAGGGGCACTGCCACTGCGCCCGTCACTCTGAGACATAAGTTGACAATTCCCATGTGCCTGTTATGGACAGGCGTGTAGCTTACCATCAGGCTAGGCGGCTTGTTCGTCCTGTCACATTTATACATAGCACAGATCTCAAGAAGAAAATTATAAAATCATATTTTATAATGAAGTCACTAATTCACTTTGAATGTATCCCATCTTTCTAGGATATAGGACATTGTAATGTGTTACTACTATATACCTAAGTTATAAATTAGTTATAATCCGCGGATATTTTTAACATTTTTGTCCTGCAAAAACTTGCTTTTAGGGCAATTTGCAACCTATGTACCAGTGTATCTGAGTGATTTAAAGACATTAATATTCTTACACTTGCACAGTACATTACATTTTATTTACAAAAAAATAGTGACAGACATTGACTTACAATTATATGGACGTCGGGTCCGCGCTAAAAAGTGTCCGAACTTATAGGGCGTTCAAATCGTATACAGAGCGTCATTCACGCTTTAGTCTTCGTTTGTTCGACTGACAGCGAAGCAAGCAAAATTAGACAGTACTGCGATGACATTACAATTTCAATTCAACGTTTTAGCTTTTCAATATTCCTTTACATGTCACTACGTTTAAATAGGTTGACTTGGGACATTTTTTTCGTGGTTTTTGTATTAGACCCGTCGTCCATTTATTTGTAAGTCAATGGTGACAGACATAACGTTAATAAGAGGAATGAAGATAATCTGCCTGTTTTTGACAGTCGTCTTCACAAAGTCACAATCATAGGAAATCACGTGTTTATTTTAACATTCCAATTCCTTTTCTTTGTTTCTTTTTCTTTTTCTTCTATTTATTAACCGACATCAAAAAGGAGGAGGTGCTCAATTCGACTGTATTGTTATTTCTATTTTCTTTTGTGTATGTAACGCGGTTATTCCCGGCATTTGTGAATCGATTTTGATAATTCTTTTTTGTAGGAAAGAAGGTACTTCAGTATTGGACCCATTTAAATTTGAAGAAAATGTTTCACATCTACGGGTGGCAAACTAGGAATCCAGTTCCGCGCACTTTCGGGTAACCCATTTCAATAAAACATTTCACTAATTCCCATTGACTTACAAATAAATGGACGACGGGTCTAATACACAAACCACGAAAAAAATGTCCCAAGTCAACCTATTTAAACGTAGTGACATGTAAAGGAATATGAAAAGGCTAAAACGTTGAATTTAAATTGTAATGTCATCGCAGTACTGTCTAATTTTGCTTGCTTCGCTGTCAGTCGAACAAACGAAGACTAAAGAGTGAATGACGCTCTGTATACCAAATATAACGAACGCCCTATAAGTTCGGACACTTTTTAGCGCGGACCCGACGTCCATATAATTGTAAGTCAATGTTTGAGGTGGATTTTTTTAGTACTCCGCACTGAAATTATTTTAGATTAAATAGATGCATACATTGTTATTAATATTAAAACATAATCATGATGCTATGTATAACGTTATATTAATTGTCGACATTCGTTCATTGAAACCATAAAAGGGTCGTCATAGACTGGGATCTACTGTGTATTAGCACAATGCTTTCAGGCATGACATCGCGTTTGCAATGCACATAGTCTGTGCACATAAACGTTAAATGTTCTATAATCCGATTAATATTTATACTAATTAAAGGTAGACGAAAAAAATCCGCGGCAGTCATTGACTTACAATTATATGGACGTCGGGTCCGCGCTAAAAAGTGTCCGAACTTATAGGGCGTTAAAATCTTATACAGAGCGTCACTCACGCTTTAGTCTTCGTTTGTTCGATTGACAGCGGAACAAGCAAAATTAGACAGCACTGCGATGACATTACAATTTCAATTCAACGTTTTAGTTTTTTCATATTCCTTTACATGTCACTACGTTTAAATAGGTTGACGTGGGACATTTTTTTCGTGGTTTTTGTATTAGACCCGTCGTCCATTTATTTGTAAGTCAATGGCGGCAGTTAACAGTTTAGCTCTTGCAGGTTCTAATGTGTCAAACCAAAACACTACAAGGCTCAATACAGTGTTTTGTAATACATATCATAACAACAAGAATCTGTCGACTGTTATCAAAGCTAGCTATAGGCTTTGGGTTCTCTTACTCCTCTCGCTAAAGCAATCCAGCGTCTCGAACAACAAATATTCGGGGTCATAGACGGAACTGACAATGACGCTATATTTCACTATTATTTAGTGAAATATTATACTAAACATAATTAAAACAGGCAAAAGGCTATTAAAGAGGATACTTAGTAAGAATAACAGCAGCCTTGCGCAGTAGCAAACGGTGCAAGATCACGCGACAGTGAAACGACGCAGGCGCAGGTCAGAGGTGACGGTCGGAGCTAATGTCTGACGATGGATTTCTTATAACAATGGGTATGTATTACTGGTCTCATTGCGAATTTCAGAAATACAAAGATCGTCTAATTGAGGAAGAATATATAAGAATATATTCACATAATTTTTAAATAAAAGTATAGACCTATGTACAACACGCTTTAATTGTGATCCGGTAAAACCTGCAAAAACATACCTATATTCAGGAAATTAACTTTCCACCCGCCCATTTAGTTCGTTCTCTGTCATTTTAATAATTATTTTTTAACCACCTGTGCAGTGTTGACATTTTGTTTTCTTTTAATTGTACCCAAATCGAAATGGTAACTTATTTATTTGAATCTGATAGTAATTGTAAGCAAATAATTGATAATGTCGCTTTTGCTAAAAAATAATAGACAAAATCTGAAGTGCACTTTGAACAGAATCCAGAGATGTGAAAATTTCGATACCATCATAAAAATTATGTATAAAATATTACGGTTTTTATGTCATTGTGTTAAATAATGCTTTGGGATTAGCAGATTTCACTTGTACAGGATCACCAACACTGCAAGATTGACTCTAATGACTTGAACATACGGTCTGTAATGGCGCGTTGCCACTACGTCGTGACGACATATTGTCGTGCAGTTTACACGCGACGTGTCGGGGCTTGTATCTTTAAATGAAGTTGTTCACATATAGCACGACACGATTAACTGTCGTTCACGATTTTTTATCGTTACAACGACAAACTGTCGTCACAGTGGAAACAGCTAGAACGACAGTCGTTGGAAGATAAAAAAGTCACGATAAAAACGTGATTTATAGCTGTTCGCACGTATTCCGCTTCCTGCCCTCCCCTCTCGTACATCGCGCCCTCTGCTCGCTTTGCAGTAGCGTTGGGTTGTAGCCAGAGATGGGCAAGGAGGCTGCCGTGAAACGATAAATTGTCGTCACGATCTAGTGGGAATAGCTAGTCACGACAGTCGTTCAACGATAAAAAACCGTCCACGACAGAAAGTCGTGATATGGGAACAGGCTAGACACGATAGTCGTCCAACGATAATAAAACGTGACGACATAGTGGGAACGCGCCCTAAGTGTAAGTTTATGGGAATAATGTCAATAGTTCTAATATTCATCTTAACCAAACCTCCCGACACAGATCGTCGATTGTTTCTTTTTGCTTTCGCCAGTATAAAAGAAATTAAAATCTTCTTTATTTCTTATGTAAGCAAATTAGACTTGACATCGTCATATTAATTGAACTCTACTGCTCATTCGTAAGGCAGAGTCCCTTGAGAAGAATGAGCAAGAAACTCTAGGGGTAGCTCTTTTAAATATACGTTCGAATACATTTAACATTTACAATATTTATTTCAAACTTTTAGATTAGAGCGTTACTACTTGACCAAAATAAAAGATGAAAAATGCGAATAAAGCTTCACACTTGACATTGTGTCCGACGGAGAACAGGACTAGACCCCAGAGGGCCAGGAGACGAAAAGGGGAGGGGTGCTGCGGTGCGAAAGTAAGCGCGTTACGATGCCACGTCGTCGTCGTTCTAACCCGACCTTTTTTAAGGACGTCCCCAATCTGATCTCTCCACATAATTTAATATAAATTTCTGCTGTCAATTTACTAATAAATAATAAACACATTAAGCAAAGGACTAGTGGAACAATGATGTGCGAACTATGGAAATTCCAGTTCACGAGGTGACGGCCATGGATAATGTTTAGATGACGTGATGAACGTTGTATTATGATCGAGTATTGCTTGTAATGACACAAACACTATTGCGACGAAGGATATGTAAGTATTTATAATATAAATTATTCTCACACACAAAAATATCAAATAGGCAATGTATATTTACTTAAACTTGAAGCATAGTATATAGACAAATAGCGTAACTCTCGCCTTTTCAATGCCTACACGTCGTCGCTTTAGGCGTACGTAGGTACAAATTGTCTGTCTATAGAATATGTAGAGATTACAAAAGATAATTTGAAAAAATGTATTTATTCATCACATTACTTATTCTCGAGTTATGTTGAAAGAATCTTTCCCGAATGCATTTTTTTTGCAGTATTTTTATTTATTTCATAAAATTACAACAAAATACCAAAACACTGGGAAATTCATAAATAGACAATTTGTATTAATAATTTACAGAAGACCGTCGTTCATTCATCATCTCACAAAACCTCAAACATTCATCGCACGCAGTCACCCATCCACTAGTAAAAATATCACAGTCTGGTGCAGATACCAGAAGGTCATTAAGACAGTTCAGAGCGCGAACAAGCGATGATTTACTGTAAGACACGGTGCGCACCGGCCGGCATTGCCAGCAGATGAACGCGTGGCCGTAGATCAATATTATTTAGCGGGAGGGACAAACAGGTACACCAGTTGCGCCACCAAATGTGGGCAATCGGAATCTCCTCGCAAGATGTCATAAGCAAAAGTTAGTAGACCATAATTGCGTCATACTTCTAAAGAATTAGACCCCAAGGCGCCAAGGATGAGGAGGAGAATTTCAATTTATTCTGAATTTGAACCTCCCCAATAAATAATTTTGTGTGATTATTGAAATAATTTAATTTCTTCGATGAATTAAAACAATATAACAAAATTTTTTACATTTTATTTTTAGTCACCATTGTCAATTTAATGTGAACAATAATAAGAATAAAATATACCAACTGATTTATATTACTTAATAAGTAATGTATGTACGACAAATCGCGTAGATGAACGTGACATTTTTTTTTTTCACCGAAAAGAAAAAGTTAGGTGCATGGGTGTACATCCACCCATGGGGGTCAATCGTCAAATGCGAATTTCAGAAAACCTATTCCTCGCTAGCGTGCAAAAACGCTTTTACGCGCTGATTTCTATTGAGAAAGAAAGCCTTTCTGAGCTAGTAAGGTGAAAAATATTTTTTCTACTTCTTTTTCTATTTTTACTTTCAAAAAAACGAACACGGAAAGTTTGTCATTTATGAACAGTGCGACTTCTGTCAAGTCAGGCCAAGTTCAGGCCAAGTCCTGCAAAGTAAGTATGAAAATCCATTACTGTCAACTTCTCTAAACTTTTAAATCTATTTACTTACTATATTATATTGAACTATGTACAGTAACATGTTCGTAATTGCGAGAATTAAAAATACATACATGTGCCGCTGACTTTTTTTTAAAAGGCGGTTTAAATAGAGTTTTTTTCTTTGGTATCCTTTTCGGTTTTTTCGTCTTTTAGTTATCATCTCACGCTCTAATAGATCGATCCTATTCCCATTATGCCAACGATTTTGATGAACCCTTACCTGAACATTTTTTTCAGTTGCGTCCTTGTTCATTTTTTTATCGTACTGCGCTGAACCCCACACAGAGAATAATTAGCTCCTATTAATCATCACGTTTGCCTCCCAGTGGAATAGGCACAAACTGTAACTAGGTAATCCAATGTAATGAGGTTATAATAAATAATGTCCGCTTATTTTCTTTGGAAAACAGTCATAATATTTGCGCACACTTGATTAAATACAGTGGTTAACATCAGCTAAACACAATATGCCAAAATGGCACAGGTTATGTCAACTTAGAACAATTTTTTGTTGTGTTTTTTCGTTTCCTACCTTGACAAATGTGTTCGCGCATTATCCGACACATTATTATGTTGTTTTTGTGTCGTTCGTTGGGCAGGTGTACGTGTGTTCGCTAATTTTTTATTTGTTTTCTTATTAAACACTGGCTGTTGCCGATATACGTTTTCACACCACTGAAAGAAACAAATGTCTGTCTTTTGCCCGCCTTTTCAGTTGTAGATATATTTATTTAAACAGAAGGTAGTCACGTCCACCTTATAATTTTAACTTTTTTGTTAGAAAACTGATCTCAAAAGTTTGTGGAATTACATCCATTTGCCAGGTTTTATTGCGGCCGGTTAACGGAAAGTACGCGAAATTCTATGAATCGGATGCATCCCCCAATTTGCCGCAATTGGAGGTGGAATAATTACTTCAAATTTTAATGGGACCACTACTCCCTTTCCAACAAAAAAAAGTGGCATCGAGACCGGTTCACAAATCGAAGCCTTACATTCTCAAACTCGTATCTTATAAAGAGTGATTATTCATATCACTTCCTATTTTTTTTTAATTCAATCATCAAAGGTGTTAATTTGGTTGCATTACTTTAAGAATAGGTAAAATCTAGTGTGTAAATATGACGTGAAATCAGCCGGTAACATTTGTATATACAATCCATTTTTCGCATTTCAGTAACTTTGTTTTCTTTATTTGTGAAATTATTTTCTGTAAAAAAATTTTACAAATATTTTTTTACAGTCCATCATTGCTTTATACGTCTTTGCTCTGCTGGTTCTAATAGACCCTCGTTGGTAATTTCTTATTTGCCGTCAGTAATAATACACAATAAATTATTATTTCCATTTCACCGAACGACTTGAAAGTTCCTGTAGTAAGAAAATCCGATGATAATACAATAATATGGTAACCCTACGACAGGCTGTTCCCTATCCAACTCCAGTACAAAGTTACTGTACGTTCTTGTAGAATTGAATGGTGACAATTTGGAGTACATTATTTTATATCGAAGTCTCTTTAAATTTTATCACCGCCTTATATTTAACTCAATTGTGTCTCCCGCTGCAGTAAGAACAAGTACAATTGTGTATTTGATATTGCTCTAATTAATTATGTTTCGAGTACACATACTAAAATACACCTCATATTTTTATAAAATGCTTAACAGTAATTATATATTTAAAAAATATTTGTTTAAAAACGTAAGTACAACAGTATTTCTTAACAATAAAAAATACAAATAATCATAAGATGTATACATTACATTATGTGTTAAACAATAATATCCGGAGCTCGTAGGGCCAATGGTGACGGAGGAAGCTGACACGTATTTTTAAAATCTTATAAATATATACAATAAAAAGTTTCTTTGTTTAGGTATAAACTAGTGTTACAACGAATAATATGATAACGAATTTTCGGCAAGGATCGTGGCTGAGCATGGGTCAGCATGGCGGACTATAGCCTACACCTTTGCCTGAAACCCGTGCTCTGCAGTAGGACATATAAAACGGTTCATGATGTTGAACTTCAGTTATAATTGATACTTCAATGTTGTAAAACAAAAAAGGTAATTTAATTTTCAAGTTAATAATCTGACATCATATTGACGTCATAACGAAGTTAATAATTGTTTATTTCACATAAGTTATATGAACATAAATTTTGAAAAAAAAATTTTGTTTTGGTTTGCGAATAATAAGTACTTGGTTGAATTTGCTAGCCTTTAAGTCATAACTAAACTACATAATAAGAGGTGGTTTTCAATTGGTGTGTTACATTTTTTATTTCTTACAAAAATAAGTGAAATACTGTGCTTTCTTGAACTTACAATGTATGTTCAGCATTAATATTAGTAACACGATTTTTCTTATTTCTTCCTCATGTTTTAGGTGGGTTTTTTATATTATACGTGACGGTACAAACAATTCATGCGCCTGGTGCTAAGCGACACGCCTGTCCATAGCAGTGGCAGAGCTTTAAATCGCAAAGATATGAGGAACACTGCCAATGCCCCTGACATCCTGGGACAAACTTGAAAAGTCTCGTGTGCCTGTAATTTCACCAGCACCTCTACCTTTCAGAATCGGAACGTAGTAGGTATTCGGTATTCGGGCGAAAAATAGGCTGAATAAGCCGAATAGTAACCGAGTATTCATTGCAACTCTAGTATAAATCTATTAATAACTCGCCATTACCATACAATGTATTATATTATTGTTACAAAATTTACACGTAAAACTAATTTATATTTTAAATATTGAATCTTCGCTCATAAAGTAGCATGTAGCACATACATCCAGTAGAATGGGTAGCATACTGTGCGTAGTATATATACTTTTTATTTCCCCTATGTACTTGTAATTTTATTTATTCTGTTTTTATTTTTATCAGCTTGACTTGCAAGTGCTTTAGTGGTATTGTAAATGCTACTTTCATGTGTTTTCAAAAAGCTATGAAACTATTTTTCCGGATTTAATTCGCGTATATTTGTTTTTCAAACAAACCAACATTTCGGGCTTTTTACAGGTCCCATGGTCACGGGTGACCCGTCATATTTATAAATTATAAATATACGCGAATTAGATTAAAAAAAAAAGAACTCCATACGTTTTCAATAAAATAAATAAACAAATCAGGGCCAAAAAGTAATCGACATTGATTTATGGTAAATTCCAATTATTTAACAACGCTTTCTAATAAATTCACTTTTCTTATTTAAAAGGAACATTGCAAAAAGAAAGCGAACCGTCCATCACTCTGGGTTATCTTTATCAAATGCTGCTCATTAGTTGCGCTTGGCTACCTAGGCATTATAGGCAATTCATAGGCCATTGACCACCTTCTAACATTGCCGTAACTGGATAGTGCATTGACTATGTAATTCACTGATTTTATATTCATTATCTAAGAAAAGTGCCCGAAAGTCCGTGCTCCTCGTACGTCTGGCGTATCCTGGGCATCGAGTATATAACCAAAAATAGAGACGAAATGTCATTTAATTTGTTTGAAAGCTATTCTGCCAAATCATTACGGTGACAACTGTGCTCCGATTGGCCAGCCCGAATTCGAAACAATTGATGGGTGTCGTCAATTGTTTCACTTCAAATCGATCAGTTTAACTTGAGCTTTGCTATAATGGACGAAAATTGCAATATTACTTATTTAATATTTAATTACCGATGAATTGTGATTCCGTTTGTTTTGTAATTAGATGTTTTGCTGTTTTTCCCACACCACGGAATGGAACAGCCCCCCCATTGTTAGAGATATTATCTTTATTACATTAAATACAAAATATTTTTGGTCAGTTGTTGGCGCTGTACTATTTCAGTTTTCTAACTTGTGATTTCAGCGCAAACGAGAGTTGATATTTAAAAGTGGTATAAGGCCCATTTGCATGATGCGTTGCCAGGGATGAATGGACCTTATTTCGTTTCTATTTCTGGTTATATACTCGATGACCCTGGGCAACAATCGGTGAGTACCTTCACGCTGATTGGTAAATCTTTTTACCAGGACGGATATACGGGTTGTCCCATCTCAATACAACGCGGATAATTATTTGTTTTTAACCGAGTTAAAAAAGGAGTAAGTTCTTAATTTGATTGTATTTTTTTTTGTACGTTTGATACGCGATTACTCCGGACTTTGTGAACCGATTTTGATTATTCTTTTTTTTGTTGGAAAGAGAATACCTCAATATTGATTCTATTTAAATTTGAAAAAAATATTCTACCTCTAAGGGTTTGAAACTAGGGGATGAATCCGGTTTCGCACTCTTTCCGGTAACCGATTTCAATAAAACTTGTCAAATAGATGTAATGAATGACAAACTATTGGCTTTTTAAATAAAAAAGTTGTAATTATTATAATGCCGGTCGAAAGCGTTAATTGTAAGGGTCAGTTCCTTCTAAGTAACATATTTATGTCCACTTGCACTAAAGTTAAGTACATCTTAAACCAATGCTTGCAATGCAAAAGACAAGCATTAGTTTAAGATGTACTTAACTTTAGTGCAAGTATCTTAGTTTAAAGTAACATCCAGAAATTTTACATTGAATTTTCGAAAACCGAATTCTAACGCGTTTTACTGTCAATATTCTTTCTTCAAGATGGAGTTCCGACTCTTAGTCGTAGCAGTTGGAGAATAACCGAGTCTCTTAAAGATCGTTTTCCTTCCTGGGGTTTGATTTAGAACGACAACTCAGTTGTCGATTCGATTCGATTTCATATCGTACGATTTATTTTCTTTTTTAATTACAAACTGACTGAACGTCAAACTGTCGTATTCGAAACCGAACAGAAATGACGTCACACGATTACTCGACCTTCTCGATCGGCAAAGGCTACAAACGTTATTCAGAACACAATTAGCGAATAAAAGTTACAATTGTTTACAAAGCAAGAATGTAATTTGGAAATCTCTTATTAAACAAAGTCTGGATTTTGTTCAATTTTATTAATATATTCTAATGCAAGACTAAATAATGCAATCCTATATTTTAGGCCCTTAAAGTCTTAAAAATTTATAAAAGGATTTAATTTTTCTTCTTTTCTGATTTCTATTTCACCGACTAACTCCGTAAACGCTGTTGGATAACGATATCGTATACGAATCCGAATCCAACGCTTAACTCGAATGTTCTGAGTAGCTCGGAAAGCGCCCTTCGATATCTGGATCCTGGTTACACATGGCAGGTACACATGGGCCGATTAAACGGCCTAATCCGTGGATGTGGCCATCTAATCGGTCCATGAAGAATTTATGATAATGATTATAAATAATGAAAAAATAAAATAAAAATTTGACAACATCAAATATCTACGTTGCTCTGATCCCAAAGTACTATGGAAATGAGAAACAACGACGGCACCACAAACACTCAACCCCGAGACAATATAGAAAAGATTTCTACAAGATTTTTCCGGCCGGGGATCGAACCTGAGTGATGAAACCACCATGACACCATGAAAACCGGTGTGCAAGCCACTTGACCATTAAAAAAGTTCCTAGGTCACGTTTCACTTAATTTTTTTGCATTTTTTAGACTAGACAAACATGTTAAATTAATTATTATAATGTATTTTTTTGTGACAGATCGAACAGCATGAGTGTTTACATCATTGTTTACATAAACAAAAACTACCGTAAGACGGATCACTGACAGTGGTTCAAAATGCATTCTCACAATGTCTTCATGTCAAATAAGTAATAATCGACCAAATGAAAACACAACGTCAAGTATGAAGCTTCATTCATATCACGCATCTTTTAATTCAATCGAATGTTACTTATTTCACAGTAATTGTTTCGGCGGACGGAGAATGTAAGTAGACTCTCCTAGACCGGGAAAGTTGGCGTGCTCAGGGGAGGCTTTGTCCAGCAGAGGAAAAGGTGATAAATTTTCTAATACTTTGTTTGAGTAGTATTAAACGTCTATATAACACAATTTTTATTTGAATAAGCTAGCATAATTATTTGCAGTCACTTGGTTGATAATTTTTAGATGATTTTTTTTTAAACCACCTAAATATCGACATGCTTCATTCCGCATTATAATTGACTGGTGTACACATGTCAATTCAAAAGCTGTCCGCCTTACAATGAGGTCGACAATCAAACGACCCTTTTATTTAAAGTTTAAAATAAATCACCAAAGTTTATGGACAACTAAAGCCATTAAGCTTTTAAAATATAAATACTTGCGATGCTCTCTCGATCTATTGACCACTAAATTGTAGTTACACCTAGCACATCAAGCAATGCAATTTATGTCACTAATATAAGCTTCAAATTTTGAAATTTAGTGACGAACAATAACGTAAATTATAATTTCAACCTACCAATACGATATATAATAAGTTTACACCGTCTATGATGTATATTATATTCAAGCCAATCCACCTAAAGTATTTTTTACAAACATCCTTAAGGTCACCGACATCAATGAGAATAGGAAACGTTAATAAAAATGAAAATGTTCAAGTATATTAATGAATCCTAATTAGCATAAAAAAGATACAAAATTATTGCTTTATAAAAAAAATCAATAAGATACTTAAAGCGCCACCAAGCGGACGCTTGCAGAACCATTACGAGTCTAAGTCGCATTTAAATAGTTCGCGCATAAAATAATAGATGGCGCTATATGTAACTTTAAAAACTGAATAACATTATTAAGTTGTAGTCCATGCTGCCTTATTTTCCGTGTTCATAGACAAAAGTGAAAATTGGATGAGTTCGTGAAAAAATCTAGGAAGAATAAAGATGATTACTTAACAATTCTAAGGATACGTTCTTGGTACTGCAGGATCTATTTTATATCAATATTAAAAGGGCGCATAGTTACATTTCATACGCTTTGTTTTCGACTGCAAATATTAAAAATGGAAAATGATTTCCTCTAACAGGTAAGCTCAAGGTTTATAATGATACACAGTTATTTTTAATTAACTTATTTCTGTCGTTAAACATAGACTTTTGATATTATAAATGGTTTTTGTGAACTCATACAAACTATAATAATTAACTTCACATACCTACCAAGATGGTACAAACAGAATAATTTATGAATACGCGAAAGTTGAATGAATGTATGGGCGTATGTTACGCTCAAGTTAGAATGGTTAGATGAATTTGAATGGGAGGTTGATTTTCTCTTTATGCCGTGAATTATTCCAAAGCGATTAATGCAAGGGGGTAAAACCATCTGCGTAAACCCCGGGCAGGGTAATAAATTATCTTTAGGGATATTTCTTTTCACATAATTAGTATAAAACCAAATACTCAAAAATTGTATATACTAATGTAAATATATATACTAATATAATGATATATGGTGATTTTAGAGTTAAGAAAATACTGAATGAAATTGCGAATAATGGATTTTTTTTATTTATGTATAATATTTAGTTATCCTTTTATAAACGATAATATAAATTTATTGGTTCCATTCAGTAATTTTTCAACATTCAAATCGAGTTTTCTCAAGTCCTCCATTTTTGAGTTACAACAGTATTTGGTTCCGTGTGCGATATAGGAGTGATTGTGATCTTAACGCCCTTTTGTGCCCTTTGCTCTTTAATGGGGGGCAAATGGCAAGAGATGTCAAAACAAAATGTTTAATTTAGACCATTTCAACACGCAATTGCCCCATAGATGCCTTTAATTAAGGGTGATTATTTTATGCAACAAATAGAGGAACTTCGAACACAATCAATTAAGCGAAGCTCTTTACTAAAATAAACTAGATGGAAACGAAGTCACGCGTGGCAACTAGTGTAAAATAAAAACAAAATCATCTACATTCTCGATCTCGCGACAAAATCAAACAGGTAACCGTCTGATGCAACATTACCGCTGACCCGGTGACGCAAGAGCCACTTTCGCGTGCCGCCGCCGGCTCGGTTCCACTGCCTCGTAACCTACATGCCATGTGTACTTGTATGCGATTTACGACCTTATTAGGAAAGGATGTCTGTTAAAAAATTGTAATCCTTACGTAAAAAACTATATAGGATTTTAACAAAGTTGTAATGAGAACTGAGGTCATAGTCGACTTGTTGTTGACATCACCATGTAGCATGTTTCTGAGTTATCTAGGATTCTAACGTAAAAAAACTTTATTTTCCTGCAAAAACTTTGTTTTTATGACCAGGACAACATACCATTAAAGAAGTGTACAAATTTTTGGATTTCTCTTTATTTAAAGACCTAATTATTAATTATACCTTTTTCATAAAAAAAAACTAACTTCAAAAGTTTGTGGAATTACGTCTATTTGCCAAGTTTTATTGCAAACGGTTAAGGGAAAATGGTTGAAATGTAATAAACTTAATTTTCTACCCTTACAGGTTGAATATTTTCTTCAAACTCAAATGGGACCAATACTGGGGTATCTTTCCAACATAAAATAATCAACAAAACCGGAGTAATCTCGCAACATACACACAAAAAATACAGTCGTATTGAAAACCTCCTCCTTTTTGAAGTCTGTTAAAAAGGAACATTATATTTCAAATCAATAGTATATTTCTACTAAAGTTCTATGAAATTATGGCAATTAGAGCGTTTTCGTACTACGTCCGATTCGTGTCAGCCCAGCGGCTTGTTTTGATTACCTTTCCAGATCGGAAACTGCGTCTCTCCGAGTCGAGGCGCATAATTGCGATTCACAACTGGCAGATATAAAACTTTTGACATTTCAAATCGAAATAATAGTTCATTCAACTCACAAATTAGATAGATATAGTGGAAATCAGGTTCATCTTCTCATAATTGTTTTGGACGCACGTCAAATGGAGACTCCCAGTTCCGAATTGGAGAAATGACGGTACGAAATCATTTCTCTAGGTGTACGTACAGGCGATACTCCTATTTTGTCGGTTTCGCATCGGGCTTAGTGCACTAGCGGCATCCGAAGTGGGTCCGAGTTCTCTAGATTTGTATAGCCTCGGATTCGGAACAAATACGAATAGGATGCAGCGTGCAAACGCGCTATGAACGGAGAAATGTCTAGATTTGCGGGATTATGTGTACCACTGCAACAGCCACGAAAGCCCAAACACAAGAGACCTATTGTACACTGTTGAGGAGTCTTCTCATCTTTCTGCCATTTCCGTCATTAGCGAAGCTCTAGGTCACCATATCATTTTATTTTCATTGAGAATTGGAAAAAATTCAATAAACCAGATTCATCCTCTTACTTGCCACCTTTAGAGGTGGATTATTTTCTTCAAATTTGAATTGGACTACTATTGAGGTACTGCCTTCGGGGTCGAACGGTTACCATGTTAATCAACCACGCAAAGGTCCTGGTTCAATTCCCGGGCCGAGAGAAAAATTTGTATGGTCTACATTTATTTCTCTCGTGAGTTTGGCTGTAATTTGTGTATGTCTATGTGTGTGTCCATGACACTTGCGACCCTTTATTTTTTCGCGATACATGATTTCCTTATTGCGGGGCTATGAGTGTGTACCTTAGACTATGGAAATTATTTTTTTCCATTGTTTATGATGAGTACGTTATTTATTATTTATTAATAGACAAATTATACACAAAAGTTAGAGTGTCATTGCCAGTAACATGATGTGTCAAAGTGAAAAACGTTAATGGTTTGAAAAATACATATACATATATTTATGCGATTTAAAGACGAAGAAAAGATAGTCTCATTTCCAATTTGTATTCTTGTTATTAGCCTAACTATATGACACTTGGCCTAACCCCCTCCCATTCCCTCTTCCCCCTCACTTAGGAGAGACGCGTATCCAGAAAAGCGTTGTATCAAACGAATATGGTTTGACACATATCCCATACAAAAATTCGTGCCATACATAAGACATCAACGAGTTAAATATGTCGATAAAATTTCCACCACTAGCTCTTGGATTTATTTTTTTCTGGAATTTTTTCTCGCAATAAACAAGATTGCATTCAGAAGTGTCTTAATGAAAATAAGAAATATAAATACTATGTCGATATAGAATGTAAATAAATTGGTTGGCGTTCTTGTAGGGAATGTACTTTCAGTGCTAAAAATATGACGATATTTACATTATTATGCTAAGTAAACCAGCAAGAAGAACCTTGTCCTTGCAGAAAGGACTCGTGCTCACCAAAAGGACAAATATGACTTGATATGAACCTGTTTCAATACTGGTGTAGACGTTTGCGATGCCGAGAAAGAACCCATGTAGTAACAACACCCGCTATCGTATAATAGCGCAGTCCCATTATATCGTGACGAAAGACGGTCGTGTAGTATAAAGTGTCGTGGCTTGTAAATTTAAATGAAGTTGTTCACATATAAAACAACACGATTAACTGACGTTACAACGACAGACTGTCGTGGCAATGGGAAGAGCTGGAACGACAGTCGTCTGTAATCGCAATTTCAAACGATTCTGTAGTGCAAACGACAAGGCGACTGCCATGAACGATCAGACACGACAGTCGATTATCTTTGTGAAAATACTGCACTAGTTATTATAATAACAATATTACTATCATGCCTGACAGACGCTGGTTCCAATCCGGGTCAAAGAAATTTTTCTTTGTGTTAGTCCAATTTTTGGATTGATAATAAAAATATGTATTAATGAATGAACGAAATGTTCTTTTATTAAAATTACAGTGACACAAAACAGTAATGTAAGCATCGGATATACGTATATGCTCAATTAATGTAAGTTAATTAGAATTATTGCTAAGTAAGAATATTATTGCAATTTTTTTACAACTTTTCCTATGTTTTATTAAATAATTACAAATATAAATAAATATCATGTTATGTGTATTATCATGATATAATATTTAACTTTTAAAACATATAACATTTCTGAAGTTTGTAGATAGAAGAAAATACTCACCCCACTGTCGTCCAGCTAAACATTCGCTTCACCCTCTCCTTCTGTAGATCTGGAGCAGCCATTCTTGCTGAAACAATACAAAAAACACATTCAAAACTTATTTCAAGACATACTTGTGAGCATTTTACTTTCTGGGGTTAAAGGTCACGAATGCTGGTAAATCAGGCACATGGGACTTGGCAAATTTATGTCTCAATGTGACGGACACAGTGGCAGTGCTCTTCAGATCCGTGCGATTTAAAGCTCTGAGTGGCGTTGCAAATTATGGACAGACTTGTCGCTTACCTCCAGACAAACGTCTTGTTCGTCCCATCACTTGACGTCATGAAAAAATATCCACAGAAACTTGTATTGTAACTATTTCTATCACCGTGTTCTTTATGCATAGTCTTATATTGCATATCATATAATTACATGTATAAATTGTGAATAAATGACATTTTTTAACACTTCATCACTAGTTTGTTTATTGTGTAGTCTTTTTATGTATTTAGTACTTGTTGGCTGTTTTAAATAAATAAATAAATATAGCACAGAAACTTCGAAAGAGGAAATCAGATTTTCGGATTTTGCACGCTCCATGATCACGGGTGACTGGCAAACGGCAGCAACATATCAGTCTGCACTCTTTTGTTGTCGACAACTACCCTCACCGGCAATTCTTGTGGTGTTACTTTTGTAACTCTCGCGCTTACTTCATATGCGTAATGGAGGAACTCGGTTGTATATCGCTGGATATTATAATTATAATAATCAATCTATTTATAAATTATTCACCGACGTCAACGTGCGCGTTGCGAAGTAAGTGGAAATGTTGCTCAATTCCCCTACACTAACGTCGCTTTTTAACACTGTAATCTACTAGTAAGTCAACTTGAGCAACAGCGTGTTTACACATGGTCGATTGCCACCTTCGGCACAATATTTCGTCTTGCCGAAAGAGGCGCAGTCAACTCTCTGTTTACACCGTGGTGTGACGCGGCTGCCAATACGCTGAAACTTGTTTACTCGATAGTCGCTTTCGGAAGACGACCAAGTACCCTGACAGTGTTTACACCTAGTCGAATCGTTCGACTTAGTGTCTACGGGCGAGCGAAGGTGAGAAGACTGATCTCGCCATTATAACTCATAATATTGGGAAAAGATTTAGAGTTTTACCTTGATAAGAAATCTGTACTATACTAAATCTGTATTTAACTACCTCCATGGCCGAACGGTTATGGTGGACTGCCACGCAGAGGACCCGGGTTCGATTCTCAGGCCGGGAGAAATATTTGTACAGTCTACATTTATTTATCTCGCCAGTTTGGGTGAAATGTGTGGTGGTATTGGCAAAGACAAAGCCATCTCTAAAAAATCATACACATATAACTTCGAACCGACCTTATTTTAAACAATGTAGAGTTGCATTTAAATATTGATAAAGTTTAGCATACTGTGTGTTGACATAAGAAATTAGAGATGCTTCCATCTCTGCTTTCAAATTGCAAATATTCAGCTTAAAAACAACATGATGTAGAGAAGAAATATATGTATTTTTGACAGCAATAAGCAACTCCACGTCGTTGAAGTCTTTTGCATAGTAACACCTTTTTGCATCTTTATCAAATCCGGGTAAATTTACCAAGTAATTTCATGGAGACCGTTTTATATCAAATGAAACCGTAAAATAAATACCTACATATCGACTGTGAACTGGCAACCGGTACTATCTGAATTTTCTAAAGATTTCATTTTTTAACATCACTTTATACTATTTCATACTCCGCAGCGTTGCAAGAAATTCCATTGTTTTTAAAAACACGTGTCATAAAAATATTTAAAAAACTACGTATTTTTATTTAATAAAGCAGATGCTACATAAATGACGCAAACAAGTTTTTTCTTCATAGTGTAAATTTGTCAAAATTGAGATAGTACCGGTTGCCTGGTCACAGTTGATGCGCTATCTTTAAGCACTTAACTAAGCCTCGACTTACTCTACAAACAAGCAAATACATAATATATATTCCCTGTACTATGACTCCCAGAGTAACTGAATTATCCAATGCAATTCAAACACTCAGAGCAGAACCAAGAAAAGTTTATTTCCGAAAATGGTTCTAACACTAATGAAAATAATATCGTCTAAGTAGTTATTCAAATTAGATCACTTGCAGGTCGTCCTATCTGTGATATTTGGAATAAATATTGTGAATGAAAAATGTGTGCGAATATTTATTTACAAAGAATTACTATTTACAAAGAATTACCCTAGAGCATTATACTCATTTTTAACAGGAGAATCTGCCTTACAAGAAAGAAGTAAAGTTCAATCGATGTGACGATATCAAAAATGTAATTTGATTACATAAGAAATAAAGGATTCAATTATATGAATAAAATTGCGACAAGGTGCCCAAGATGCTTACTACGTTCCCCCTGTGTAAGGCTATATTAATGCGTTGGGTAAGGTAGCTGCCGGCCCTTGGGTTTAACAGTCTATTTTGGATAAAATTTTTAACAGATGAAGGGCAGCGGGACCTCACAGACAGTCGGAGGTCGTGGTAACTTATTACTTTTTAGCCTTACTGCTGCTGTGCTGGAGACGGGATGGGGCAGTTTGAGTTTCAGCTATCTATTAAATAACAAAAAGCCCGCGACACGAACTATATATATATATATATTTTGATATATATATATCAAAACTTTAATCACTGAAATATAATATAAGTGCTATAAGACATGTTTACTTTATTATTTCCTTTACTAAAATTTATATTTGCTCAATAAATATTCATACTTTAAACAAAAACGACAAAAGTAGTCAAAAAGTACCTTCCGGTTATGCTCGACTTGTTGGTTAAGATTGAATTATGGATAATTTTATGTTGAACTTTATATAGGACTGGCAAATCTGGTAACTGCAGCTCCTCGTGAACGAGTTCGTCCAGGGTGACGGGTGGCAGTGTCCCTCTGATCTTTGCGATTTCAAGTTCGAGTCCCAGTTCCAGGGAAGTACATTACCTATTTCTGCATTCACGTTTTGTAGGGTGCTGGTAAAATTAGAGGCTCATGGGTCTTATCAACTAATTTCTCAGGGTTATGGGCGCAGCGGCAGTGCCTCTTATATCTTTGCGCTTTAAAGCTCTGAGTGGCACTGCAACTGCTATGGACAGGCGTGTCGCTTACCATCAGGCGCACGACCTGTTCGTCCCGTATCTTGGTATATATAAAAAAATACTTTTATACCATACCCAAAAATTAACTGACTGTAAACCAGCCATGATCACCGGACCCGTGAAGGGTCCGAAACGTTGCCTTATTTGAAAAAATAATACGCGATTAAGAGTGAATACTACCTCAGCTCGAATTAATTCCATTGTTATGCGAAATCAACCAAAGCCATTTGCGGTTGTAATGACACTTAAGATCCGGAAAGTTACATTTTCTATGTGCATCAATATAGCAAAAACCAAAAAAACTCGATTTTATTCCATACTGCCTACTAATGTTCAATAGCTTCTTGTCGATGTCCTTCACAAACTAATTGAATTCTCTCATGTTTTAACGTCATAGAATAATTACATGTTCACTGTTATATAATTTATTATTTATATTAATCTCTGCGTATACAAAAAATCCAACCCAATTACAAAAATACTGGTAAAAAAATATAGAAATAATATGTTAATACATTTCTGGGAATCTTAAATATTTTATAAGATTTACTTTTATCGTTGACGTTGTATAATTTTTTTTTAAATTTATCTTGTCAATGTTGAATTCAATACTAGAATCACTACTTCAAAACTAAAACTTACGAAGCTTCTCTTCCTCTGTTTCTCTTGTCATTTCTTTGTGGGTTCTGTGACCTTTCTTGACACAGACCTGTTTTGTAAGTATGTCTGGCCAGTTCAGCATTAAAAGACAAGGTCAGGCATATACTGCCTTGTGGTGTCGATATTTCTTTTATTTAAAATTTATACAGATATGGACACTTTGCTTCTGATAATATTGTTGGACTTTTTTGTGTATTGATACCGATCTTAATTTTTTTATACAGGGTAATCATAAAGTGTGTCCAAGCGATTATTCCGTAAATATAAAATACATTGAAAACCTTTAAACTGATATCGAATGTGCGTTACCTAATGAAGAAAACGACATCAATAACTTTTCAAAAATAAAACTAGATGTATCCAACATTTTAACGTTAATCGCTCCCAATAACTACTTTGAATGTAAATTTTTGTACTTAATTCAAAAAAACATCACTTTGTTTTTATTCAATTAAAATATAGTTTTATTACTTTATATTTCTGACAGTTTCGTTATTTGTAAACTTTCCTTACCTCTTCAAGTAGGTCTATTAAATCGTCTTTACGACTGTCATATTAAATATATGGGAGCGTTTAATCGACGACATGATTACTTAATCTACTTAGTAGCAGAAGTAGTAGAGCTCCTTGCGAAAGAGTTGGTCCAGAGAAGCCACCACCTTACCTATTTCGGCCACTAGGAAGTAATGTCAGGATTACTGTGTTCCGGTTTTGAAGGGTAATAACAGTGCTGGTGAAATTACAGGCACATGGGACTTGTCAACTTATGTCAGCACTGCAACTGTTATGGATAGACTTGTATCTTATCATCAGGCGCACGACTTGATGATATTAAATATTAAAAATAAACGTTTTTAATACCTCTTATACTGGGCACACTTAATTATTACACCCTATATAGATTTTTACGAGAGATATAAAATAATATAGACAAGAATTTATGACAAAGTAAACAGCATACATAGTGAACAAGCATGTACTGGGGCCGAGCAATATTTACCCATGGTTAAAGAAGCAACCTTGGTAGTTGTGAAACACGTCACTGTGTGAACATACGTTGGCCGCTTCAACAACCTGCTTCGAAAGGTCATAGGTTGGTCACTTTTCTTATAATTTCTTAATGATTGTGAAAATGCAAATCATAGCAACTTTATATCACGAGACAGAGTTCCCTATATAATAGAAAATATGTTTTAAGGCGACGTGCTCTGTTTTAGTTGATTTGTAAAAGTCTCCGAAGAACCAACACTCAACAATTGAAAAAGCGCTACGCCGAATGGTATATTAAAATTACTAAAGGTGCATTTCACGTACTAGGGAAACCCGGTATCGCTGGTGCCATGCACACACACATAGGTAGACACAATCACAAATTACACCCAATCTCACGAGAGAAATAAACGCAGTCCATACAAATATTTCTCCTGCCCCGGGAATAGAACACGTGGCCTCTGCGCGGCAGTCCAGCATGATAACCGTTCGGCCCCCGAGGCAGGTTTTAAGCGACACGCCTGTTCATTGCAGTGTCACTCAGTGCTTTAAATCGCAAAGATCTGAAGGACACTGCCTCTGCGCCCGTCTCCCTGATACATAAGTCGACAAGTCCCATGTGCTTGTAATTTCACCAGTATCTACACTTGCCCTTTAAACTTGAATAATAGGTATTTACTCGCTTCTTATTCTCGGAATAAGACTTATTCGGCTTTGGTGAAATCCAACCTAAGTACACTTATATGATTCAGGCCCAAGCAAGCGTGCTATCAGTTATTTATGAAAAACTTTACTACATATCTTATGGTTATTTGAGAATATTAGCGCTAAATTTGAATGCGATGTTTTCACCATTATACATTCGGCCTTATAAAGAAAACGATAGGTTTTATGTTTTGGAGAGTAGACCGTCTTTGAAAAACCTTTATGTATGTTTTTATTCAAGAAACTAGTGTTTCTTGAGTTCTTGGGTTTTCGCGGTTGTTACACATACAGTTAGTCGTGATCAATAGAACTGCAAAGAGACCGAATCGTTAGTACGTACTTATGTTTGATAAAGCAAATATTCAACACAAAATACAACACTAAAACAATTGTTTAATTTCCTACAATAACGTTATTGCTGTTTTGTTGTTTTTTAACGTAAAACCGGCCGTTTAATTAGAAGTCTTTAGTAACGTCCTTAACTTAATGTATCTCAATAAAATAAATCACATAATTCATTCAATTAAGTGAAGGGCACATGTCATTACGGTATTGAAATTTTTATCTATTGACAACGTTTAACCATAGTTATAAATATTATAATATTAATGGTTATCCTTCATTTTGTATTTGGAATGCTAAGTTATTTTGAATCACATTGTGTCTGAGGTCGTAGCGCAGCGCCCACTCCTGCTATAAAATAAGACGTAATCTATTAATGGAATGAAAGGGGAACTCATTGGCTGGAAAGTGGCTGACAGCAGCTTATTTGCATATCCGTATCTATAGTGCCACATATTGCGAAGAGTTGTATAAATGGCATGGAAAAATAACTTAACAAGACTACTAATCTCCATAGGTACCACAGATAATAACTCTGGAAAAGGCCAATATCCCGTCTTACGAGTATGTCTAGATGGCGCTGATCGATTGCCTGGATGTAGTTTATTTTATATTAAATGAAAGGCCGTGGATATCAATTAATTCATCTTTATTATGAACTACAAGAAGTCAGTATTTTCCTTGTAATATTATTCAAATATTGACCATGAGCTAGAAGTATTGTCTGAACTTTGACAAATATGCGTATCAATACATGGCATTGTGTGTTACAAACTGATTCATAAATTACCGCTTGCTAGTATGGGTAGATGGCGCTAATCCTAAAAGTATAGCCGGCACTATCCATAAAAATCTGTGAAGTAAGCGTCATCTAGTTAATTCTGTTATCGCTAGAAATTAGAGAAGCTTTGATATACTGCAGCTTGCCAATGTACCTTAGAGAACGGGCTCGTCTCATAGCCACCTTTGAAAAGGAGTCTGGGTATTGGCTACAGGTACTACCTGTCTGTCTCCGATTGGGGGCAAGAATAGTCTACCTTCATCAAGACGCGTGTGGTGATGCTGTTGACGAGTATGGTCACCATGGCCTCTCATGTACTCGAAGCGCTGCGCTGGTCGCATATCATGACACGCAGCGCTCAATTTTCTCGAGCTCACTGGCATCTGATGCAGTGGTGGTAAGAGGCCTAACAGTATGACGGTCGGTCCATGGAAACTAGGGAGACAGTTAGTGTGGGACGCAACCTGGCTGTGACCAGAGCGACTGAGGACCGCAAAAGGCTCAAAAACGCCAACCTTGCTCAGTGTTACAGTTTTGTGCCTTTTGCGGTTGAAACCCTGAGTCCCGGGGGCCACAGGCGAAACTTTAGCGAATGAGCTGTCGGATCGTCTCGTAGAAGCCGGTGACCGCAAGCCTGGCAGATTTTCGCCATCCGCCAAAATTTTCCGCCAAACAATAAGTTTAACAATTCAAAGGGGAAATGTTGCCAGTCTTCTGGGCACGATGCTCCAGGGTACGGCACTCGATGCAATTTTCTAATTATAAACTTTCTTACTTTTTTTATGTATCTACCTGCTACTGTATATATTTTGAAGACTGTGCTGTCTTGTATAGCGATTAGCATTCCCTCTTGAGTTATTGCCATTATGGGTCCATGATAATGGTAATGGTAAACATATTTTTGTATATTTGTGTTGTATTTTTGCTTTTGCTCTTATTCTTTGTTTCATTCTTCAGTAGTTTTTATGAAATTGTGTTTTTATAGATCTCTCGTTTTGCTTTTCGATGCCTTACTTCCTCAAACTCGTATCTTATAAAGTGTGATTATTCAGGAGACGGCAAAACTTTTTATTTATTTTAAATAAAAACTAACTTAACGGTAACTTTGTGCTTTACGATACGAGTTTGAACGACGTTTTGCTTTACGAATGATTGTAGTTTTCAATGTGTGGTTTAACTTTAAAGATGCGGTTAATAAAAAAAATGTTCTTACAGTTTAAATTACTTTTTTTATTATAAGCAATATAAATAAATATTAATGATTTTAAATTAATGTAATAATGAATTAGTGTGCTTTATGTACAAGTTTACTTTAATTTTATAATAAATTGAACTTTAAACATTGTACGCCCGTAGCGTATACATTGTGAGGACCATAATTATGTACATAAGACCTTAATGTTCACCATATTCAGCCAATAAGCACAATAAGCGGTACCCGCATCTTCAGTTACTGACCCTCCCTCATTTAACTGTGTACAAGGGCAGCTTTCGTTTCGCAGCAAGTTAGTACGGGAATGACCTTCCACCTCCAGTAAAGAGCGCTAAAACGGTGTTTACTTTTAAAAAACGATGTAAGCTTCTATCTGAACAAAAATCTAGTAACAACTGATCCCCAATTAAAACTCCCAGCAGCACAAAATTTTAAATTTTAGGTTAAGTGTATAAATGTTCACGGGCAGCCATTAAATTTTAACTTATTACTAGTTATTAAGGTGCTTTATTACTTGATGTACACTCCGCTTATTGGTTTGGTGCAGCAAGCGAACAGCTAGCTAGACTGAAATCACCAATGCTGAGTCTTTAACTTTTTTGTCTACATCACTCAATTGTTTTTTTCTATTCGTTAAGTATTTAAGTATTGTGTTTCTTATGTTTTGTGGAGAAACAAATACCTTTGAATTTTATTTCTATTATTTATAAATCTATAAAAAAAGTGTAACTTGTCTCCTTCTAAAATAAAAAAGATATTTGAATTAGCGTTTGAGTTACACCGTCCTGTCTATTTTTATCTAAAAGTCGGCATTTATATTAATTTAGTAATATAATAGCAACAACAAGTAACGCCTTAACCCTTGCGACCCAGTAATGGTTATTTTCCGCGTGCACAGCTATTGTCTCAGAGATTACGCGTTGACGTTAGTTTTTATTAATCATTTACTTTAACCGAGATTGTTATCTAATGCTAGCGGAGATACTTTAGGTTAAAAGACTTATAAATATAAAAGAAAATACCGCATATCGCCATTAATACATACTTACGGACCTATAACAACATGTAGATAGCCTTGACCTTAGAAAATGAACCCGATTTCAAATTAGAAACAGATTTCAGCGGGTTACAAATTTTCGGTGAAATTACAGGCACATAGGACTTGTCAACTTATGTCTCAGGGTGACAGGCGCAGTGGCAGTGCCCCTCAGATCTTTGCGATTTAAAGCTCTGAATGACACTGCGATTGTTATGGACAGGCGTGTAGCTTATCATCAGGCGCACGACTTGTTTGTCCCGTCACTTGATTACAGTGTCACTCAGAGCTTTAAATTGCAGTCTGTTGAGTCTTTCAAAACTCTACTCTAAGCTTATTATCTTACTCTCTATTTTTTTTTCTTATTTTTACCTGTTTTAGATCTTATGTGTAGTTCTTTCGTTTTGAATAATTTTATGTATTTTTTTTTGTTAATTATTTATTTAAGTATTTTATTTGTTTATTACTATTACTTTGGATTTGGATATCTGTTTTAGACTAAATATTTGTATAGTATTGTATTGTATAAATATTTACTTAGATTTCTGTAGTCTCTACAGTTGCATTTCAAAGTAATATAATTCTTTGGAAAAAATCTCTAAATATTCTCTATAGAATCAATGTGTCAAAATCCATTATATCAACTGCAATTTACATGGAGGTCCTCGTAGCAATTTAAATAAATTATTTTAAAATCAACACATATTGAAGTATCTTGTAAATTACTCTATGATAACGAGGTTGGCATAAGAGATGTATATTATTTGTATTTTGTTTTCACTTTCGGCTAAATAATGGATAAACGTGAGTGCTATTTAATAGAAAATAACACTTTTTTTAATATTACCTTGTTTATTATATAATTATAGATGCGAAAGTACCTCTGCCTACCTGTGACGTTTTCACTTTTAAACCGTTAAAGCAATTTTAATTAATTTTAGAAATAGATGGGACCTACGCGAAGGATATAAGCTGCTTTTTGTTACAGAAATAAAGGATTTAAACAGAGGATGAAAGTTTGTATAGGGAATCAATATCACTTTGAAAACTACGCAGACGAAGCCACGGGCACCAGCTAGTGCTAAAGCTTTACAGAATGTGATTCTTATAAAACAGCAAGATGTTCATTTAATCAAAGAATTGTCGATTAGCCACGCAGCAATTAGACATCCAAGATAAGTTTATGAAACCCGCCATGATTTTCGTCACTACCATCGACGTGACCCTACCGATTCTTCGAGTCTTGGAAGGTCGTTCGATTCATTATTATTCGCATAACGGTTTTTTATATAGACACGAAAAGCAAACAAGTCAGATGCAGGATATTAAATTGTTTTTAAACACGTGTATTCAAAATACGATTTGTTGTTACTACAACAAATCTTATTGTAGATAGGAGATGTCTCATTTTAAAATTGTTTAGCAATAACATGCTTTTACGACGTTGTATGACTTGTCAATGTCAAATATATGACTAAAGAGTGTATAATTTATTTTGGCATTACCCTCGTAATATTTTGGTCATGTCTGTTTTTATTTTGTTTTTTGTTTCTTTTTTTTCACAAAATTCGTTTCTTTTTGTTTTGTTTTTCGAATTTTCTTTTTCTTCACAAAATTCAGTGAGCATAATATTAGTAAATAAAATAACAATGTTTACATTAAAAAAGAGGAAATGCCCAAAAAATTAAAATGACGTAGTGTTCATTGGAGGTATTAAAATATATTACAGTCATATATTTTTATGATTCTCATGTGATCAGGCTTTATTATACCGAATACATGAATTATATATTGGTTACGATACTCTTACACCGGTTTGCAAGGCTGGTCATTGCCCGGACAATGTTTCTTACTTACAATAACTTAAAATGCAGGTGCGTTGCAACTATGCTTAGATGTAATCACAGATGAGAAAGCCAAGGTTGGTTTACTCCTCTGTGGATGTAATGGTTTTAGTAAGTGATTAAGTGAAGAATAGCAATGTGGAGAAAATTACATATCGCACCCCCCCTGGAAGAATGACATAAGTGAAGTTAGGTCAAAAATGTTTATTGGTCCAGTGGATACAGAAAAAATTTACCTACATCCTCTCCAATTCTTGTAACTCTCTCGATTAATATTTTCGATAGAGTTACAAGAATTGGGGAGGATGTATTTTTAACCGACTTCAAAAAAAGGAGGAGGTTATCAATTCGACTGTATGTTCTTCTTTTTTTTTGTATGTATGTTACGCGATAACTCCGGTATTTGTGAACCGATTTTCATGATTCTTTTTTTGTTGGAAAGGGGGTATTTCCATAGTGGTCCCATTTCATTTTGAAGAAAATCATCCACCTCAAAGGGTGGCTGTTCACGCATGAAGATTCATTTTTGTACTAAATAGCGCCTAACGTTAATTTAGGAGCAATTACTTTTAGCAATTATTTAGTTGATTTTGCTATTTCTCCAATTCAAGGCGTTTTTCTCTCGATATACTTTGAGTAGTGTAGTAGTGAGAAACTATTTTTATTATCTCCAGTATCAAGTCCTGTATAGTGGCGATATTTCAATGAAACTTAGCAAATAGACGTAATTCCACGTACTTTTGAGGTCGGTTTTTTTAGTACTCTGTACTGAGATTATTCTGTATCCAATGGAGTAATAAAGATTTTTGACGTAACTTCACATATGATGCCATGAGGGGTGCGATGTTATAAATACAATACCACAAAAGTTTGGTAAACGTGTAAAATCAAGGTTTGGCTTTAAAATTTTAATGAACAACTCTGACGCACTCTAAGGAAACACAGGTAGTAAACTGCTAACCTTCAAAGTGGTAGAGTCGTAACCGGAAGAGAACTTAGTCGAAAAATAATTAAATCAATGAAATTAACAATAACATTATATTCTTGTTTGTTTTTCCTGTTTGCAAAATTTTTTTTCGTTCGCTTTATAGTCACCAGATAATTTTGTTAACTATAAAATACCAATAGATGGCGTGGTCATTGATTGGAAACACGTAAGCGTTTTGTTCACTAATAAATTATATATAATGCATATGTTTGTCTTAACACAAATTTCGTTCTCGACGGCTGTTTTTTTAGGTCCATTTCTTGGCATTTTACTAGGCATCCGTTCAGGTTCCAATTCAGCGATCATGCCATCTATTGGCAGATAGAGAAACATTCACATGCAGATATAAGGCCACGCTTTGCAGGATATTAGGTGGCAAATGCTCTGAGAAGACTTGTACCTACTGTCTTTGCACAGACTGATGTATTTGGGGTATATTCAAGTTCTATTCAGTCATGCAAATCATGGTCAGGAAGAACCTCTCTGTGCCTCAAAAAGATCGCGTGAGATAAGTTTTATCCTTTTACAAGTTGCAATGAGTATGAAGCAAGTCACATATCTCAGTTCACTCAGCTGACTCAAATATTCAAACTCGACTCGTGCCCTTATGCATTTCACCAGACTCGGAGAGATATTACACGATATCGTCTGACCATCTAGCAGGTGGTCTGTCTCGAGGTCGTCTGGCTCCTACCGGGTAAATCACTGATACTATCATATATGAACGAATGGCACCTTGCACCTGATGCGACGGGCCTATCCATAGCAATTGCACCGCCACTCAAATCTTTAAATCGCAAAGGTCTGAAGGGCATCGCCACTGCGCCTGTCACTCTGAGACATAAGTTGACAAGTGTCATGTACCCGTAATTTCACCAACACCCTTACTCTTCACAACTCAAAGTAATGCTCGCATTACTGCTTGACGGCAGAAATAGGTAAGGTGGCAGTATTTCCCTGGACAAATTCTTTCACAAGGAGTATCAGAACCTGTGGTTAACAACCGTCAACAAGTGCATGATCAACCAGTTACATGGGGTCCAGAAATTGCTCTTCTCTCTTCTGGTACCACCACTTTACTTGGACCCAGAGAATCAATATTATCTATTAGACAAGCATATCGGCCTTGAGACGCTCTTGGAGCTATCGAAAATTTCAAGGATACCCGAACGCGTTGGGATGTCGCAATAACCTGTTAAAGACTATTTTAATAGATTAAACATGTTTATGAACTAGGGCGGTGAGATGAATTAACGATTGTAAGACGCAATGAGAACTGGAGTTTGGGTACCGTTTTCAATGTTCACTTAAACAAAAAATATACATTTTTTAATTGTCCAAAACATAATATTGTGATACATATATAACCAACCACACTAGGCTAGGCCTGTGTCATGGTTATCAGTACAGAAAGTTTTTACATAAGGACTTATTTTACTACATTATTAAATTAATTACAAAAGCAATATGATAAATTGAAATAATTATAATAACAAACAGGAAAATGACAGAAGGACAATGAATACTGTACGTGTGCGCATGCGTGCGTGCGTGCGTGTGTTGGTGTGTTTATCTTTTTATTAAAAACATGGATGTAGCATGCACACCTAAATAATGCCCACTCACTCTCATCTTAAAAAGGTGCAAGTTATAGCGTTCGGAGAATACCACTCTCTAGCCGCTCGCCATATAAATGTGGAAGCGCAACGCTTCGTGCGAATCCTGGAAATGTCCACGACATAGGGGTGGAAGCCCAGCCCACGTCTAGTCACGCGTGATATATCCTGTAGAATACCGATAAACAGGCGGTGTTCTAGGCTCTGCAGTTTCGTTTCCACTAATTCCGAGTCACCTATAAGCCTCTTGGCACGCTTGTCGATTGAATCCAAGGTGGCCAGTTGGTATTTAGCAGAGCCATCCCTTAGGTGGCAGCAGTACTCCATACACGGCTGGACTTGTGCTTGGTATGTGTGTGCGAGTGTGTGCGTTTGTGAGTATGAGCGCGAATTAATACAATACAGTGTTATTTGTAGAGCGTATTTTTTTATAAGTAATAGACACACGTCTGGCCACAATCTCAAGTGATGTTAAGCGACAATGTGACTGACGATGGTACGCATTTGTCTAAAATAGCCTTGAATAGCCCGAAATTGTACTTTTCGGGAAACACAGATGCAGTGTGATGCAAGTATTCCATTCCTTTGCCGTACGCATCAGAAAGATGGAGTGTTCCGGACCTTCTAGTTGACTGAAGAACGAACGGTGAGTGTGGAACTAAATTGAAAAGTTATTATTTTAAAGTACCAAGTAATGACTCTGTGCCCTCGTATGTCATGTTCATTAGCTCCTGCTATACTTTTCTTTTGACTTCGTATACCGTAAACTTTTCTCACGGAACGGTTCTCATGCTGGAATGCCACTCAGAGGTCCCGGACTCGATGGGGAATCGGGAGAAATATTTGTTTCGCCTACATTTAATTTGTGGTTTCTATGTGGATACCCATGATACCCGCGGTACAGGGTTTCCCTAGTGCGCGGCTATGTGTGTGTACGTTATTAATACAAAGATCAAGTAAACACAAAGTAAAAGTCCTGTATTTTAAACTATATAGCATTTGTTGTCTCTTTCTCTCCTCTTTGTCGATATTTGTATAAATGATAAATAAAAAACAAGTGGAGTATATTCACAGAGTGGAATTGCATCTGTTTGCCAAGTTTTATGGAAATCGATTGCCGGAAAGTACGTGAAACCGGATTCATCTCCTAGTTTGCCCTTAGAGACGCAATATTTTCTTCAAATTTAAATGGGACCAATACAGAGGTACCCTCTTCCCAACAAATAAGACTCATCTAAATCGGTTCTCAAATCCGCCGGTGTTAGAGCGTAACAAACACGTACGAAAGAAGTACAGTCGAATTGAGAACCTCCTCCTTTTTTAAGTCGATTAAAAAAGCTTTGAATCGTTTAAAGGAAACAAACAACTTTTATTTCATAAGAACATAAAAATATCAATATGCTCACTAAGATAGCTGACTTCAACTCCCTTCGTTCTATAAATAATATAGCATAATGACGGAGTGCATTGACCAGCCCTGTAACCGGTTGTGGAATGCGCTATCATGTCTAATACACCCAGTTTTATACGTTGGGATCCATAGATGAGAAACCAATTTAATTTTTCATCTTCATAAAGGAGAGGACGAAGAAAATTCATTTATTGAAAGTTGTGACGGCGATGGTTCATCTTCAGTGAATTCGGTTATTTTTAATAAACCTAACAACTTATTACTACAAGTTTGATAAATGCTTGTAAACTTACACGCCGAGAATTTAATCGCGATTGTTCGCGTGACACGATGAGAACTGGAAGATCTTTGTTTTACTTTCATTTTTACTAATACTTACATAAGTGGGTTATTTTTTGAATAACGCGCTATCTCGGTTTAACACTATATTTCCATGTAAGTATGAACAATATACTTTTGTTCTATGGCTATAAAATTTGCGTATATTGACATCGCATGAAAACATATGTACAAGTTATATAATCAGTTTATATGGTAAGTGAATAAGATTTGTGGGAATTTGTTAAATCACAAAAACTGTTTGTTTCAAGTGTCGTTACAAGCTCAACTGGCTTTGGTTGATTTCGAATAACAGTGAAAGTGTTGAATGAATCACGTACACTGATTAGTATATGGTGTGAAATCATGATTCTTACAAATTTTGACAGCAGAAATAAAACACAAACTTACCTCGAAAATTTCCGAATAAACCTCTAGTCTACTTTACATATACCAATGGTATTTTTTGTATATCAACTGAAGACGTATAATATACGATATTATACATTTTTCAAATGTTTTAATTTCGTTTGTAATAAAATAAATTTTGAAATAAAACCAGCTTCCCTGCCACTCGACCCATGCAAAATGAACCAATTGCATTACATTAATATTGTATATAGGATATTTTGCTTAGTATATATATATATTATTGTAGAAAAGATTATTTACTTACAAGTACGCTCTTCATTTAAGGGATAAAATTTTACATTTAAGTTTTTAAAAACATATTATAATGTATTTTACTGTAGATATTCGTACTTCTAAAAATATTGACATTATCATATAACATTTTAGCTTTGATTATTTACTAAGAAGTACCCACTTAACAGTTTCCATTCACGGTTTATTAGAGCAAGGTAAAAATGATAAATTGAACTTTTGATAAGTCAATTGCAAACCATTATCATTGGTATTTTGAAGTTTGTTTTGTTTTTTTGAATATTGCTATTACTATTTATATTATATACTTTAAATTCAGATACTATGTTACATAATAAGAATTGATACTTATAATTGAGCTTTTCAATCGGCATCATAAAAATACAGATTTTTTTCGCACTTGGCGGCAAGCATCTTTCTAAAACCCTGGTGGGGCACCCAGTATATGTACCTACAGTACTATTTACTAAAGTACAAGCTTCGGAGCTGTTTAAGATTTACGGAAATACACGATTATAATTATTATTGAGGAGCACTTTGGTCCGGTAAAACGCCACCTCGAATATTAACCTTATGAATTAACCCATAAGGTATACTTTTAACTGGTTATTTACGGCTACGATGCTCTGATACATGTTTTAAAAATATTCCACAATTCAAATATACATATAACGTCGTGTAGGTAACCTTGAGTAAATATTAGCTTTACTATTAAAGTAAAGGTTTTATCATAGAGCGAATTGATGAGTGGAAAAATATGTCATTTAAAACATTATAGGTTTTAATTAAGAAAGGAAATTCATTTATTTGCTTACTACCATAATGACACCCCAAAAGAAAAAAAAAACAAACAAAAGATCA
Organism: Hyposmocoma kahamanoa; assembly: GCF_003589595.1. Classification (NCBI taxonomy): domain Eukaryota; kingdom Metazoa; phylum Arthropoda; class Insecta; order Lepidoptera; family Cosmopterigidae; genus Hyposmocoma; species Hyposmocoma kahamanoa. The sequence continues at coordinate 183,289 of NW_020653738.1, read as the reverse complement.
GAAAAACAAAACATAATCAAATACTCAAACGTAAAAAGTAAATAACATCTCAGTACAGACTACTAAAAAACCGACCTCAAAAGTTCGTGAGAACGTGAAGAACTTTGTTTTGTAAATCAAAATAAAACAATAAATTTCAATGACAATGATTCAAATTTTTAATGTATTAAAAAAAATAAGATTTGGTAATTATGAATGAAAAATGATATCTGATAAATGTCCACCACGACTACAGTTACAGATGTCATTCTTTCATCAAAGTTTTTAATCACTTTTCGACAAAATGGTGGTTAGCCGTGGCTTAGTTGGTTTAGCGTCTGCCACGGTATGCTAGAAGACGTCGGTTCGAATCCGGCTGGATCGAAGGAATTTTTTCTGAGTGTTCGATCTTTGTATTAACAATTATAACAAACCAGTGAAATAATTTCACAAAAAATAATTGAATATCAATTCAATAAAAATTTAATTTCAAAATTTCTTTGCGTTTTCTCTATCGCACAAGAATTGGGTCCTTGGTTTACGTACCGCCCGTCTCTAATTCGTACCCTTGTGCCTTGGTATAATAAAACCACATGTGAACATACGTCAAAAGTTTAACGATATTGAATTTACATTTACAGTATTTAAACAAGGTAGTAACAAGTATTCGGTCACGTTATAGAGTGATTTGCCTTGATTTTATAATGATTCGATCTATATTCGACACGTGAACGTGGTTGAATGTGAAATCACTCTGTGACGTGTAAAAAAACATCGACAACAAACTATTGACACTCAAGACTGCTTGCCTTGCATGCACGAGGTTAATGCAGGATCTTTGCTACGGTAATGCACAAATACGCCTTTTCGGAAACTCCAACTTATTTTTTAACGAAGGTTATACGTTTGGCTGTATGTATGTTTTATATCTCTGTCCATGGTGGACCGATTTTGAAAATTCTTTTTTTGTTTTAAAGGATGCACTCTCGTGGTGATACCATTGTCACCAAGTGAGAATCGGATGAGGGGATTAAAAAAAAAATTAAAAATGTATTTATTTCTCAATTTGGTTCAACAATGGTAGATCAGGTCCTCCCTTTAAGCAAATGTATGCTTGTGTTGGGAAAGCCTTGTAACTAAGCTTAAAACTGAGAATTTACAACAAAGTTACATCAGTGGGTTAGTATTAAGATATGATGATATTTAAAATTTAAAATGGAAAAATTAAAAATGAAAAAAAAATTAATGAAAATTAAAAATATTTTTTTTTTCTTTTCAGTATGTAATGTGTATAAACTTGTGTGTGTGTGTGTGTGTGTGTGTGTGTGTGTGTGTGTGTGTGTGT
>NW_020653738.1:161015-171965 GCF_003589595.1 Hyposmocoma kahamanoa | reverse complement strand
CATAACTGGTTGAAGACTGTACCTCAGTCAACCGTGACCATGAGACCTCTAAAGGGCCCGAAACGTCGGTTCGTTTGAAAAAACAAATATACGCGATTTCAATCCGGTAAATAGTTTCATTTCCTATATGTGACAATCGCGAAAACCGAAGAACTCGACTATTACGTTTAGTTTTGTGTTTTTTTTTTAGTGACGTCTTTCAAACGTTCAACCGTTAACTTAAATACCTCAGAGGTCATGAAGTCTCTATCATCAATTCCGATATTAATCTCTTTTTTTATGACTGGATGAATCACTATAAATATTAGGGGATTATAACAATCCTACTACAAATAAAATGCCAATGGACAGATCTAGCACCTTTTGTGGAATAAATAAAGTAACATCTGTGAAGTCTTTACAGCAGGGAGAGGTTTAAATATTCTACGAATGAAATTACTCGATAACTTTTTAATTTTAAACAGACGAGGTATAAAATGTGACATGTGCTTAATTTGTTTCTTTGTTTTGTTTTATTTTGTAGTATTTCTTATTTTATTGTGTTATATGATTACCTAAATATGGTTTTATTATAGCAAGTGTACGATCCGAGATTTTGAGAGTTGTTTCTTAACACGGTTCTGCCAAAATACCAATGCCGTGAACAAGCGCATCGTTTATGCAGATGCCATGAGTTTGAAAATGCCAATTCGTTTTATTCTTAACAATATTCAATGTAGCTTGTATGTTTTTATTCTTAACCCATTTATTTTAAAGGGTGGCTGGGAAAGGTGATGGGATGGGAGTAACACGTTTGAAGATTTTATCTGTGTCTTGTATGTGCATGTCAGAGTCAAAGTCAAAGTTAAATAATAATTTATTTCATAGTTAACATTTTTACACTTGAAAACGTCATTTTTTAAGCTACTGCTCGCTCACAACGCTGACCTCCCTGAGAAGAACGAGCAAGAAACTCTAAGGATTGCTCTTTTCAAATAAACTTGAATACTTTGGCATACCTACACTTTGAATCATAATTGTGTGGAATCTAGACTCATATTGTCTTTCCATACATCTTTGTCTAACACACTCTTCAATTTTGTGATATGACTTTTGAATTAAAATATTTTTAATGTAAGTTCTAAACTTAGGAAATGATAATCTTAATATATTCTCCGGAATCTTATTGTAAAAGCGTATACATGACCCCATAAAAGAATCGTTTACCTTAGTTAAACGAAATCGTGGTACCATAACTTTGGACTTTGTTCTAAGCTTTAATATTATGGATATCTTCTTTCTTAATGAAATGAAATATTTGATATAAGCAGAACTAACGTGTTTGGTATCGATGAGTACTTGGCTTACAGATGGTAACTAGGTTCTTATGATAAAGCTAGAAGGTGTTCACGGAAATTTCGCAAGGAAGAAAAGGAAGGAAATCGGTGATGTTATACATTTTTAAGAGTGCACTGTTTTGTATCAAGGGTTTTTGTAATTTTAATTTGAGTTTTATAACTCGTAATGTCATCAATTCGAATAAATGCAAATTATTGTTTATTGCATTTGTCTTTTTTGTTATGAGAAAGAATATATCGAATATATGAAAGGTCAGAATATATCGTTTTAGTTTAGAGCTGTGAAATTATTTGACAACATTTTTATATAAAATAAATTAACGAGAAGATGAATCACTTTAACGTTGCCCATGAACATTTGCAACGCCATAGGAGAAAGCCCATACGTTGCCAGTCTCTGTTTGCTCGCTTTTTGACGAAACCCGAGTCACTTACAGGTTCGATGAAGGAGGCTCGAGGGTATGCCTATAGCATTTCCCCGTAAACAAAAAAAAAGGTTCAGGAATGAATGAACGAAGGAAGGAATAAAGGAATGAAAACTTTAGACGTCATGCAGACAACACCAGTAAATTTGTAAGGATCTTTCAAAAATTGCCAACTCTAAACTGAAATGAAACCTCCTGTTGTTTTCTTGTTAATAAGAATAGAGTTGCCTTGAATTGAAGTTCGGTTTTTATGTTTTTCTGTGCATTATTGGTACATGAAAGATATTAGAGAAATTCTAAATATGAAATCGTCAAATAGATTATCCGAAACTAATTAGTAAGAAACTGTAGGAGTTGAGGGTAATTTTCAAATTAATTTTCTCTACTTAATTTCGGTTCCAATTTTTTATATTTAAACATAGTAGGTTATTATGATGAAGTATTATTTAATATTCGGCTGTAGTATCCTGAAATATTATTTAATAATTTACGATTACATACCTGAATACTTAAATAATGAAAATTGCGACACAAACTAGGATTAGGAAACGGAATTCGTAGACATGATAGGTCAGAAGTACGCCGAAGCCCACCAACGCAGGCTTCACCATCACGTGAACGTCGAGGCCATTCTACTCCTTGACCACACAGATATTATAAGACGTTTAAAACGGACAAAACCATTAGAACTAGCATAGTGTTAGTGTATGATTATATTAAATAGTGCCAGTGACACTGAATAAAAATACCACATGATAAAAGTGTCTTCGCCTTAATAGATAGTAAGAATATTGCCAGTGGCTGAATTCTTAGTTTACTTTGCTCTAGTAGCGGTAGAGCTACTTGTGAAAGTGTTCATCCTGGGAAGTACTGCCACCTTACCTATTTCTGCCGCCAAGCAGTAATGGTACCATTAATGTGTTCCGGTTTTGAAGGGTAAGGGTGCTGGTGAAATTACAGGTACTTGGACTTACCAACTTATGTCTCAGGGTGTCGGGCGCAGTGGCAGTGCCCCTCAGATCTTTCCGATTTAAAGCTCTGAGTGGCACTGCAACTGTTATGGACAGGCGTGTAGCTTACCAGCAGGCGCACGACTTGTTCGTCCCGTCATTTGATATTATAAAAAAAAAGTTATCAGTTTAAGCGAAATGTCAAAATTTATCTACCTATTTTACTAGTGTAGTAAATTAGGTAGATAAATCTAAGCTGAAAACTAACCCTTGACTTTGTTAATAGACATTTTACTCACATTTGTCATAGATAGCAAGAACCTAAAATATCTAAACAGGGTATTACGTAATTACAATGGAAGTGACCTAAGCTTTTACCGACCCATCTCACTGTAGCAATGAATTTCGGGCCTATATCAACCGCACCTATACACAGATATTTTTATTATACGAAGGGTTGGGACGAACAAGGTGGACCTGGTGATAAGCGACGTATTTGTCCATAACAGTTGCAGTGCCACTCAGAGATTTAAATCGCAAAGTTCTGAGGGCCAACGCCAGTACGCCTGTTACCCTGAGACATAATTTGACAAGTCCTGTGTACGTGTAATTTCCCCAGCAGTTACCCTTTAAAACTAGAGTTATGCTTACATTACTGCTAGGCGGCAGAAATAGGTAAAGTTTCAGTACTTCCCTGGACAAACACTTTCACAAGGAGCCCTGCTGCTACTACAGATACAAAGTGACGTCAACTATAATTTTTCCAAACTGAAAGTTTGTTTTCGGATGCGCAGGTTTCCTCAAATTTTCATAAACAATTATAATAGCTACGTTCGACTTAAGCCGTGCAGCAATCGAGTTAAGTGGAAGTGGTACGATTACGCCACGAGTTCCGCCCAATCGGACAGCATTAATTAATAATAACAACACGTCCGACTGGATATGTTCGGAATCAGTATTTGGAATAGTAGGACTGTGAAATATTGGAACTAGAAATACGTAATAGCGAAAATCACAAAGATACACACGAGTAAATTTGATATACATATTCTAAAAATAGAGCATGTTTTTTTCTTTAAAACAACTCATTTAAACTCTGCTATGTAATTTTGCAATTATAAAATTTCCAACTCCAACTGACAAAGAAACTAATATTTTAATGCTAAAGTAACAATGAGAAGCATTTTGATGAGTTTCAGTATAGAGATAGTTGGAACCTAGGACATATGCAACTTTTTTATAATATAAATAAATCTTAAAGAGGATGAAATAGTCGATGAAAATTTGTATACTATAGTAGGCTACTCAAAGTACTTATTATTCTACACTAGCTACTAACATATAAGTTGAGCTTGTGTACTAAAATTCCTAAGTAACATTGCACAGAATGTTCTCTAGAATTACCTAGTATATTATTCTTTACGAGAATCATATAGTTATTACCATTCGACCTTGAAGAATAAAAGTCCTAATAACAACAAAATAACACGTTATAACGATAATTGGGCATTAGATAAAGTAACCTATTACCAGTAACTGTGATAATTCCGTAATGACAATGGTTTTGTATCATCCACCGACAATGTGTCATTTGGAATGAGACTAATAAAGCTGATGAGGGACCATTATGAAATGTTTGCAATTTATTCAATTCTACGCAATTCCATGGTTTATATATACATATGATGTTTGAAAAGGCTGAATCTATACGGGGTGTTTATGAAATCGATGCAAAAAATAAAAGAGCTTGTTTTATACTTTAACAAACACCGCCGTCGTTTGAAACAATAGTCAAAGAGTTTTGAAAATGCTGAAAGTGCAGGTATCTGTGTAAATTCAAACTTTAGCAAGATACAGTATATGGAAAAGTAAATACTGTATAGCCTTTTTTTTAGAAGTCTTTATACTAGCTTAGTTATTGGTTAGTATAGTCCGAAGTACCTGCGTTGTTTTGTGGACCGTGTTGTAGTAAGTGGCACAGAATTGATGGCATACCGTTAATCGAATTGCGTCAACTAAATATACACATTGTATTAGTCGATAAGAATATAAACGCTACATTGACATAACACCGTGACTAAGCAGGAAACTTTTTGAAAGAGGAAACGTTGATAAATATAAATAGAAATGTTTATGACTAATTTATTAGTCTTTGTAGGTCCATACCACACGAAGCGTTATTAAAAGATACGACCAAACTTCAAATTTGGAAATAAAATTGTGTTCTAACACAAAAGAGAATTTAAAAGGAGAACCCAATAAAAAAATACTAACGTTATTTACTTGGCATTATACCTTTTAGTTACACCCTTTATATAGTCATTAAATTTTTATATAGTTAAGCTTTCGTCCTTCACACGATACCTCTAAAAATGTAAAAATGTAATGAATCATACCTCTTCGTAACTCTGTTTTTAGCGCTTCTTTAAAATTACCGTTTCAATTTATGTTACATTATGGTTTGCACAGTCGACAGCAATGTAACACTTGTGTTCAAATATCGCCTCCAGTGCAAATTCAAATTCAAATACATCCACTGCTCGTTCGTAAGGCAGTGTGCCCTGAGAAGAATGTGCAAGAAACTGTAGGGATTGCTCTTTTAAATATACATTATTTACGGAACAAGATACGTCAATGTGCAGTTGATGGGCTGCCATCTGTACATTCATTAAGTTTACAACATCACTGATTGTATTTAAACTGGCTAAAAAGTGAAAATATCAATCATTGTGTAATTGCTGCGGCCAGCGGAGAAATTATTCGCAATCTCACTTCACCAACAAAAAGATTTCAACGTGTGCTTCACCTATTACGTATGAAACTAGTATACGGAACTAATACGATACTCGATAAAGAGTAACGTCATCTCGTACGCGCACCGACGCTCCGTCCCCGCATTCACAGCTAGGTCACTTTCTCCTTACAACCTTGATTTCTTACGCTTCTCAGGTGCGTTAGCATTAACCAAACGTTGACCAGGCATTTTTGTCACCAAACCTCAGTCTTACTTTCTCCCAAACGCTTTCGAAATCTCATCCCTATCATTAACAATCACAGTAGCCCCCAGCGCAGCGATTATATAAAAATTCATTAAAAACACGGAAACTTGCATAATAAAACTTCTGAATTCAACTATCATTTGTTTATACATACTTTTATGTTCGTCACCACGAACGTCAATTAACATAATTAAATTAATATCATGTAACTGTTACTTACCGGATAGTTACAAAAAATATCCAAGAAAGTCAGGAAAAAGTTTCGAGGAAAAGTCACTGTTTACACAGCACTCACGAATTTTCAAAAAAAAAAGAAATTAAAATGTCACTCACTTTTTGGCGCGTAATTTGGCACCCGGACACCAACACCAACTATTTGTTTTTAATTTTCGTTAGTTTTTTAACATTTATTGATCGTATGGCAACAGGCACGCCACGTACGGTACGGTCTGTGGCTACGCCGGTTGTGATTATTTTCTGTCTTTCGAAGCGATTTCTTGTTTACAGTCGAGAAACTCAAGGCGGTTAACCGGTCGCGGCAAAACGGAGTGGTGTGAGATGCATTTCCGCATTGCTACGTGGCCATTTCAACACGGCAGGTTAATAGCTGTGTTAACCAACTAGACGGGCACTATGGTGTCCGTTGATGTGTCGCAACAGAGCCTGGACCGACCGTTTTCGTAATTTGCACAGGCAAATGCCTACACATTGCATTGTTAGCTACTTAACTTATTACTGTAATCAAATTAACTAGCGTTACAACTGAGCCACTAATTAAGTGAAAATATTACTACAATATATACTACCTTTTTAATACTATGGGAATTTCCCTGGCGTGGAAAATACTATTAGTAGCCACGTTGAGACAACAAGATTCTAGTCCAGTCGGTTCGAAGCAATTTTTCTTTGTGTTTCTTTCGTGTTTAATAATGGTAACATACTAGTGGAGTAATTTCATAAAAAATAACTAAATACCATGATAATAGCTAAATAACATCACAGTCTCTGCTATGACTTTACAATTAAAGTTATTAATAGCGACCCCGTAAAATAATAACTTCAAAAAGTGTGACAAATTGTAAAGAAACCCTAGTACTAAATATTTGACGCAGTTGCTGGCGAAATTGTCATTGTAAAATCACGGTAGGTACCACGAATGATTTTGAGTCCCTTAGTCTATGGACAGACGTTGGCTCTCTGTGTGTGCTCTACGTATTTTTCATATATCTGTGATTCTATCGTCTTTATAATGGGAAGTGCGTTCCTCTGAACGTTTCGAACTAGTACCACCATCACTTTTCCCATTGCCACATCATTGATGCCTGGCATTGTAAGACCATGCATGCAATTCCTCGAACCTGCAAGATTTTTTTATGATTCTATGTGACGGGACGAACAATTCTTAGGCCTGATGTTAAGCGACACTCCTTTCCATTTTTTCAGCAGTTGCAGTGCCACTCAGAGCATTAAGTCAATAAATCTTACAAATAAGTATATCTCTATCTCTCTCTCTTCTCTCTCGTATATCTCTAAATCGCAAAGATCCGAGGGACATTCCCACTGCACCTGTCACCCCTGAGACATAAGTTGACAAGTCCCATGTACCTGTAATTTCACCAGCACCCTTCGAAACCGTGACTCAGTACTGCTCACATTACACTGCTTGGCGGCAGAAATAGGTAAGGTGGCAGTACTTCCCTAGACGAACTCTTTCACATGGAGCTCTACTGCAACTAATTTGCAGATGTGAGCAGGTTTCATCGTGATGTTTTTATTAACCGACTTCAAAAAAGAGGTTCTCAGTTCGACTGTATGTTTTTTTTTTGTATGTATGTTACGCGATAACTTCGACATTTGTGAACCGATTTTGATGATTCTTTTTGTTGGAAAGAGAGTACCTCGGATGTGGTCCCATTTAAATTTTAAGAAAATATTCTACCTGTGTGGCAAAGGCCTCTCCTCTCGACCTCCACAGTTATTGTCTAAAATGAATAGGAAACATGACCGAAATCGATAACTTCTAGCAATACAAACTAAACTACGTGGAGCGCACTATAAGTGTCCGGAATGAATAAGAAAAAAATACTATAAATGGTCAGAAATTAATTTATTGTTTCTCAAAATAATCTCCGTTAGCGTTAATGCATTTTTTCATACGAATGAACCAATTTTGAAAACATTTATGCCACTCCTCCGTGACAATGTCTGAAACATATTTTTCATACTTTACGACAGCCTCTTCAGGTGATGAAAATCGTTGATCGCGTAACTGGTACTTAATTTTTGGAAATAAATAAAAGTCACAAGGTGCCAGGTCGGGACTGTACGCGGCATAGCTCATAAGGTCAAAGTGGTTCACCTTCAAACATTCATTTGTCTGTCTAGCCGTGGGAGAACTGGCATTAGCGTGGTGCAAAATGATACGGCGTTTACGGTTATTTTTACGGTGTTCGTCAAAAACTTCCGGCAAACAAATGGTCCTGTACGAATCATTATTCACGGTACAACGATTATCCAAAACAACAGTAGCCACGTATCCAGTTTTATTAAAAAAAGAAGCAATCATCCGCTTGGAGGCACTTTGCACGCGCGCCACTTTGGTTGGTTTCGGCTCATCTCGAAAGATCCATACGCTCGATTGCTGCTTTGTTTTGGGATCGTAACTATAAATCCATGTTTTGTCACCTGTTACTATGTCCCACACCAAATTTGACACACGTTCGTTAAATCTGGTAAGCATGGCATTGCACCAAGTGATGCGATCCGTTTTTTGAGCCTCAGTCAAATTATGTGAGATCCACCGAGGACACAGCTTTTTCACACCAAAATGTTTGTATAGTATCGATTGTATTTGACTTATGCCTATGTCTAAAGATGCCCGAATCTCATGGTATGTCACATGCCTGTCTGTTTTGATCATACGGCGCACAGCATCGATGTTTTTGTTGTTAACAGCAGTGGACGGGCGACCATCACGAAATTCGTCACTGAGGGTCGTATTCTAGAACTCTACTCAATGCTCAAGTCAGGATTTGAGTATGGTTTAAAGCACTTGAAATCATACTCAAGTCCCTGTCATTAGGGTCGTATTTCCAGTGCAATCCTAACTTGAGCATTGAGTAGAGTTCTACAATACGGCTCTGAGATTCACACGACCGTGTTTGAACTCTGCAAACCAGCTATAAACAGTAGACTTGCATGGTGCTTTATCGCCAAAAGCAACTTCAAGCCGAGGGAAGCTCCGCTGAGCTGTTAAATTACACTTAAAATCGTAGAAAATCATACTACGAAAATTTTCACGATTTAAATCCATAGTGATATAGACAACTAATTTCTAAAATGATACCACAATGTAAAAACAAGTGACAGTCAGATGAAACAAACTGTATTCTACAGCCAAAGAGTTCCGTTTTCAAATGTTGTAATTACTTTTTAAATATTGTTTATGTAAGTGGCCAATACCGGAAACTTATAGTGCGCCCTATGTAATTGTCAACGACTCTACGACCCTTACGAGCTCTTCGTCATGCTTGTTGCCAGTCAGTAGGTATCCATTCCACTGTTTACCTACAGAACTTTAGAAATACGTCAAAAATACACGGTAAGGGTAATCGACAAGAATAATGTTATAGAACAACCTAAACAGGACGTTTTACATCCTTTTTAACCGGGATGTGGCCCAATATGGCCGTTCATTCCGTTTAACACGTAGTTATTTTATAATGCTTGCATACAGTAGCATTAGTTTCAAGACTATACAATGAAATCAACAAATCTTTAAAAATAATTATTTGCAATAAGCAAGCACGATTTTAAAAACAAACTCAGAAACTGCTTACAGGAGTAAAGTTATGAGAAGAAGGAGGAACTTTTAGTTAAAATTTCATGAAAATTCCCATCACCATCCCAGCCAGTTAGCTACCGTGGGCAAATCTTTGTTTCAGAGAGCACATGGTGTCTGCGACAGTAATCATCTGACGGAGGAACTTCAGCATATAAAGCAAGTCCTACATGCGAATAAGTTGAAGATTAAACGCCAAAGCCGTAGGCCCCGTGTGAAACCACCAACAGTCGAGCGAAGACCTGTTATTTTACCTTACCTGAGAGGTATTACAGACAAGATCGGAAGAGTCCTCAGGCAGTGCATCTATCAAGTCCTATTTCAAGCCCCTGAGGAAGATTTCTCAGTTCCTGAAACCCGTGAAATGTAACATCCCCTTACAAGATGCAGGAGTTTACAAGGAGGAGATTACAAGCTTGACTGTGAGTGCGGTCTCTCTTATATTGGACAAACGAAGCGAAGTATTTGTACCCGCGTCAAAGAACATACAGCTGAGGTCAAGCACCGTCGCGTAAACAAGTCTGCAGTCTGCGAGCATGTCATGGATAAACCTACACATACAATGAAGTTTGACAAACCCCAGGTCCTTGCAAAAGAAGTCCGTTATTTACCCAGGATGCTGCGAGAGCCATTGAAATTAAAAAAAACATCCTAATTTCAACAGGGAAGATGTTTTCTCCGTACCACCAGTTTGAGATCCAGTATTTCCTCTGATGAAAAATCCTAAACAGACATAAGACTGCAGTACTAATTAATATGTTACAATTTATTCTAATTTCCATCATAAATAATAATAAATTAACCTAATAAAAATTCATATTGTTAAAATAAAATAATTTGTAAAACATAATGTAGAGTAAATTGAAGTGTTCCTTTGTTAAATTAAAAATAACGTATTTAATTAATAACTTTTGTAACTATAGTGGAAACAATAGGGTGGTTTGCATTAATATTAGACATAACTGGTTGTAGCGAATCGCTGCAAATCTTTTTGCATATATTTTATAATATAGTCTTTTTTAAGCTTAGTTTTATATTTAAATTCTAAATTTAAATGTGTTTGTTTTTGGCGCCTTTTTCTTGACTTTAGTTTTGCTTTGATAGCTACGTGGTGTTCTGTAATAAAACTTAATCAACTGTAAGTACATTTGTTTGGCCTTGCTCACTCGTTGTTAGCACCCACCCTTTAACCCATTGATACAGTCCGCTGCACTGATTGATGACTATACCACGGAGTAATAGTTTCATTTCCTATTTCGTGCAAATTTAGCTTAGTTGTTAATGGTTGTTCAGCACTCATATCCACACAATTACAGACACGCACACGCAGACACACTCTCTCTCACTCACTCACACACACACACACACACACACACACACACACACACACACACACAC
>NW_020653738.1:140021-161005 GCF_003589595.1 Hyposmocoma kahamanoa | reverse complement strand
ACACACACACACACACACACACACACACACACACACACACACACACAAACACATACACACACACACACACACAACTAACAAAAAAAAACAAACTTTTACTAGACACAAGCTGACACACAGACTTTATTATTTCATTATTTACTCACACGCTACGGCATTAGAATATACGAACTCCAAACTCATGGTTTCATTAAGTGATAACCACCACCACCAGAGAGCACCATTATAAATAACCTTATTATTACAGGTCTTGAACTTAGAATAAGTTATGATGGGCTGGCTGGATAACAACTCACGACTGCCCGAAGAACTCTGTCTAATTAAGTAAACAAATTAAACAATAACGACATCCTTTTAACATAAGTGTGTTTAAAAAGCTTTTTAATATATTCACTAATAATTGAACTTCTTTTTTGTAATATTTTACAAGACGCTTTTGAGAACTTTAAAAGACTTTAACAATTTAAGCTATAGTCCATTTGTTTAGGTACTTAACTAAATGTAAACAATCTTGATACATGTTTTTATTAACCGACTTCAAAAAAGGAGGAGGTTCTCAATTCGACTGTACGTTTTTTTTGTATGTTTGTTAGGCGATGACTCTTTTTTTGTTAGAAAGAGGGTACCTCCATAGTGGTCTCATTTAATTTTGAAAAAAATCATCCAATTCTAAGGGTGGCTGTTCACGCATGAAGATTTATTTTTATAAATAGCGCCTAAATTTTATTACAAGGAACAATTATTTTAATGGTTTATTTTGCTATTCTCCAATTCAAGGCGTTTTTCTCTCAATATAATTTGAGTAGTGAGAACCGATTTTTATTATCTCCTGTGTCAAGTCCCGTATAGTGGCGAACTAGGGGCTGAATCCGGGTTTGCGCACTTTCCGGTAACCGATTTCAATAAAACTTGGTAATTACATGTAATCCCACGTACTTTTGAGGTCGGTTTTTTTAGTACTCTGTACTGAAATTATTGAAACATTTACTTTGCAAATCAATGGGTATAAAAATAGGCATGTAATTTCATATGAAGTTAAGTATTTGTATTTTGTATTTGTAGGTAAGTAAAAATAGTTAAGTACCCAAAAAAATGGACTATAAGTCCACTAAGTCCACTAAGTTCGCATTTACAATAACAATACTTGATCAAATACGGGTGAATCTCAATCTCATAATCAGATTCGGCATCGTAGCTTAGGCATTGACTTTGGATATTTTCCGCTCAAACATAACAAATTATTCAAATGTTTAAAGAAATACAACGTTCCTTCGTACCCAATATATCTATTGCTCATTTCGATCTGAACGTGGTGGTGAGATATAATACGGAGCTATTTCTGTAACAAACTTATAATAATGAATGAAAGTTAACAAACGTATGATAAAAACCAAAATGGAAAGGGAAAAAAATACGAAAAATTGTGGCGCTAGCTTCTATGTAGTTGCTATGATAGTAAGCATGGTAGAGGTTACTTGGTACGGTACAGGCATACACGGTTCAGGTTTATGTACCTGAATCGCATATTTCAATGTTTATTGTTGTTTCAATGTTCTTGATTCTCACTCGTCACATCAGCCGGTAGACGTCCGCTGCTAAACATAGGCCTCACCAAAAGATTGCCAGATTAGCCTGTCGGACACGACGTGCATCTATCGGTTACCCGTCGCCCTTACCAGGTCATCCGTCCATATAGTAGGGGGCCGTCCCACTGAACGCCTTCCGGTTCGTGGTCTCCATTCAAAAACCTTACTGCCCTAACGGCCGTCAGTTCTACGACTATGTGCCCTGCCCACTATCACTTCAACTTGCTAACCCTTTGAGCTTTGTCAGTGATATAACAACGCTTTTAGTATGCTGATGGGGCTGCCGCGACACTGTAGTGCATCCGGCATGTTCACGGAGGCGCACACAGATGGCTTTCATGCCATTATGCGCAAGAAGGCTGCCTCACTTATGATGCGTGTACGCGGCAGCGCTAATAGCATCCTAACCGTTGTTGTTGCCAATAGGCTGGACTGCCCCTACCAACTACATTGGGTGCAACTACACGTGCGTAGGGTAGTGGTCTAGACTCACTTCTCACTAAAATTAAGTAATTTTGTATTGTACTAACCATAGCACGTAAGTAAAATTTACTGTATTACTAACATTATTATGGATCATGGTCCGAAATAAATAATTCTATTCTATTTGTCTTCAAGGACTGCGGTATTGCAGACGAGAAAACGTCTCAGAGCTTCCCGAAATCTGCCCGACCGAGTCGGATTGGATGTTTGCTTGAATATTTGTTTGGTTTACATCTTTATTGATCTCGAGAGTTTGGGTGTAATTTGTGCTTGTCTATGAGTGTGTCCATGGCACCCGCGATACAGGGTTGATGATGATGATTATTAGTTGGATGGAGGTCTAACGATTTTTTGTTGTTTTATTACTTGAACTAATAAACGATTAACGAAATCTTCTATGCGAGAAGCCAAAAAGTATAAAAAGAAGAAGACCGTAGCATACTATACATGTCTATGAACATTCTGTACAACGTTTTCTTTTTCTTTTTTTATTGCAAGAATTTTGAGAGGTCGATATTGACTCTTTATTTTAGTTTATTATTTGATTTACTGTTTACAAAAAGTGTAAATTCTATTTTTGTATGGTTTTTACTGTATTTATGTTATAGTGTATAACATTTTCTTATTTTGATTGTTTTTTTCGGACTACTAGAAGTACCTACTTTGTGCTGGTATTATTACTAAGTTGTTAAATACTCGATGTGTAACGATGAGACCAAAAATGTATTATTTTTTATTGAGCTTACTCCATATTATTTTTATAAAAATTATTAGATCACGCAGAAATTTGGTAATAGTTTTATTTTTGCTCTTTCTGTTGTTCCATTACGTGCGAGAACTAATTAATACATATAAATATGATAGGGAAAGAACAAATGCAATGATAATACACAAACTCAATATTCTATCCCGGATAGAGAAAGAAAAAGGTACAGGTTGCAACATGCCCAAGACAGATCCGTTCGCTAAAGAAGTAATGCGTTTCATGGATGAAATGGTTCCCGTAACTTGCAATGAAAAAGACTGGGTCACTTGTGATGGTGACCAATGCTTTGTCGTCAAGGATGTATTAGATGAAGTGCCATATATAGAGTGCGAGTACAGAGATATTATTTATATTAACGATGACTACTACTACCTTGACAGTCCTATCAAATTAAGAGCTCAACAAAGGTTTAACTTCACTAAGTCCGATCATGTTAAAGTGACTTGCCTCGCAAACAATCGGAATCCTAATCGCTTTCAGATTCCAACATGGAGTGGTCTTAAAGCTGGTTTCCGTCCCGTCTCAGTTTCTGTTCCACCTGGACGAGAAGATTCAGTAAACGTTCTCATATTGACATTTGATTCCGTCTCGCACAATCATTTCCTGCGCAGTGTACCCCAAGCTTACAAAATTCTGACTGAAGAGCTTGGTGCCGTTGTATTTAACAATTACAATGTAGTTGGAGACGGTACACTAGCCGCTCTGTTCCCTATTCTTACAGGGAAAACTGAACTGGAATTTCCAGATGTACGGAGGAAACTAAATAATTTCTTTCCCAAACATCTCAATCCAATGGATTTTTTATTTGGTCAACTGCACAAAGACGGTTATCATACAGCGTATTTCGAAGATTTGCCTAAAGTAGGTACATTTACAAATCGCCTTAATGGTTTTAGGTACCAACCGGCAGATCATTACCTCAGGTCTTTCTTTTTGGAAGATTTTAAAATTAAGCTGACAGAACAAGAGAATTTCTTTTGTATTGGTGCTACACCGACATTTCGTTTTTTGATGAATCTTACGAGTAATTTTATTATGCGAGACGGTAAACGATTCGGCTTTGCAGTGATTTCTGACATAGCCCACGAAGAGCCAACATTATTCTCCTCAGTGGCAAACGACCTATCCAAGCTCTTGAAAACCTTCAAAGCGAGCGGAATTTTAGAAAATACACTATTCATTGTTATGTCAGATCATGGGTCCAGGTTTACCCCTTTAAGAAGGACATATCAAGGAAAGATTGAAGAGCGTCTGCCGTTCATGTCAATAGTTTTACCAAATAAACTGAAGAGAGCCCGACCCGATGCTGAGACATTCTTGAGAGCCAACGTGGACGTTCTCACAACACCGTTTGACATTCACACGACCATCCTAGACGTTGTGGGATTGAAGCATCTAATTAATAATTACACTGTGTCTGGTTCTGATTTGCCAAGAGGCATGAGTCTACTGAAACCTATACCAAAGTCAAGATCTTGTTCAGAAGCTGATGTTCTTACACATTGGTGCGTGTGCTTGAACTGGACAGATGTGTCTCCCGGTGACAAAATTTACGAGCAAGTTGCAATAGCACTGGCAAAATTTATTAACAAACTAATAGCTGACAACGATAAATGTGCGACCCGTAGTCTTATATCCATTGAATGGGTGAAACGTGAAAATGTGAACGATCAAGTACTCAAGTTCATAGATGTCAATACAGAGAATTACGTTCCAGTATTTCGCGAATCCGTCACACCTTCTATTGAATTCTATCAAGTCAAGATAGTGATGAGTCCAATGTATGCGGCATATGAGAGCACAATCACTTATTTAAGGCATTTGGATGAAATTCTTATATCGGAACAACTTATATCTAGAGTTAACGCTTATGGTCAAGAACCGAAGTGCGTTATGAATACACATCCGCACTTGAACAAGTATTGTTATTGTAAGATTTGTTTCAACAGCATAGATGAGTGTAAACCAAAAAAAGTGTTTTGAGGTGAGGTGATTTGAGGCGTGCTAGGTAGGTACTTTTTTAGTATTATTTTTTATTTTATAAACAAAAAAGTTTTTATTTGTAACTTACACTACAACTTTTTTTTGTACTTTATTAATGTAATAAATTTATTTTATAAATTATTCTAAAAGAATAATATGTTTTATTCTACATATGCGACCTTATCCTTAATAGCTTAAGAAAAACTGAAGAAAAAATGAGACGCGAAAAAAGGCATTGCAAATTTTTTGGCCTTATTTTAATAATAATTGTAACTATTTTTCCGGATTTAAATCGCGTATATTTGATTTCACCAAAACATTCCAATTTACGCTACATTAAGTTTTACTAATTATTTTATTGAATTAATTTTATTAAGTTCTATTTATTATTAATTAATAATAGAAATTAGAATAAATTAAAACATATTAATCAGTACTGCAGTCTTATGTCTGTTTGGGATTTTTCATCAGAGGAAATACTGGATTCCAATCTGGTGGTACGGAGAAACCATCTTCCCTGTTGAAATTAGGATGTTTTTTAATTTCAATGACTTCTCGCAGCATCCTAGGTAGATAACGGACTTCTTTTGCAAGGACCTGGAGTTTGTCAAACTTCATTGAATGTGTAGGTTTATGCATGACATGCTCGCAGACTGCAGACTTGTTTACGCGACAGTGTTTAACATCAGCTACATGTACAAATACTTCGCTTCGTTTGTCCAATATAAGAGAGACCGCACTCACAGTCAAGCTTGGAAATTCCTGCATCCTGTAAGGGGATGTTACGTTTCACGGGTCTCAGATACTGAGAAATCTTCCTCATGGGCTTGAAATAGGTCTTGATAGATGCACACCTGAGTACTCTTCCGATCTTGTCTGTAACACCTCTCACGTAAGGTAAAATGGCAGGTCTTCGCTCGACTGTTGGTGGTTTCACACAGGGCCTGCGGCATTGGCGTGGAATCTTCTACTTATTCGCATGCAGGACTTGCTTTATATGCTGAAGTTCCCCTGTCAGATGATTACTGTCGCAGACACCATGTGCTTTCTGAAACAAAGATTTGCCTACGGTAGCTAACTGGCTAGGATTGTGACGGGTTTGTTTGAAAAAACAAATATACGCGATTTAAATCCGGAAAAATAGTTTCATTTCCTATGTATAACAATCGCGAAAACCTAAGAACTCGATAATAATAATTGATTAATAAAATAACTTGAGTGCATCTTGAGCGTAAAATCACAAAGTTTACATTTAGTTACGCCACACCCGTTAGCATGTATCCACATGTTGAAACGAAACGCAGCTGTCATTTCTTCCACAATTGTTTTGAGGTTGTTTTCCTAAAAATACCTATAATAAATTAACCATAAATAATTTGAATTACCTAGTTTTCATCCTAAATATTTGAGATATTTTACTATGGCCTTGTTAAAAACTATTTTATCTCGTCAAATATGTAAGTATTGATTTATACTAATTGAATAAAACATCGCATATTTTAGGTACTTCTCAATTCGGAAACAATAATTTAATTACTTACACGATTTTAATAAATACTTAATACATATTTTTTAAATTTCAGTTGTCAATGCACATCGAGCCGTGATTTCCAGCTTTAGACCGTGTTCTACCGATGCAAAAAATCCAGAAAATGACGCCCCAGTTCATATAGAAAACCCGTATAAAAAAGAAACTCGAGTATGCATATTGTGCAAACATAATATTACACCTGACTACAAAAACTATAGACTTTTATCTCAATTCCAAAGTCCATACACTGGTCGCATATATGGAAGACACATAACAGGTCTATGTAAAGCAAAGCAGGCACAAGTTGAGTGTGAAATCGTCAAGGCCCAGAATTGCGGCTTCATACCTTACTATTACAAAGACAAAGCATTTCTGAAAGATCCTAAGCTATTTGACCCCGAGAATCCTATTAGGTCACATAGATTTTAATGAATGTAGTATTGAATAATGTAGTTGTTTAATTAATAAAGAATAAGTTCTATTACTATGCGTTTTTGTCTGCAGTGAAAGATGAGTAAACATGGTCCACTGTTGCTTTAATGTAGGGTTTCATACATGCTATTAAATGGTTAATACCCTGATTATGAACAAATCAATAAAACAAAAAAATTCTAGGTCTGAACAAGTCTTATACCCAACTATTCCAAATACTAAGATTAGATTACAGTAAACATTAGTGACAATGCGTAATAAGAATAGTAACTGCTTGGCATTAAAAATAAAAATCTTTAAATATAGTGAAATTTAATTACGAGTTAGATATACAATTCATATATCATTAAATTTAGACAAAACAATACTGGCATCATCAGGAGTATTAAAACAATCGTCCTCAGCATTGTAGCCAACTAGGTTTGATGGAATTTTTAACATTTGCAGAATCTCTGAATAATCCATGTGTTTTTTATCAGGACACTTTGTTTTCATTAAGTCCATTAATTCGGCAAGAGCGTCTTGACATCCTTTCTGCCATTTTTTTATTAAATCTCTCAATTCCCTTGTTTCCTCAGTCATTGCTTTAGCTAATAATACCTTTTTTTTTATTTCAATGCGTGCTTTTAGGTCGTCTATGTCCTTCTGAGTAATCGATCCAGTAGTTTTAGCTTTAACAGGTTTTGAAACCTTATCATAAGTTTTATGAATAAGAATTGTCCTTTTTGCTTCAAATTCAAAATCATCATCATCATCTTCAAATGAATTTTGTGATGCTGTTTTGGAATCCATTGTTGTTTTTATTATCTTTTGCACAGGTTTGGGTACTTTCTGTTTTCGAACTTTACCTGACCTTAGTCCACCTGTAGAAGTATTCTTATCAACTAGTTTTGCAACTTTAACTATTTTAGTTCCAGTAAAATCATCATCTTCAATTAAATTTATTATTTCAGGTTGTTTTTGACGTTCTAAATTTGGTTTTCCATTTTCAGTTTCTTTTATATTCAAATTACATAATGGAGCATCGTCTGAATCAGAATCAGACAGAGTTTGCGACACTGTTTTATCATATTTAGTATTAACTGTTTTATTAATACAATCTAAATGATTTATATCCATGCCTTCCTTTTGGGTAGTCTGTAAATCTTTACCTTCAGTTTTAAATATTTTTTTCTGTATTACAACAACACATTCTTTAGTTAAATTAATTGGACAATTCTGATTCATAGTTTCTTTTTTATTATTACACTTTAAAGTATCTATATTTTCTTTAACTTCAATGTCTTTAGTTGATGTACATGTTTTGGGTATACTCGAAGATGTTGGACAAGTAGTAGACAGAGTGTCTATTATCGGTTTAACTATATCTTTCCTGTGTTCTGCACAGTCAGTTTCTTTTGGTTTTTCTAGACTACTCTGTACTTCCTTCAGAGGTGACTTACAATTACTTTTTTTATCCTTATCAGCTAGCAATTTTGACTTCTTTTTACGTGGCAGCGCAACACGTCGAGTTGGAGTGCTATCTATATCGCGAGGTACCGTTGAAGACACAGTAATACCGCTTTCGTCTGCATTTAAAACACTTTCAATTGTAGTACCAAGTGTCTCTTCCTGCAAATCCTCATTTTCGTTTTCAGTGGCAGGTTCTTTACGCTTTCTGGTGTACTTCTTTTCATCTTTAACTTCAAAGTTATTTTGTGTACTACCATGTACCGGAGATATGAATGGAGAAGATCCAGCTTTTTTCCAATTACGGGACAGACCAACTCGTCTACAAGGAGTCAATAACGACTTACTTATACCACCAGGAGTTTTCGGGGACTCGGTCTTGGTGGACTGTAACAAAGCTACATTCTTCATTTTTCAAGAAAACTCCAATCAGATAATATATAAGGAAATTACCTCTCGACTTTCGAAATTTGTTTACGTTTACGTCTGGTGGCAATTGGCAAGTGTCATGTTCGTATTGTCCTTAGTTTATTTTTTTCCATCCTCTAAATGGAATTGTCAGCCGTCAAATTTCCCGCGTAATTTGCGCTTTAAAAAGGGGTAATTGCTTTTTTAAAAATGAAGAACGAGATAACTTTATACATATTTATTAATATGCTGTATCTCTTTTTAATCTATTTCTGTGCACTATGAATAATATATTTTTTACAATAGTAACATTTAAATATACAGTACAATCATTTCATTCACTTCTTTTACAACAACCATTCATGTCAAAAACAAGAAGTGAGAGCCAACTGCAGAACAGTTGCTCTTTACGGAATTGTTGAATTATTTCGAAACCTATCGACTCAATCGGTTGTTGGAGGGCTTACATTGCGCTGCCAACTTTGTGTGCATCAAGGGAATATACAAGCTTTGTTTGTGTGGCGTAAATAAAAACATTACATAATGCCGTTGTTGCGATTAACGTCTGGCACTTTTGGCCAAATACGCACCTTCGCTACGTCACCGGCGCTCAGCAAGAGAGTGAAGACCTTCGCGGTGTATCGCTGGAACCCAGATGAGCCGGATAAGAAGCCATATACCCAAAATTTTCAAGTCGATTTGGATGATTGCGCACCTATGGTGTTGGACGCACTGTTGAAGATTAAAAACGAAATGGACCCCACTCTGACCTTCAGGAGATCCTGCCGTGAGGGTGTATGTGGCTCCTGCGCAATGAACATCGACGGCACGAACACTCTTGCGTGCATCAGCCATATTGACCAGAATCTTTCGAAGCCTTCTAAGATCTACCCTTTGCCTCATATGTATGTTGTTAAGGACTTAGTTCCTGATCTTAGCAATTTCTACCGTCAGTACCAGTCTATTGAACCCTGGCTTCAGCGTGAGAAGGAAGCTGTTAAAGGCAAGGAAGTTCAATTACTTCAAGATGTTGAAGACCGTAACAAACTTGATGGTTTGTATGAATGTGTACTTTGTGCTTGTTGCTCTACAAGCTGTCCGTCTTACTGGTGGAACGGAGACAAATATCTGGGCCCGGCTGTACTAATGCAAGCATACAGATGGATTATCGATTCTCGTGATGATGCAACAGAGAAACGTTTATCTAAACTCAAGGACACGTATTCTGTATACCGTTGCCATACAATCATGAACTGCACACGTACTTGTCCTAAAGGCTTAAATCCCGGGCGTGCAATTGCTCAAATCAAAACATTGTTATCTGGTTTGGTGAAGAAACAGCCACCGATTATGGACCCGGCAGGCTTACAAAAGGCAGCAACAAATTAAACATGGCATTGCTAGACAATTTGTACTTACAACGTAGGGTTAAATTAAGATTGAAGTGATAACCTGGCTAATACGAATATTATGGTATAAAATGTACAAAATGTACATTATTTTAATAGAAAATTTTTTTTATGCATGCTAGTGACACCAAATTTTCTTTATGTCAAATTATTTGTTATTGATACCTTCATGGTAAAGATTTTACTTGTATTTACATAAAAGTTATCATTTTCAAAAGGTAATTTCAAAAACAATAGCCAAAATTTTTTATTAATTTAAATTTATTTTCTCTATAATAAAATTAAAAAGTATTATTTGATTTTTGTCTTGCACCACAGATCTACATTGTATTTATTGATCATGTAATTAATTAGTGAATGTCAAATGAATTAATTTATTACCATTTAACATAATGTGAAGTAACTATAATCAGTGGTAACACATAAGCATGCCAAATGGTGTATTTATTTTTCATTAGCATTTCATATCTCATCCAATTGAAATGTAAGAAGTGTAGATTTTGTTTTTATGGTTAATAAAAATTTAATGATTAATTTCATTACATACCGTGACTTTTTATTTTATACAGGATTACTTTAAGAAATTAATTGACTCCTTTAACATGCAGATTATGAATCATAAACAGATCTGTGCTACAGTTTTAATCGGGTTTGGAGTCAAGGTTTCCATTGCGCTTCTTCATTATCATCATTTAGTAGCAGTAGAGCCCCTTGTGAAAGAGTTTATCCAGGGAAGTACTGCTACCAAGCAGTAATGTAAGCATTACTGTATTCCTGTTTTGAAGAGTAAAGGTGCTGATGAAATTACAGGCACATGGGACTTGCCAACTTATGTCCCAGGGCACAGCAGTGGCTGTGCCCCTCTTTGTGATTTAAAGTTCCACTGCATGTGTTATGAACAGGCGTGTCGCTTACCACAAGTCGGGCTTGTTCGTTCGATCTATGTATCACTTGGTGTCATTAAAAAAATCAGTCTATTGCAGTCCACTGCTGACATAGGTCTCTCCCAATATGCACCATATCGCCCGGTCCTCAGATTGTGGCATCCACCTGTTGCCAGCAACGTTTCGATGATCGTCACTCCATCTGCCAAAGTGGACACTCACAATACGGATAGCTTTATGCTTCTTTGAAGAATAAGATTCGAAATGAAATGACATAGCTGGGGCAATAAATAAGTTGAAGTGACAGTGAGCATGCCATATTCGTCGAAGAACTGGTAACCGATGAGAGAAGCAAGTTCTTGAGTGGAGACCATGCCTCCACAAACGTCGTGTACGCCCTTTGACGCTTCTTCAGCATCAAGTAGGTATCCTGAACTTTGTCAAGTCAACATTGTTCATTTCTACCAAGGGTCCTGCCAATACATTAGGTACTGGGCAGTTACTAGACATTTTTGCTTTTTTCAAGAAGTCATGTATTTCCTAGGTTCTTACCAGCTAAGGAATTTGCGTTATGATCTTATCTAATTTTGAAAAGGTCAATGCCTATGTCCGTTTTGAGAATGTGATTGCAGATTTCTAAATTTACACAGAACTTTCTTGATTTCCATACAGAATTGCTTGAGTTTTTGCTTAATTTTTTTTTGCGAAGTTAGTTAACTGTATGTAGAGGTGTAGCACACAAAATTAGGTTCATTATTGATAAGTTTCGTTCAACTAATATAAAAATAGTCCAGCATTTATTGACTCTGCTTTGCTTCCATCTATATGTTTCTCTTTTACTGTACATAAGTGTTATATAAATCATTTAAACTAACACAAATATAAATAAAAACATATAAATGACAATTCAGTCATACTTTATTTAAAAACTCTGTAAATACATAAGTACATATTATTTATATTGGTACATGCAGTAAAACAGGCTCTGCTTATCATATTTACATAATTATAAAATTATATTACACAATCAGTATATACCTATACGCATAGTTGAAAAAGTTGAAAGAAAACGGAAAAACAACAATTTACCTTCTGTAAGAAGGGTACCTATTGACAATTAGGCTCAATTTACACCGGCGGCGGCGGAAGGAAAGCAATTCGCCTTGCTGCGCGCGCGGAGGCGCGGGGGGTCGTGGGGTTGTTCGAGCATTCTCGAAAATACCCGTGACTACGCCTCGAGGCTTTAGTAGGTGTGCAGTTGTAGATGATGGACTTGGATATTATTTTTATTTACTTTATTTGTGAACCAGGAGAAATGGAATAAGTACAGATTTATCAAAAACTTTCAAGACAATACGAAACTTTTGCAATGATTTCCGTCTCCATCTACCTACTTTTTATGACTTGTTCCCATGCATTATTCTTACATTTTTTTGTCGCTGTAGTTGCAAGCTTTTACATTGTACAATCATATTTTTGCACCAAATAGATCAGCTTCTCATCTGAATAGTTTTTTCTGGTTCGCGTACACAACTTATTTAGAAGACACCTGACGTGTTGCACTGCGCTAGCCTTCACACCACTACCTCTGGATTCTGCAGGCGTCACAGACGGCAGCTGCGGAAATTCACGAGAAATTTTCGAGCATGCGCGAAAATTTTCCCTAACCTGTTTTTTGGCTCGTATCTAATTTGCACGTTGTCAATCGAGCCATAAGTCTTTCTCCGTTACGCAATGACTGGCAACTTACTTTGTACCCTGCAAAGGTGGTAGAGTATCATTTGACATTCACAACCTGGATAAATCTAAGTTTTTTCATAATGTTTACAATCTTTTAAGCTCAATCGAACGTAAAATGAAAAAAATATGATCGTTGGATCAAATTTTATCCGCGAGGAGCCAAAAAAATTTTAGGAATATTTTTAGACGCAAGTTCTTGACGAATGCGCCTTTTTTTCTCTTTCATTAAATTAATATTATATGCACGATTACTATAACTATAATAATAACACTTAAATTAAAGAAAAATGTTCAAATAGTGTGTTTTATTTTATATACCTGTAAGGACAAAATATAGACAATTTTAATATATTTTAATATTAATTAACTATACTTTCACAGATAAATAAGATTTGCTCTTACTGAAGTCTGCCCACTTACTTTCAAATTTGGATCGTACTTACATGCATTGCCTTGACTCAGCGTCAGTGGAAACAAACATGAAAGGGTATTTTCAACTGAATACAATTTGACATATATTTTCTCTCGACATTTTACCTACATGAAAATATTGTAAATTTTAACTTTTTTTATGAAAAAAAAACCGACCTTAAAAGTGTGTGGAATTACATTTATTTGTAATCTAAGTTTTATTAAATTTGATTAACTGACAGTGAGTGTAATCCAATAAACCTGATTCATTCCTTAATTTGCCTTCCTTAGAGATGGAATATTTTCTTCAAACTTAAATGGGATCACTACTGAGATACCCCCTTTCTAACAAAAAAAGAATCATCAAATCGGTTGGCAAATGTCGAAGTATCTCGTAACGTACACAAAAAATACAGTCGGATAAGAAGCTTCTTTTTGTGAAGTAGTTAAAAATGATTTTTAAGGAAACAATTCCAGAACTTGAAAAACTAAGTTTTAACAAAATGAAATCATTAATTTAATATCTACTTTCTATATTAACATAGTAACTTCGTAGTAGGGCCACAATAATTTATTATTTTTAATAAAATAATAGTAAAAAACTGATATAGATTATTATTCCATATATGAAGCGTTATTGCGCTTCTTGCCTGTGGTTCACGTGACTGGTTCACCTCGGTGGACCAGGGACAATTATTGCTTCCCGTGGATCACCTGACTGGTTCACCTCGGTGGATCACAGGCAATTATTGCTTCCCGTGGTTCACCTATGTCCACCTACGTGGACCATGTGCAACGCGAATTTAACACTTCTGAAACTAGTAATAAGATCATATGTTCAACCGCTACAACGTAGAGTTGCGGTAACTTACAATATTGACAATAAATATAATTTGAATCATAATAGATAACTTTATGTTCTCAAAATTGTAAGTTACCCACATTCATCATTTGTTATTAGAGATTGAGCTGTGTTCAAAAATTCAAAATTTAGTCTAAACAGAGATGGGCAAGCGTTCGGGTTTTATTAACGGCGGTTTTAATCGGGTTAAAACCCATTAACGCCATAAATCGGAGCATAAAGTACTTACTATTAAATATTTATAAATCGAGTTTCATTAAAATGTAATGATATTTTTTACAAAATGTTTAATTATTTTTCTTACATATTTTGCCTTTCAATTGAATGAATTCGCTCGAAAATCGCATTGAAATGAATCGATACAATAACTCGTTATCGTATACACTCGAATCGATTTTCATAAAAATCAAATCGTAATGTGCGTCCTTAGTAAGTGAGAGTTTACAGGATTGCAAGTGGTTATTGTGTGGAGTTTCTTCTTTTACGCCCAAAAAATGTAGTTTTACATGGAAATTTCTAATGAGTATGGAATTATACCAATTCAGTATTAATTTATGCGTATTATGTTTCCGCCTACGATTCTGGGCAGAAATGGGCTAAAACACGGCGCTTTGGGAATATCCCGGGCGGGTTGATTGGGTTTTAACCCACTGCCCATCTCTGAGTCTAACTAATATTATTCCTTCTAGACAAATAATGTAGCTTCGGTTTATACAAATCGGAGGTATCGTACCGTTGCACTTTAGTGCGCGGTGTAGTTTTGAGTTTGCCGTTCGGGGTAGGGGCGTTTTGCTCGTAATTTTCCACTGACTTATCGCTTGATGGGCTATTTGGTAGAGCTGAAAGTAGACGAGATATAGGTAAATAAGATTCCTTATTAACTAAGTTTTTGATACTTTTACTCTTCATTTTATTTAGTAAACACGTTAAATAGACTTAGATACGGCAAGCGTTCTCTATAGAAATAGTGCAAAAAAAAAAATAGAAAACACATGTACTGGAGACCTAGAAATAGATAAAGCATCTGGATGATTTGGTTACGAGTAGCAGGAAGTTATTGAATATCTAAAATCCAAAACCGCAGAGAACGGCAAGCTAAGGAAGATGCTTTCACTTGCTAGTGGGTAGTTAATATTTCAAGAAGTATTATGAGGATTATTACTGATTTGGATTAGAGCAGAAAATTTGACCTTAAAGTGAATGTATTCTTCACAAACGACGTGATCTTACATGCTAGTTGAAATTTTATTAAAAATATAGCTTATTGGAATAGAAACTAGCGTTTTCGTATGTCTTAATTAAATATGATTCATTATTTACAGGATATTCTGCATAATAACACTACTTACTACTTCTCTTAGGTCGTGGCAATCCAACTCTGCGTGCTTTTCCCAAAAATTTGGACCTTGTATTGTTGTTGTTTGAGGTTTCAGTGTTTTCTACAAAACAAAAACATTAAACTAAGCATTTTTCAAAAAGTGACCGAAAAGTAACTTCTATCTATATCTTGTTCCAAAGAATTCTTTGGTTTCAAGTTTTGTACAAGACTAAAATTGTAATTGTTAAATAAAATGTTCGTAAATCTTACCTTCTGTGGTAGACGAGATCTGATCAGTTTCGCTCAACTTCCTTTGCTTATTAGGTGTCAGCACTTGCATATTATTATTAACACTGCTCTCCACCTCGCTGAATTTCCTCTTCAAAGTATCCTCACTTTCTATATTGGAATCCATACAATAGTTTATCTCTGGTAACTTTGTAGTTGAGTCTTCAACAGCACTACCAAGTATAATCTCCATTATTTCCTGCCTGGATGTTTTAATCACCATTTCTTCTAATTTAGCATCATAGTCACTGGATAATTCAAAAGAACATTCAGATCTAACTGGACTGAACACTGGTGAACGATCTTCAAATTCATCTGTGTTAGTGGGTAACGTTATTTCATTAGCTAAATTAACATTTTTGATAATGTTTCTGCCGCCTTTGGGTAACTTCAAGTGTCCATTTTTAATATAATTAATTATTTCAAACTCTCCGAAATTCTTTGCTACTTCCCTTACAATATTTTCTTCATAAGTATCACAATTTACTAAATACATTTTATTTGTGAATTGAGCTTTAAATTGCAGGTAGAACTTGTTGAACTTGTCTCTTTCAATTTCTGCTGTGAATTTTTCGTGATCCGCAAAGTACTTCAATTCTTGTTGAATAATTCGATGGATTTCTGTTTCTTTATTATCAGAAACTTCTATAGCTGTAATACATTCGACATCTGACGAGTCTTCGTGTTTTTTATGTGTCTCTTGAGCTTCAAATTCTTTTAATCTCTTTTCTTGTAATGTACTTGTTTCTTTATATTCACCTCTAATAGCACAATCACTTTCAGGTACTGTAATGGTAATTTTGTCTTCACATTTAATTCCCCCTTTAGACAAAGTTTCAATTACGGCTTCATTGCTCTGTTCTACAAATTCGTCTTTTACCACATTATCTTGCGAGTCACCATCTTGATATTCAGACATTTTAGTATTTCCATCCTGGTGCATTGCAAAAAGAGTTTCAGCTATTGCATCGTGTCGTTCGTCAATTTCTACTTTAGCGTTTCCCTCCATATTTTCATTCTCAGTTATTATTTCTCCTATATTATTATCTTGGATAACATTTTGTGATGTGTTATCCTCTAAAATAAGTACTTGAGTATGGGTAGGTTGCACAGTATTAGAGACACAAGCAAATTCCAGTTCTGGTCCAGGTACACTGGAGTACACTTGACTAAGACTCGGTCTAACATTCGCCTGAAACTCAAGAAGTAAAGCAGCTTCTTGATTCATTCTTTTCTGCTCTTCTTCTAAGAACTTCCTCATCTTAATCATTTTTTTTGCTTCTTCCAAATTAGCGGCAAATTTCGGTTTTTTAAGAGTTACGTCGGGCACGAAAGGTAATCTAGCTGGTGTAGATACTGGCACTTCCAAATGACTATCAACTCTTATAGCCTTATTCTGTGATATGGGTTTAGCTTCCATAACTCCTACACTATCACTAGGACTTGTTGAATCTCCACTAGATGATGTATTACCAGATTTGGAATTTCCTTTATTGTCATTCCTACTTTCCGAGGATTTATTATTGGATGGATTGTGAGATCCTTTTGAAGATGAACTACCATCATTTGAATCTCTGTCAGTAGACCTACGATTTGGATTTCCCCTCCCTGAAAGACTGTAATGGTCATCAGCTGATTTCTTTTCTTTTCTTTCTTTGTTCTCTTTATCTCTGTCATCTTTACTTTTACTGCTGCTCTTTTTATCTTTATCTGAACGATGAGAACTTGATTTTGAATCTCTATCTTTCGAATCTTTTTTATCTTTCGAGCTCCTGTCAGACGATTTATCTGACTTTTCTTTTTCTTTACTCGATGATGACTTTTTATCATCGTGTTTACTACTACTCGAATGTTTGCTAGATCTCGAGGTTCCATGCTTTGAATCTTTATCTTTAGAATTCGAACTTTTGTGCGAGCTCGAAATTCTCTGTTTAGACGAATCTCTACTATCTTTTTTTTCTGTTCTATCACTTGATCTTTCTTTGTGGCTAGACTTAGATTTATCATCTTTAAATTTTTTGTCATCCTTGGACTGTCTACTACTGTCTCTAGAGTTCGAATGTTTTGGATCAAATTTCTTATCTTTGCTGCTAGAATGCTTAGATGAATCTCTAGATCTGTGCGAACTCTTATGACTACTCCGTTTTTCTTCTTTCTTCTCTTTCTTGTTTGAATCTCCAGAATTCTGATCTGCTTCAGGAAGTTTTATATCTGTAACAGTTTTACTATTAGCATCACTTTCATAATCTATTTGCAAGTTATGACTATTTGAACTGTCGTCATAAAGTGGTGTATTAAATGTATGCGCATCTATTTGGTTACTGAATTGGTACACTTCAGTTTGGTTAGAAATGGGTTCAGTTTCTTTCTTCTCTACTTTTAAAGCATCATTGCTAGCATCTGACTTTTCTATAGTAAATCTGAAAGTAGTGGGTTCTTTCTTCTCATCCATTTTACTATCTGAATCATTGTCAAAACCTTGTTGTGCATCACATGAATTTTCGTTGTCAAAGTTTCTTATTGGAGTCAAAGGCGACATGTTTCTACGTAACGACGAATCGGAACTGGAATCGTCATCATCTTCACTGTTTAACGTTAATGGGTTAAATAACAGTTCTTTTTCTACTTTAGGCATTTCATCTGGCAGTGGTATGTCTGTAGACAAATTAGGTTCTTTTGGTAAATCTATCTTTTCAAGATCAATTTTTTTATTTTTAATATTCGGCGGGCTGCATTCCGGAGCAGGTATATTTTCCAATTTAATTTCTTCAGCTGGTAATGGTATAGTACTTTTATCAATACTGGCAGAGTCAGAATCGTGTATAGTCAATTCACTGATTCCTGATAGTCTTGATTCTTCTTTTTCTTTGCCAATAGTTTCAAATATTGTTGAATCATCTCTGACTTCTATAGTTTGGTTATCAATTTCCATTTTTTCGTCTTTTGTAACAGAAATGTCCATTGCTTCACTTTTATCATCATTACTTTTAACTGAACCCGGGCTGACAGCCTCCAAATCTGTTGGTAACAGATCCACGACTTTTCCATTGGAAGTTTCAGCAGTTTCTGCTGGTTTCTTTCTTGGAATACCTAAGTAGTTGTACACAAGGTCTTCTACTTGAGGTATGAAGACTGAAGCCACTTTAGGATTTACAACTTGATCAACTATTCTTTCCACTCCTTGTTCCAAGTAGTTAGCACTGGAAATTGTGATTGGAAA
Source organism: Hyposmocoma kahamanoa (assembly GCF_003589595.1). Lineage (NCBI taxonomy): Eukaryota > Metazoa > Arthropoda > Insecta > Lepidoptera > Cosmopterigidae > Hyposmocoma > Hyposmocoma kahamanoa. The sequence goes on along the minus strand of NW_020653738.1, from coordinate 142,235 downwards.
TATGAGTTTAACACTTATAAGTTCAAGGACAATAGTGAAAAAACATAGCAATAAACATGAGAGCCCAGTCCACGAGAATGCTTGCATCCTATGTAAGAGTTTCTGGACTTAGTATTTATTGAGGAGCCTGCATCCAAAGTCTTATGCAATCATGAGCACTGTATTTCACTTTGCTTGAACAATGAAAGGAAAGATTGAGACTAAATGTGCTTGTGAAGGAATGTTCTCATAAGTTTTTGAAGACATGTAGGTCTGATTGTTGGACTGTGGTCTTCAATTTTCTTAAACAAGAACCATGTACGTTCAGGAGTAGTAGTAGGTGAGCAAACAGGATATTACAGATAAGTCATTGGTGCTAGATCATGTAAATGTGCATTTGAATGACATAAATGTCCAACCCACTGGTTTAAAAGATCACTTGATGGTAATTAAACTAAACTTCTTAACATGTGACAACTTTTAAGGAGTTGGCTTTTCCTGTACTATGACATGATTTAAAATCAATGTATTTTTAATGAACTTACTCAAGTAAATGTTTCCGAAGCTTCTCTCGAAGCTGATTTTTGTTAAGGTCTGGCTTCCATGTTTGCCGAGCAAGGAAGGAAGCAACGGAGCTCTCAACTCGCTGCCTCAAGTTTTGATAAGCTGGCCTGGTATCCACATCTGCGATGCAGTCTTTTCGGAACTGAAAATAATGTACACACTCATAGCCCAAACTAGGGAGACACTGTATTATGGGTGCCATGGACACACACACAGAGACAATTACAAATTACACCCAAACTCACGAGAGAATTACATGTAAGTCATACAAATTTTCTCTTGGCTTGGCAATCAAACCAGGGTCAACTGCGAGGGTGACCAGCATAGTAACCATTCAGCCATGGAACCAGTTAAATAAGACTCAAATTTTTAATAATTGTTATATTATAACATTTTCATAGATATTCACATTCTATTTTGACTTCAGTAACATTTAACAATAAAAACTGACCATTTCCAACTTGAGCAGAGTTTTCTTTAAGTAGAAAACTACCATGAGACTCAGACATATTAAGTAAATCGAGTTACCACCACAGAGTCTCATGATTAAGGCCCATGGACTGGTTCGATTCAAGTAGAACAATAAAAAAATATTTAACTTAAATACAGCCAATAAAAAAATAATAAACAATACGCACACTCATAGCCCCGCACTAAGGAAACTCTGTATCACGGGTGCCACAGACACACACGTTCACAAATACACAAATTACACCTAAACTCAGAAGAGAAATAAATGTAGGTCATACAAATATTTCTCTATAAAGCAGGGTGGGTACCCTGGTTATTAGTATATGTGGTTATTCGGCCACAGAGGCTGTTCATAAACTTAAATACATAGATATCCATTACTTTAGGTAATAACTTTGAGTAGTGTCATTTGCCAAGAGATGATATGCTATTAACTACAGATAGTCAGAAGAGGGACAATATAACTTACATTATCACTCCACTAGACCAACTCTTATACTTGAAATTAATGAATAGGAATTTAAAAATCAACAATCACAAAACAATTATTTTTATTTTACTTAAGGTATAAAGTACAAAAATACATATATTTAATACAACACTTAGGGGTTATCAGAACTCTATTCAATGCTCTAGGCCTGACTTGAGCATTGAGTAGAGTTCTGGAAAACGACCCTTAGTATTTAATGATATTTACGGTGAATACACTTGAAAGTGCATTAAAATGCGAATGTTTTTGTTAAAACACAGCTTACGAAATGACATTAGTTACATGTTGAAATAATACCTAACACAACCTATATCTTCTAATGTTAACATAAATACGGGTTTAAGAAGGCAGTAGACTCTTACTTGATCGAATATACCCTTGGATTTCAGCTCGCAAACCAATTGATCGACCAAACGTGGGTCTCCCGGTAGATATTGCAAATGTGCCATCTTTACACGTCTTAAGTTCAGAATTAGAACATAAATTCCGTAATTTCACTATTACGTTTCTAACCTAGCATTTTAAGTATTAAAATAATATTAATAAGATATCATTTAATAACTATTTATTCGTTTAAACGATTTTTCTGATCAAAATCCCAATTGACACTCACTTTACGACGGAAATCGGAATACCGTACAATAGGGATGTGCAGCCCTGATCGTAACGATGATTTTATTATCGATACATTTTTGCGCTAACGCTTTGTG
>NW_020653738.1:90619-130021 GCF_003589595.1 Hyposmocoma kahamanoa | reverse complement strand
GAGAATGTTAAATAGTCAGAATCCAAATCTTGGCAATGTATGTACGGACAACGGCACAACGGCAAATCAGTCTACACATTTTTGTTCGAAAATCGCCTCCATTGCAACGGAACAAGATACGTGGCTTGATGTGCTGGCGTGCTGACCTTCACGAGTTTTTAAAACAAATGCAGTAGAAATTTATTTTTTATGAAGGGGTTTACGAGGAAATGAAAATAGGTAAACTTCTTTTATCAGCTATCTAGGGTCTTCAATTTTTGTTTAGCTTTTGAGTAGCTTAGGCGCTGAACAGAGATGGTTCACAATTACTCCACCAGGAGTTTGCGGTGTCAACTTGTAAATAATAATTACTAAAGCAAAAATTCGACATAAAATCTTTAATTATAAAATTCTTAACAAAATTACAAATAAATTAACATAATTTAAAAAACAAACATACAAGATGAGCATAAATTAATGAACATTAAGGAATTCTGTAACATTAAAATATAAATGAAAATGTGTAAGGGTCAATTAATCCAACTGGATTTAAATTATTATGACTCGAAGTCGCTCTTTTTCTAGTCTCATGTGCCCACTAATTCGTGCCGGCAAATAAATAAATAAAAAATGAAGAGCTAGGGCTACCAACTAATTAATAAAAAGAAAACCAAACTGATGATCGTAGACCGCTTCACTTCCATTCAACGTTCAGATGCACTAAAAGAATATCAGACCGTACATGAGTTCTTGTCTTGGGTCAGTGATCAGTAACAGAGGAAAAAGTGAACCTGAAATACGCCGACGCGTTGATATGGCAAAAACTGCCATGACACAACTAACAAAGATATGGAAGGACAGAAACATTCACAATAGAACAAAGATACACATTGTTCGCACGCTAGTCTTCTCCATTATGTTTATAAGGCGCGGAAGCCTGGCCACTTAATGTCGCTGACAGAGAAAGAATTGACGCGTTTGAGATGTGGTATTGGCATCGCCGACTAAGGATTCCCTGGACAGCACATAACATGAACGTATCCGTGCTTGAGGAGTTGTAGCTGAAAAATCAACAACGCTTATCCTCTGTCTGTTTGCTTCGCATTCTTCAATTCTTTGGCCACAGCACAGAAGCGCTGATAATCTTGAAATAATAATAATTTTTACGGGCAAAAGAAAGTGCAAACGACCTAGAGGACGCAGTTCGAAACGATGGTGTAACCAGGTAGCGAACGTCGCACTCCACCTAGATGAAGCCAGAGAGCAGTGGTGAAGATTGGTTGACGGTATACTTACTTAAAGTCACGATCCTTAGTAGTGCGGGACCGATGGAGGAGGAGGAGGAAAATATAAAAAATCAAATAGAATTACTCGCGTCACTAATATGCTGTGCGGGTGGACGTAAATGTTGTGCCATTACATTTGGTACATTTGGTGTGGCGGTAAGTGTAAGCATCCCGGCAGATGTCGGCGATGAATCGACGGGCACATATAGTGTTGTGACGGTATACGCATGGGAAGAGTCGGTTGATGTATGCCACGTGTCCATGGATCCTCGATCTGTACCGGCGGATGAATGTAATTTGGCCACTTTTGATGTGCCGGTTGATGAATTTAATATGTCCATGGATGTTTGTGCTGTTTCGCTGGATACATGTGATTTGTTTATGGCTGCTGGTGCTGTAGTTGCCGAAACATGTGATTTGAAAAGTGATGCCTGTGTTGTGCTGGGGGATAAATGTGATTTACTTGTGGCTGCTGGTGCTATTACTGCCGATACATGTGATTTGGAGGCGGACAGTTGTGCTGTGCTGGGAGTTAAATGTGATTGGGCGATGCCTGCTGGCGCTGTAGTTGCGGATATATGTGGTTTAGCGATGGATGCTTGTGCTATGCTGACGGATAAATCTGATTTGCTTTTGGCTGCTGGTGCTGTAGCTACCGATACATGTGATTTAGCGACGGATGCTTGTGCTGAGCTGGGAGATAAATGTGATTTGGTGGTGGGTGCTTGTACTGTACCGGCGGACACATGTGATTTGCTTATGGCTGCTGGTGCTGTAGCTGCCGATAGAAGTGATTTAGCGACAGACGGTTGTGCTGTACTGGGAGATAAATGGGATCTGGCGATGACTGCTGGTGCTGCAGTTGCGGATACATATGATTTATTAGTGGGGGACAAATGTAATTCACTGGTGGGTATTAGCGCTGTATCTACGGATGCGTGTGATTTGGTGAAGGATGCTTGTTCTGTACTAGAGGCTACATGTGATTTGATGACAAACTCATTGGGTCTACCCGTTAATGTATGTAATGTGCCGACAGATTCTTGTACAGTACCTGCGGACGAATTTAATTTAGTAATTAAAGCTTGGGCTGTACCGGTTGCTAAACATGGTTTGGAAAAGGCCGCCTGAGCTGCACTTGATGAATACGTCCGGGAAATAGCATTTGATGAGTAAATAGATGTATCTCTTGTGTCGAAGGACTCAAGTAATGTTCCAGTAGACACATGTGGACATTCATTGGGTTCATGTGTAGTACTGACGGATTTAAGTTTTGATCCAGGGGTTGCGCAATTAGGCGCACTTGTTTTACCGGGGGGCGTATATTGCATGTTGAAGTTTGCATGTGCTATGACGACGGTCTTGGTTGTGTTGATTGATTCTTCTGTACGGTCTATAGCATGTCCCCTTCTTTTACGGGGCGCCACCGCTAATTTGCTCATATCCTCTGTAATACATAAAAGTAAATAAACAAAATAATTAATTATAGCCATAGTTCATTGTGATGGTTCGAAGTAATTTCGTCACGCGGAATCGTCAAACGTACTCTAAATAATACTCTGTTGCTGGTGGAAATGATAGTGTTGCAAATACCATAAAACGATTTATAATAACAAACAAGAAATTCAATCTACCGGTTCTTAGTAGCAACAGCGCGCGCGAATCTTGGAATTGGACCTACTTTCTGCGCTAGATACACGTATACTCTTTGTTCGAATTTATTTTATGTGCTTCGCAAATAAGCTGCTCCAATTTGATACTAACACGACAATTTATGAAATATTATAATTGGATTGAAAAATAGGACTATTTATATCTTCTAGGAGATATTTGTATTATCCATCAACAAAATAATATACAAGTTATAGATAAAATTTAGTATACATACATATTTATAAACTTATATGCGTTCTTTTATACGAATCTTTATTTGTAATTTAATAATACCGAAAATAATACTTGAACCCATTATGATTTTATCTATAATATCTATTCTATCTTAGAGAGGTGTAATAAGAGTTAGATATTTAGGGTCTCTAATTTGGGCAACTATATATACATATATGTTCGGCTTTGTCGGTCGTTCTGAACCATCCTGTACAAAAGTTAGTAAGAGTGGCGCCCAACCAGGGACCCCACCCACCCTTGACGCAAGGCACTTGAAATCGAATGGTGCAAGAAACATTTAAGCTCTAAGTGTTATAGAACTTGAAGTCGTTTGACTGTCAACAAAACTAAACGGAATCGATCCTGCACATATTGGTAGCACTTTGCAATAATTAAATAATCTTTATTTTTATTTCATTTTGATGGGTACCTGTCATTTGCTTTCGAAGTCCTATCTGAAGGTCTATATTTATATTTTATATTAGGCAATATTTATGATTTACAAGCAATTTACAAGTATGTTCATAGCTTTTAGTGCGGAAATACATGTCCGATTTTCCATCCGATAGTCTGATCCGACTATCGGTAGGCGTTCGTACCATATATTTGTTTGAACACTCAATACGCGTCCGAGCAAATAATCGGATCGGACGTCCGAGTCAGAAATGGCGTCCGATTTTATTGCCGATCCGATTGTCTGAAGGCGATCTCTCTATACTTTTGCAGGGAGACTAAACACACGTCAGATTTTTGCAGCGTTGTCAATGCTAATTATTCAAAATCCCCAAAAATTTAAACACAAAAAAGGTAAACACAGTTTTTAAGGATAAATCTTTGCACTGACGCCTGCAGCTTTTGTTACAGGGTTTGCTAAAGTTCCATTCCACCCAGACCTGATTGTCTAGGTTAAACTTGTGCATACAGCATTCGAGTTTAATCTGAAGAATTGTTATGCGGATGCATAAATAAAAGATTTTTTTATTGAAAAATACATTTACTTTCAAAATTAAAGCGCATTAGCCTAATTAATAGGTAATTTAATTCCAAAATATGATTAGGTAAACATTTAATCCAATAAGCAGACATTAATTATAATAGGCATGTTTTAAATAAAAACATGAGAATTATAAAGTACCTGCTGCTCGTCAAAATTTCGGAAAAGTATGGGTTCAGACAAATTTTTTGTTATTTTTTTCTTTAGTGATAAAAACAAAAAGATACTAATTTTCTTGCTTCATCGATTTGGTTATTTTATAATGGTTAAATTCAATTAATGACTGAATATTCGTGAAGTCATTTGGCAGAATGTAAAAAATATATTCTGCTTAATTAAAAAGTCATTGTTTTTATACATCTTGGTCTCATTTGACAGGTATTTTATTTCATCACGAGCATACGATAAAGACTATTCAGGGCCCGATTCATTGGTAAAGAATATATTGCTATGACAACCACATGACAACCGACAGTTTTTTTTTTATTGATTGCTTTACGTTGATTGGTTTAAAAGGGGGCATTCATTATCCTGCATTGCAGTCCGCCTTCCCATCTGCCGCGTAATGCAGGATTATGAATGTAGTCGCAGTGAGCAAGCCATCCAGTCCTGAAATGCGTCCTGGGAGACTCCATACGTGGGCCGTACGCAGGATAGTGTGTGAGCAGTTTCCTGTCAGCGCGGCGGACGCCAAGCAGGTAGTGAAGAGCCGTTTAAGAAGGCTGCATTTTATATGTTGGCTATAGCGGTTGGTAGTGCTGTTTCGCAACCGTGTTAAGATTTATAGTGCGTTTCTAACAATAAAATATAGGGGTGTGGCATCATAATCTGCTTGTAACAAACAAATCATAGGCATCGAAGTTATACATCCACCATTCGACATGCTGGCAATTGACATTGGTCTGTTAACACGGTGCTATTTTATTTCTACCGCGTACTTATCATACAACAAAAATGTAAATGTTACACAACAACACAGATAAGAAATGGACGTAGAAGAGACCAACCAAGGTAAAAAAGTACCATTAATTTTAGAATATGAAGGTGTTACTTTTTATTTGCGGACGCCTCTGTTCTGGTTCATAATTCGTGCACTGACAGTAGGTACATTATATTGCTTTAAGTAATTGTGGGAAACATATTAGCTTGTCAGCCAACATGTAGAGTAGCGTCACCTTTTTTGAAACTGCCAGGATAGAAAAAGGGCTGCCCGTCATCTGACCCTTTATATGAACTTGATTTTAAATCTGCCAGTTCGCCGAAACAGGGCCAACTGCATTCCTCCACTAAAAGGGCTGTGAAGGCGAAAATATAAATAAAAAATGTGAGTTATTTTTGTTAATAAATATTTATCGCTGATATTATTTACTGCAACGCAAGACAGAAAATTGCACTGACGACGGTCGTAACTCAATTGATGGAATTTTTTTTTTTTTTAAACTGGTTCGCCAGTAGAACATATAGGGTTGTTGCAACGGCATATCGCGCTAAAGGCATAAACCAGCCGTAACATCCAAACCGACTCCTAATCTTATATCCTTTTTCTAGTTTCATTTGTTGAAAGGTACCTAATCATTTTGCCAATGTGATTGTTAGAAATACTCACGTTTTAATTTCTTTGCTAAATGAGGTTGTTCCAAGTCCAAAGAATGCTGGCCATAACCTCTCTGTCCTCTAAGACCCCAATAGAAGAAGTTACACATATTTGTCATGACGCCCACTTCGCGATTAGTTTGATGGCATTTATCCCTTGGTTCCACTGTCTGACAATGGTGTTCCGAACGCATATGACTGTGATTGGTTTGAGTGGAATGCGTTTTGCAATTTGTAACGTCTGCCTGCAAAACGAATCAAAATTGAAAAACATTTCACAATATTGGTTTCCTACGATTTTTCGTTACCGAGAACCTACATCCATGGAGAATACTCCTTGTGTACCTAGCACCAAAAGTACCTTTTCTCTGTTATTTTGTAGCTAAGATCCAACATGGTTCTTAGAATTCATAATCAGCTATCAATAAGTAGTTAGTATAAATAATGTAGATAATTTTTTTGCGTTTTACGCTATCAGTTATTGTTTAATTAATTATCCACATTTAAACATTAACTTTAACAATAGCTTCCAATATTTCTCGCTTACCCATTTGCAAGCTCTCTTCTTGTATTCCCAGAGATCCCAAATGTAATTTCTGTCAATGTTTTTCTCGTATAAGTGCACCTCTGTCTGGATATTCTTGTCAAAGTTCTTGACTACAAAAAATATTTATTTGAAAATAGCTTAATCCAGAATCTCGGACCAGTACATTTGAAAATCATAATGAATTAGCAATTACCTTTTGGTGCAGAGCGAACGACTAGTTCATCTATCTCTCTAACGCTTTCAACATCGTGTCTTAAATTGAGCAAAATTATAATTTGCGGGTTGTTTCTCGCAAAATTAAGTACTTCATTGATGTACCTGACAATCCGAATAGTCGAAAACAAGAGTTAATCGATGTACATTTATACTTAATTTGGTTAAAGAGCTAAGTAGGCTTTTAATCACTTCGTACCAACCTCTGTGGATCCTTAGCAAATCGTGCCGCCATCTTGTAGGAGCAAAACCCATACGCATTTCCATTATGTTTCATCATACCCAGTTTGAGATTGCAGGGTATCAAAGCTCCTTGACACAAACACACCACGCAAAAGCCCAGGTACTGAAGGATTTTTATTGAAAATCACCAAAATTTTAAAACCATACAATTATAATAATGTAGAAAAAATTTTTAGCACAATCTTGACTCACCTGCACGTGTTTTGCCATATGAACAACGGTAAGAAGGCTTTCAGATTTTATTGTTGTTATAGCCCGCAAATTAACTATAGATGTTTCTTCAGCGCTACTAATGCTGCTGAGTCTCTCCTGTTGAGGAAAAACCATGTGAGGCATACATTTTTCATCGTACCTTTCAATAATAATTGTAGATTCATAATCTGAGTACAAAGTACTAAAAAACGACCTCAAAAGTACGTGGAATTACGTCTATTTGCCAAGTTTACTGAAATATCACCATAGTCACCACTAATACCACCATATCATAGTTTACCACTATATAGGACTTGACACTGGAGATAATAAAAATCGGTCCTCTAACTACTCAAAGTATATTGAGAAAAAAACGCCTTGAATTGGAGAAATAGCAAAAACAACCATTAAAATAATTGCTCCTAAATTAAAGTTTAGACGCTATTTTTTTTTATATTTATTTATTGTATAAAGGACAAAATACACAAATATGTTTCTAAGCGCATTTTAAACCACTAAGGCTTGTCATAATGCGACCTGTATCTACACAATACAAATTTGAACATGCTAGCAGAAGCTTATATTTAAGTAATTTGTATAAATAATCTATAATATATATGTTACTAAAATTAATGGGATTGGGTAAATACATTCATCCTATTATATTAAATGTTCATCATATTTTTTAAAGTTTTGTACAAAGTAATCTTTAAGTTTATGTTTTATATTAATGGTTGTTAAGGTATTTCGTAGTTCCAGTGGTAACTTATTAATAAGTCGGGGAAGAAGGTAGGTAGATGTTCTTTCGCCGTACACATTATTCGCGCGACTCGTTAGCAACCGGTCCTCAGCCATCGCTCGCGTACACACGGGGTGATTTATTACTTGTTTAAGATCGTTGTTAAAAAACATAGATTTTAAAAACATATACTTGAATTGGGTATAAACAGGTAAGATTCTACAATGTTTAAAAATACCAACGTCATTATCATTATCATTATTATATATATTTATAAAAATGAATCTTCATGCGTGAACAGCCACCCTTCGAGGTGGATGATTTTCTTCAAAATGAAATGGGACCACTATGGAAGTGGGGGTACTTCCACTTTCCAACAAAAAAAGAATCATGAAAATCGGTTCACAAATACCGGAGTTATCGCGTAACATACATACAAAAAAAAGAACATACAGTCGAATTGAGAACCTCCTCCTTATTTGATGTCGGTTAAAAAACCAACCTCATCGCCAATTATTTTCTTTCCTTGAAGCATAGCATCCACTATATTGAGCGGAATTCTCATGTGGTCTTGAATACTCCCAAGTATGTTTGTCAATCTGGTAATCGTAGACACCAGAAACATAGTATTTTGCATCGACTCCCAAACTTCCCAGAGTCTCGTAAATAAAGGCTGTAAAAGAGCATTAGCTTTATATTAACTAAGTACGATAACTTGGCAGCCATTGTCATAGCCTGCGCGGGAGAGAAAAGAGATCGACCAAGTTAAATATTTCCGTATCCCCGTCTCACAAACCACAAAAGGATGATTGGTAACTATACATAGTATCAAACAGGGAATCTCTCCGCTTTAAAGCGATAGGCAAACCCATTTGTTGCCAAAAGGAGGCATGAAAAATAAACCACGAATGTATACTTACAAATACACTTGCAATAGGCACTGCACTTTTAAACCTACAAGTAGCCTGTATATTATCCAACACTTGCTTCACTTCGGATTGTAAATTTATACTTTCGTGCACTAATACCTCCACATCAAATAAAAGACGTCTTGTGTACATTTCATATTGTCGATTGAAGATGAGCAGCTCAAATATTTGCTTGTAATTATCTCTGTAAGCAAGTTTCGTGTTAGGATCACACGGAGAAAGAATTATAGCGACATCACAATGCAAGAACACGCGCATCGAATTGTAGACATTTTGCGGCTGACTGACGTGAGATTTGTTGCGGGCCAGTAAAGATTGTTAAGATTATGGAAGTCATCGAAAGTTGCTCTTTCTGAGATGGGAACACTAATAGTGGACAGGAATGAGCTATTAGAATATAATTTAACAGTATATTTTTACAAGTTAGTAGTGACATCCTCTCTTACTCAGTCAAATCACTGTCCTTAGGTATAGAGACTATAATATTCCCTGTCTCATCTTCGATGACAATTCGATCATCAATTGCAGTTGTTAGTGTGTTAACGCGTTGCATCACACCCATCAGGGAATTGCTTAATGTTGCGAGACTGGCTTTGCTAGCGTCGACGAGGTCCATTGGAACTATCGGGACAGAAGAGTTAGGTAAAATGTTAAAAAGCTGAAAAAAGTAACGTTCTACATAGCAGGTGTGGTTGCAGAGGCAATTCCATATTCTGATGTTTTCTTTAAATGCGTTCCTACAGAATGGCTTGTATCCAGGTCCAGGCCGGCTACAGCTATAGAGCAATAATATTACAGAAAACCATTTGTAGAAGATAACAAATTCAACAACGACGTCCAGTACCATTTAAGCCATTCATAATTTGAACACAAATTGACGCTGGCCACCTTCGTAACTTGCCCATCTACTAGATGACTGAAGAAAATTGCAAACTTCTACGTGAAATTATTCTATATCATCCAAATAAATCGTCTATTTTGGAATAAATGGTCTGATACCGGCGCTGTAGGTGTTACTTTAGGTGGTTTCACTAGTTTTACGCCAAAAAACCTGAGAGAGAAAGATTTCACTTACGATCAGGAATCATCTCGCCGCCCAATTTGCAGTCTCTATTGTACAGCCTCACACCAGACACTAATTCCAGCAGCTGTTGCAATTTCTCCGCTTTGTCTGACCGTGGTAACGTTACAAATAAGTATAATTCTTCGAAATCGTAAACACTTTCTAATGCTGCCATCGCCTCTTTTAAATTCTAGAAATGGAAGTTTTTTAAATCTTTCTTTTCAGCCGTCGTCTGGCTGCCGGAATGTTAAAAGTGTATGGGAGAAAATTGTTCTCTGAACTGAGTAGGGGAAAGGTGTACCAGATAATCCCCTTAAGGGAGAATGGTGGCAGTTTAAAAGATATTCAGCTTAAAGCAGATGTAAAAGAGTTGAATGATAGAAAATTTATCTATTTACATGTTGTCTTACTAAAAACGTTTTATTTTTTCATATTTCATTATTATATTTGAATATTTTTAAAACCGTACTAAAGGATCGTCTTGGACACCGGGGTGATGATCCTCAGGGTATGGGCAAGATGATCCAGGGACCAGGAACCTTGCCTCTATTTAGGAAAATTTTAAGTTTTGGTAGAAACAAATGAAAACAACAACTTTTTAGACTTAACAAAGTCCTCATTTGTGTAATCTAGGTGTATATGAAACAATAGTTATGGACTTCGAGAACAAATTATCCTAATTAATTTATATCTTACAGGTACCTAAGGGTGGGCGATATTGTTTTTTATGGCAAGTTGCTTATGCTTCCTCGTCTCCATATCTTTAATGTACTTTACGAGCTCGATTTCATGTTTAACACATCTGATGAAAAAAGTTTTTTATTTCACTTAAATATTTCATTGAACTGACAGACCCTTTATTTTCACCTTTAGCCCGTTTTTTTTTATGACCTAACGACTAAACGAAATCCAGTCTTCTACTATTTTATTCGTATTGCAAGCTATTTAATTAGGAGGTTCCAGTACTCAGCATACAAACTTACTTCAACATACAAATTAAATATAGTCCGTTAAATCGTTAACCATAATCATCTGGCCACAATTTGCTTATTTTTATTTTTTGTTCGGAAAAATAACCTGTATGCTGTCTACTGTTACCACGCCATTAAAAAAGTAAATAGAGCATTATACAAAGCCACCAACACAAAAGTCTTAGCAATTGATTGCTTAGAATGGAAGTTGCCTAAGCCTAAGTTGATTAAAATCAACTTTACCTTGGATCACACAATTTTTGTTTTTTCCACAAAACTGAATTCGTCATTCACATCGCTATTACGAATTGACTGATGAGAGGGCACAATGAGGCCTACATTTTACTAAAGGAAATATCTAGATGACGTTACTAGTTTCGCTACAATTGAAAAGGATCATCTTACCTCCAAGGATCATCTCGTACACCTTTCCCCTACTACCATATTATATGCTATAGTCGGGTTATCGCTAGAAAGGGTTAGTTTATATTACCTCATATTAAAACTCTATCGAAAACCATTATTGTTATGATTATTTGTAGTTTAATTTTTGATGTCAATTATTATTCTTTAATTTTTAAGTCTAACCTCTTTCTTTAATACCCCAACTATGGAAGTAGAGTATGCGAGTGCCTATTGCCATATAAGTAAAAACTACTTAGTAAAAACTATTTGTGCATCTATTTATTTCGGTTATGGCATCACAAATTATTATGAATGAGATACTAACAACCACCACAGAAGGGGCGCCCAATCCACTCGCCATCGAAATGTATATACAAATTTTCCTATACAATCTCTTGAAAGCTGCGTCATCATCGTCATCATCAGGATCTGCATCAATGATCTCGTCGACTAATGGTTTTAAAATAGTTTCTACGTGGGCTTGCTGTTTTGTTAATAATACTGGCAACTTGTCGTAATTCATTATCATTACAAATTGCATTTTCAATGTATTAAGACATGGTTCGCCACCTAAAATCATGCATTCTTCTTTTAGACGTAGAGCGTAACCAGAGTATGACGCTGGCTTATAAGTTATACCTTTGTTATCACTTTTCACATGAGAATTCTGGCAGAGAAAAACGCGTACCCTCTATAAAAATGAAAAAGAAACTCATAAATAATCACTCATTATATAATTTTAGTTATTACAAAACTTAATAACGTCGACTTGGTCGATATTCCCTTCAGGCGTACTAAGCGTTTTTCATCATCTTTTATTAAGCGCACAGCCCAGGAATAGAATCCCTGTCCCTGTCCCTGTCCCTGTCCCTGTCCCTGTCCCTGTCCCTGCCCCTTGCCATTTTCCAACATAGCCGCCATACATTTTCAACTGATAGCGTTGTTGTACCTCGACTTCTTTTTTATTGGTAGCTATGCCAAAAAGATAAGTATTTAGTGAAAAAATGCCAGACAATCACTTCAAATTTTTGGTCTCAAACTAGGGAATTTCCTGTACTATGAGTATCAGAGTAACGATAATTCTGAAGACAATACCCAGAATACCCTGACCAGAACCAACTTAAAATTTTTTTTTTCATAAATTGGCTCAAATAAGAATCTGGAACTTCCTCATCAAGACCCCATTGTACTGTGCCACCGAAGAGCATAAGCACACCCCGTAATCTGAAAGCGACCACGAGCCGCAGGCCGAACCCGACCCCACCGACGTAAGTGGGGTACAGGGATCGTTCCCTATACACGTATTCCCATTAACCCACACTACCCTGATATTTCAGATTACCGTTTTGCTACACTTATACTTACGATAAGAATGGTCCAAAGTGCCAAGCTTGATGTGCTTTATATACAAGTAGGTACCTATGTATTTGTAGGTATTGCCAAACTACAAGTTAATTCGTCGATATGTAGCATTTTTTGAGAAAAATATTTGTTGTGTTGTTTGCTGTTGTCTGCCCTTACCATTTTGATCCGCATTTCACAGATGTAAAGTAAATACGGCATATCGTATCCATCAATGGGTAGTGCAGTGAATGGCCAATTGAATAAAGATAGTGTTATAAAAATTTACAATTTGCAAACCAAATGTTTACAAAGAACTTACTAATGAGCATTGTCACGCATTCGTTCACGAAGTATTCCAGCTTTTTTCTATTTAGATTTTTGGCGAATTGCTTTCCGTACTTAGGGTTCAGAAGTAACAGGTCTATTAGGAAACCAACGAACTCGATTTCGACGTTAACATTTTGCGTTTGACAATTCCTCGTTACTTCTGTAGCCACGTTCTTTATTATATTCTCGTTGCATGCCATTTCTCATAAATATAATCGATTTTAAATCATAAAATTAACCATATAAAATACACATTAGTAATCAGAAAAGTAAAATTTCAGAATGACATTGTGTCACTTGCGTTGCTGTTTCAAATGAACATCATGTTAATCATTCGCTCTGGACCTTTTGGAGGGAAAAGTGTCATTTTTATTTTGACTTTCAATTATTTTGTGAAATCTAGTTTAAAGTGGAATAGGATAGTGCTATTGTGCCTTAATCGAAGATTAAAACGCGAAATTATACGAATCTCGAAATAAAATACCCGTATCGGCCCGTTTTAAGGAATCCCGATTCAATCCAAGCACGCCCGCCTCAAATGCCTATCCTCTTTGTGGCAGCCATATTTACAGAAACATATTTAAACTTCATGTTTAGGCTGATGGCTTTGCCAAAGCCTTAATAAATTAAAAAAAAAAAAAAAAACATGTTAATTCTTTTTTTTCCATCCTCTAAGCGTTAATTGAAAAGGGCACCTCGCGCCAATAAGCGAAAAAAAGAAAAAAAAAGAATATTCTGAATTTTCCGTAGAGGGAGAATTGGGTAGAGGGGCTCTATAAATAATAAAAACTTTGTATTCTTAAAATTAAGAAGTAAAATTTGGTATTCATTATGAAAAATTTATTCTAGTATAATAAATTAATTATTGTCAAAAAATACATAAAAATAAAGTAATGAGAATGAAAAAACCACAGGCATATGAAAAAACAAATTTAAAACTATACGACTGTTTAATTTATATTTCTAAACGAAATTCATCAATTACTGGCTAATTTGATTCAAAGTGTATTCCATAGCAATTAAGTTTATTTTAAAAAACAATGCTTAGAGTTTCTTGCTCCTTCTTCTCAGGGAAGTCAACGTAGTGAACGAGCAGTAGCTTAATGTAATGTAAATGTGACGTTTTCAAGTGTAAATCTATTTTACCTATGGAATAAATGATCTTTGACTTTGACTTTGACTCGTAATTTCCTTACCAAAGAGGGTACACAAAATAAATTAGTGTTCATCGTGTCATGCAAAATTTCTATTTTGAATTTTTTTTGCAAAATTACCCAATTATGAACACAATAGAAAATAAACTAGGATCCCGATAAATGAATGAAGTCCTTAGTATAATTGAAAGAAGACCTGGCTCAAAAAACTTGTGTCCAAGTCAAATATCTTAAAAAAAACAAAGCTGTCAATGTCAAAATTACGCACACGCTCAGTGTGACCAGATTTAGCAGGATCCTGCGATTCTAGCAGGATAACACCTCTAATTTAGGGCTTAGCAGATTTTATCGATGTTTAGAAAAAGTTGGCAGTTTAATAGAAATAGAAATAGAAATTATTTATTCAATGTAAAGTTTCTAGCAGGATCTAGTAAAACATTAGCTGATGTTTAGCAAGATTCGATTTTTAGACATTTATTTCTGTTTTCTGTGCAAATAGTCAAAAATGAAATGGAGTTACGACCTATCGTTCTGAGAGGGAGACAGATTCTATGTTTTCATCGTGGCTATCAAGAGCCAAGGATGACTCCAACTCAGCTTTTTGTAAAGCGTGTAATACCAAATTAGTATCACGTCTTTCAATATTAAAAGATCACGTCAACACAGCCAAGCCTCAAAAAAGCATTATTGGATATACTGGACAGCCATCAGTAAGTGACGAATTTATGATTTCAATAAATACGAAGTCCTACAAAAATCTATACTATCATAATACATACAATGTCAGAGTGCCTTACAGGTCTGGACCAGCTAAATGAAAAATCACGGCCCTTAATCTCAATTAAGAATTTTGTATTGGTATTTCCATATACTTTTTAAATGCACTGGATTTATATTTTATTTACTGCGGAAAGTTGATAAAATAACAATCAAATTATAATAATAAACTAATACTCAGTTATTCTGTAATACAGGTCTTAATAATATTCTGTGGTAGGTACAAATTTTCACTACGACCGTTTGAGGAATGAGATAAGGATGGTACAAAAAAGATAGGATTGAAAGTGTCGTAATTTATTTCTGAACGGGGCGTCGGGGCTTAACTTTACAATTATGAACGTAAATAACTTTAGGAAATGAAACTATTTTTCCGGATTTAAATCGCGTATATTTGTTTTTTCAAACAAACCGACGTTTCGACCGAATCTTACTCGAGATGAATATAACGCGCTGAAGACCTTCCGCGAAGATCCTGAATTAGTCATCCTCCGTGCAGATAAAGGTAACGCGACGGTGGTCATGAATACGTCAGATTATAACAGCAAAATAACTGACTTACTATCGGATGAAAGCACGTATAAAAAGGTGAAGAAAGACCCTACCACCAAGATATTAAAAACAACAACTAACTTAATATCTAAGCACTCCGATACGCTGAAACTTGATGTAAGTGCGTTTGTGCCCTGCGTCGTGAAACCACCAAAATTGTATGGGTTACCAAAAATACATAAGGCTGACACCCCACTCCGTCCCATAGTTAGCCAGATTGACACACCAACCTACAAACTGGCTCAACACATGGCAAAGGTACTGTCACCATTGAGAGGGAACACTTCCACACATGTGAAGGATTCATACCATTTCATCAGTGGAATCAAAGATCTACGGTTAACTGATGATGACACCATGGTCAGTTTTGATGTTCAGTCGCTGTTTACCAACCTACCAGTAAAAGACTGCATTGAAATTGTACGTAGGAAGCTAAGGGAACATAATATGTCCATTGAATATGCAGAATTATTAGAACACTGCCTAACATCAGGCTATCTATTGTGGAATAATGAATTCTACCTACAAATTGACGGTATAGCGATGGGCTCCCCGGTATCTCCCGTTGTTGCTGATATTTTCATGGAAGACTTCGTGGAGCGAGTTTTACCCATGGCCCCAGCTAGGCCGAAGATTTTCAAACGGTACGTTGATGATACTTTCACAATATTACCTAAAGATAGCATACCTTCTTTCTTGGACCATCTTAATTCTTTTAGTACTAAGATCCAATTTACTATGGAACAAGAGAATTGTGGTACTTTAGCTTTATTAGATGTTTTAATTAAAAGAAATCCTAATAACACCCTAGGCCATACTGTATTTCGAAAGAAAACCCATACAGATAGGTACCTCAATGGTAATTCCCATCACCATCCTAGCCAGTTAGCTACCGTGGGCAAATCTTTGTTTCAGAGAGCATATGGTGTCTGCGACAGTAATCATCTGGCGGGGGAACTTCAGCATATAAAGCAAGTCCTACATGCGAATAAGTTGAGGATTCCACGCCAACGCCGCAGACCCCGTGTGAAACCACCTACAGTCGAGCGAAGACCTGCCATCTTACCTTACGTGAGAGGTGTTACAGACAAGATCGGAAGAATCCTCAGGCGTGCATCTATCAAGACCTATTTCAAGCCCCTGAGGAAGATTTCTCAGTTCCTGAGACCCGTGAAATGTAACATCCCCTTACAGGATGCAGGAGTTTACAAGCTTGACAGTGAGTGCGGTCTCTCTTATATTGGACAAACAAAGCGAAGTATTTGTACCCGCGTCAAAGAACATATAGCTGATGTCAAACACCGTCGCGTAAACAAGTCTGCAGTCTGCGAGCATGTCATGGATAAACCTACACATTCAATGAAGTTTGACAAACCCCAGGTCCTTGCAAAAGAAGTCCGTTATCTACCCAGGATGCTGCGAGAGGCCATTGAAATTAAAAAACATCCTAATTTCAACAGGGAAGATGGTTTCTCCGTACCACCAGTTTGGGATCCAGTATTTCCTCTAATGAAAAATCCCAAACAGACATAAGACTGCAGTACTAATTAATATGTTTTAGTTTATTCTAATTTCTATTAATAATTAATAATAAATTAAACCTAATAAAAATTCATTCAATAAAATAATTTGTAAAACTCAATGTAGCGTAAATTGGAATGTTTTTCTTTGTAAAATTAAAAATAAGGTATTTAATTAATAACTATTGTAACTATAGTGAAAAAATAGGGTGGTTTGCATTAATATTAGACATAACTGGTTGAAGACTGTACCACTTCAGTCAACCGTGACCATGGGACCTGTAAAGGGCCCGAAACGTCGGTTTGTTTGAAAAAACAAATATACGCGATTTAAATCCGGAAAAATAGTTTCATTTCCTATGTGTAACAATCGCGAAAACCTAAGAACTCGAAAATAACTTTACTAAAATTAAATTTATTTTTACGAATCTTTCAAAAATCATGTTTTTTCTCCAACTTATATTAAAGTTTAATAAATTAAAGGACTGTTATTTGATAATGTATTTTAATATGGATATAAATTTTTAGCCGACCACTTTGATTCACAGGTAAACAATATTAAAACGGATCAACGAAATAGATTTAAAAATGAACACGTTTCCACGATCCTACAAGTGAAACAGGAAGTAATAGTGCAGAATGGGTGCATACATTTTAGTGCCATTAAATATAAAAAATAAGTATTTTCTTCAGTATAGCCTAATATAGTATTATAATAGTAAGTAAGTATAATAGCTTTATGAACCCTGTTCAGAATGGGTCGTTTTGTAGAAATATGTGTTATGTAAAATTTATTACATAGATTAAACTGAAAAGCGACAGAAAGCGTCTGTAGAAATCTTTATGTTCGTGTAATAGCCAGGGTTTCAATGGCGGCACCATTACATCCAGGTTTATGGTTTCATTTTTGGTCGAAAAATTATTGCAGCAAATTTTTGATAATTCTTTTGCTCCGACTGTTGTATTATATGTTTTGTATTATAACTTGGTAAAGAATCAAAAATAAGATTTTAGTAAATGGAATTTGGAACAGCTCCGACTGTTGTGGTGGTCGAGCTGGGAGTGACCGTGGTACGAAAACAAAATGAGAAAGTGAAGGAAGACGGAACAATTCAAATTTAAAATTTAAAAACATGTAAAAAATAAAAAAAATGATAGAATACAAGCGGAGAGAGGCGATACAAAGAGGTGAGATGACGGTGTAAGGAGGCCACACCGTCACAAAACGATGATTTAATAAATACAAGTGGAGTTTAATAATAAGTTATGCGTTAGCATAATTTTAGCATTTTTCAAAAAAGTTTAGCAGATTTTAGCAGTTTTTACCCGAAAAGCTAGCAGGATTATCAATTTAAATCTGGTCACCCTGCACACGCTGTCAGCGGACATAACCTCACCTAAATGTGTTTATTTCTGTTTTACGTTACGACGAATTTCTGTGTTAAAAATGGTTAAAGTCAAAAACAAGCGAAACTCGGGACTCGCTGACAAAGTGCATAACAAACGGAAGGCTGATATTAAAAATAAAAGGTTGAATCCATTTGAAGTTCATATAAACAAAGAAAAGATTAAAGTTTTAGGTAAAAAATCGAAACATGATCGTGGGTTGCCTGGTGTTTCGCGCGCTAAAGCCATACAGAAGGTAACTCCTACATAAATAACATCTATATTGTACACAACAATGTATATACAGCTATGCTTAAATTGCCATAGTACTATAAGTGCATCGGGAATGTTTACTGGCGCTGTGTTAGAACGAGAGTTTCTTCTCTCAGGGTCGTATTCCAGAACTCTACTCAATGCTCAAGTCAGGATCTGGGTATGATTTCAAGCACTGAAAATACGACCCTAATGGCAGTATGAATTGAATGAATCACGATCACTTTCGTTCAAGATATTGAGTATGATTTCGAGTGCTTTAAACCATACTCAAATCCTTACATGAGCATTGAGTATTGAGTACTCAATTGCCCTCAGTTGCCCACTGTAGGGCATTATTAATTTTATTATAAAAAATTTCAAAACATATTTGTATGAACAGAGAAAAGAAACCCTGGGCACAGAAATGAAGCTCATGAATAAGACTAACACATTCATAGACCGTCGTATTGGTGAGAAGAACAACCAGCTGTCGGCTGAAGACCGTATGATTGCAAGATTTGCTGCAGAACGTGCAAAGCAGCATGGCAAAAAGAACATTTATAACTTGGCTGATGATGAGATATTGACTCACAGGTACTACTTCTACAGTTTTAAAACCTTGTGGCTCAAGCAGAGCACATGTCAAAACTTGGGTCAAGAGAAAATAGACAGCCTGCAGACAGACTGCAACTCCTTACCCAATGTTGTCCGTTCATAGGTGTATGAACCTCCTTACTGGGAAGACACCAGCCATAACCAGAGGACATTAAAAATTTTCGAAGTCAGGAAAATCCTTCAGTTTTAATGCTCTTGGCCTTGGTTCCGAATTGTAATTAATGGTGATCACAATAGATCAGTCAATGATTGCAGTAATGAGGAGCTGCATAGCCCTGAATGAATGAATGAAATGAATGAAGCCACACGAATAATAGATCTACTCTGGTCTGTTTGTATAGATGGCAGCACATCAAGCTACACATTGACAGATCTTGTTCTGTTGCAGTGGAGGTGATATTTGAACGAAAGTGATAGCTTGATGTGCTAATGACTATACATGTACTATCGTGATTCATTCAAGTACCTGATCTTGGACTTTCCATGCTTGCAGGTCGTCTATATACATACTAATTGGTTTTTAAGTTGACAAAACAGCAGTTCTGCCAAGTTTTTTTTTGTATTTTGATTGCCTTATAAATAAGATAAACTTTTTTATGTGCTTTTTGCAATGCAATCTATTCAATGTATCTTGGATATTTATCATTCTATCCTGCTTCTTCTTAATTACATTCTTGATGGAGAAGTAGTTATAGTTATGAATTCGTGTCTTGCAGTCCGAGTTACTATTAATTTTAACATACTTACTTGAAGAAAATTTGTTTCTGCTAAGGCCATTCTCATTGCAATAAGTAAAAACTTTATGTCGTTTAATTTCAGAGGACAAACATTAGAGCAAATAGAAAAGTTTGATGATCCCAAATCATCAGATGATGAAGATGAAGAAGGAAGAAAATTCGGTGGATTGGATGGTAAAATATATTTTTTTATTCTAACGTTCTCTTGCTACCTATCAACTAGCAATATGAAGATTGGTAGAGTGACATTCTATTCAGCATATCTACCATTTGAGGGAGTAAGTTGTACAACGAACGGTATTGGAACAAATTGTAGACTTCTACATTAATCTTGCAACCTGTAATAAAACTAGGCTTTGTGATTTCTGACCGCTATTTGACATGTGTAAGCATGTAACACGTCATATCAACAACGTTATCTTGTATTCGTTTGATTTATTATAATAATATATCCACCGTCAATTTTACGATACCAGCGTTTCTGTTTAATATCATGATATGATGAGATGAATAAGATGTGCACCACATAGGGTAACTGACAACAGTTGTTTTGTAACTCAGAGCTTTAAATCACAGATCAGGGGCATTGCCACCTTGAGATATGAAGTTTCTCATTATAAGTCGCCAGTGGCGAGGCGTCCATATAACTCTATTTTCACCGGCTTGCCTAAAATGTTCCACGTATTATCAAATAACACATTTTGTGCTAAATTTTGTTAACCAGTGAAATGAAGTATACTAGTACCTTGTGTGCTAACCAATCGTGTTTTTTGTTTTGTTCTGGCTTTAATAACAATTTTCATGCTTCATCCCTGTAAGTCCATAGCTTTCACCATCACCTTTCCTTTTAAAACCGGAGCATAGTAGGGCTCATTTCTGCTTGATAGCAGTAACAGGTGAGGTAACAGTACTTCCCTGAGCACAGTGTCCCACAGGGATCTCTACTGCTACTGAACAATTTAAATCTGTCATTATATGACAAACGATTTTTTTTAGACGAATTCGTGTCCGAAGGCCACTTTGGTGGAGGTATTCTATCAAAAACAGAGCAAGATGGAGCTAAATCGCACAAGGACCTAATAGAGCAGCTCATAGCCGAATCCAAGAAGCGTAAAGCAGAAAAACAGAAAGAAAAAGAGCAAACTTTAGACTTGACAGAAAAGTTGGACAGTGAGTGGAAGGATTTGCAACCTGTAGTATTCAAGCGGCCAAGGATGGAGGAAAAAAATGAAGAATCAATTATTGATAAGTTGTTAAGTAAAACCGAGAAGAA
Source organism: Hyposmocoma kahamanoa (assembly GCF_003589595.1). Classification (NCBI taxonomy): domain Eukaryota; kingdom Metazoa; phylum Arthropoda; class Insecta; order Lepidoptera; family Cosmopterigidae; genus Hyposmocoma; species Hyposmocoma kahamanoa. Next base: position 109,040 of record NW_020653738.1, on the reverse strand, counting down.
AAGTGCTGATTACGATAAGATGATGAGAGAATTGAAGTTTGATAGACGAGGCACTGTAAGTATTGATAATCCACATAATTAAACTTCACCGTTGCGTACGGAACTCTATTAAATTGGAACAAAAAATCTTCAACTTCTAATCATATTAGCATATATTTACTTTTATATGGGAATGTCGTATCTGCTAGTTTCCTATCCTGCAATAATAATACGCCTGTTACTAAATGTTACTAAACTTTTTTTATACTTCATTTTTTTTAAATTTATTTAGATTAGATTCCTCAGAAACTTAGATTGAAGTCCTTCCAGGTGCAATATTATAAATACTTTAGAAAACAAACTTAATTACCATTGTTTTACTACTATACCATTAATTTAAACTACTTTCTTAATATTTACGTTACTGTTCTGTGGTGTCATTGTAATTTTGAATGTGAAGTAAAGGATAATTCATTTATTTAAATTTAAACTGTAGGCATTAATAATTTCTCCTAATGTTTGACTCTGATTTTTAGCCATCAGACGGGTTGAAGAACGACGAAAAGCAAGCTAAAGAGGAACGGGAGAAACTGGAAAAGCTGGAGAAAGAGAGGCAAATGAGGATGTACGGTGATCACGAGATAGATGCGCCCAAAGTGCAACAAACTGCTGCTAAACACAGGTAAAGTGTAAAAGTTTTCTCTTGCCGCTTTTGTGGTTATCTTAGCTGGTCCAAAATATACATATACCATCTTGCCTGTCTCCCACTAGGGTTGATAGAGTCAATGAACTTCCACTGGCTACGCTTCCGAAAAAACTCTTTTGCCTCCTCCACTAGCATCAGTTTCTTCATACATGCCCGTTTTTTTTTGCTACTTTTCACCTGGCTTCTTAAATGTCACCACTATCCACATTTCAATACACATTGACTGTGTGATCTTGAGCCGTCAATCTATTAACATATCTATTTTTGCTACATAACCAAACCGTAAAAGCATTCCTTTTTCTATCCTGGCCTCCACATCATCTTTCACATCACAGCGTTCTTCTACACTGTTCTGCGTCTTTAAGAATAACACAATATTATAGTGTGCAAAGCTCTCATTCCTACATCATTCAACCTACTTATTTTTCTGCCATTCCCAACATTCGTTATTGTAACTTTATCTAGATATCTTTTATATCTTAATATTTCTGAAACAACATCTCACATTTTTCTTTTAAAGCATAAAAATTTCTCAACTTCTGTTATTAAATCAGCCTGTATATAAATATTCAATACTAATTAGTCAAGTAATTCCGCTTACAGATCGGCTGATGATTTAGATGACAATTTCGAATTAGAGGACGAGAAAGAATTCATGCTGGCTTATGACAAAGATGGAAAACCTCTGGTGCCCGATGATATATTGAAGACTTACTCAGGTACTGATATGTGGTACCATCATTGATCAGTTTCTCTACAAGATTTGGCCATGATACGCCCCTTCGAGAATTCTATTAACCCAATCGGAAAACTATTTATTTATATACTTATTAGTTGTATTTGTATGGACAACGGTACGTCAGACTACACATTTTTGTTCGAAAATCGCCTCCATTGCAACTCCAACTCCATTGCAACGGAACAAGATACGTCAATGTGTAGCTTGATGTGCTATACTATACATTAGACATGACCGCCGCGCCGGCGCGCCGCCGCCGCCGCCAAATGCAATCGGCACAAAGGGACGATAAGGTCGACGATAGATAAATGCCTATATAAAAGTTATAACGTGCAGGGAACAAGTTTGCAGGCAGGGAATTCCACTCCATAGCCGTTCGCCATATAAATGTGGAAGCGTAATGCTTCGTGCGAATCTTTGGAATATCCACAACATAGAGGTGGAACCCAAGTCTACGCCTAGTCCCCCAGTGATGGAAAGGGGAAAGCGGAATTAAATCGTGTAATTCCATCGCACACTCTCAATGATATATCCTGTAAAATACCGATAAGCTGGCAACTTTATGGCGATGTTCAAGGCTCTGCAGCTTCGTCTCCACCAATTCCGAGCCACCTCTTCTTGGCACGGTTGTCAATTGAATCAAAGGTGGCCAGTTGGTATGTAACAGAGCCATCCTAAAGGTGGCAACAGTACGCCATGTACGACCGGACTTGTGCTTGTACAACCGAAGCAATTGTCCCTATCTACCGACCCGAGAGATAGGGTTTTCCGGAGAGACTACGGGCTTGACGGCAAGACCAGGGTACAGCGGGCGTCCGGGCCAAGCCCTCCGCCAGTGATACGCCTTTGCGGGCGTCTCTGGCGGACCCGAACTTGGGTATGGACTCGCTGGGGTTTGTGGTTAGCTGCAGAGACGGACATGTTTGTCTGCCCCGGTTTTGCATGTGTCCGGGGCGTCTGTCTCGTGAGCAGCTAGCGCGTCTTAGTAGCGGTCTAGTTGAGGGCCTGTATGTGAGGAGATACGCGGGGCACGTGAGTTGCCCTTTAAGTTGGAAGCTATGTCCGGACATTGTCGAAGGACACTGCGACTGGCCTAGCCCGGAGAGCTAGTAGAGGATAAGCTAGATTGTCAATTTCTGGCGTCGCCCTTTTCACTACGCATACACAATATGGAAGCGTGCGCGTGCGTACGATCGGAGCACCTGATCGCACTGATAAAAAATTTATTACTATAGAAAATAAGTTTTTTTTTTTGAAAAACTATTTGTATAACGGTTTTTGTAAAAACAAAGACCGATATACAAATTCGTTTTAGGGTCGCTTTCGCGCCGCCGAAACGCCGCAGCCGCCACACTTTTTTGTCGGCGCACCTCCGCTGGTTGGTCTATTATCGGCGCTCATGTCTAGTATACATACAGCTATTTTTATAGGATCATCTTAATACAGCTGTGTAGCATTTCTATTTACTTATACATATAAAAAATAATAGTAATTAACTAATGGCTCCTTCTATTAAATAATAATAATAATAACGAATATCACAATAGTAATCAATTAGGCACATTTGTGTGTATGTGCCGATATTTTTGTTAAATTATAACATATTATGTTATTTCTCATCACAGTGCACACAGTAAAACTATTTCAAGTGTAATTTTGCTTACCTATGAAATAAAGATTTGACTTTGACATTGATTTCAATTCCCAACCGCTTACAGTTCCAAACGCTAAGCCGAAATTTGAAGACGGTATATCAGATACGTCAGAAGAAGATGATGACGATGATGAAGACGGTGATAGTGAAGGAGATGATAATGATGAAATAGCACAAGACGACGAAAAAGAAGTAGAATCTAATGAGCAGTCTGATGATCAAAGTGATGATGAAAGCCAAATAAAGACATGTAATGAAAACGTTAAAGTGAACAGAGAAGTTGATGCTGTTGAAAATAAACAAAAAGGGAAAGATGCAAACACAAAAGATTTAGAAAGAAATAATAAGCAAAAAGATAAAGATGTGAAAAGTAGTGCAGGAAAAGGATCACTTAAAATTTCTAAGAGTGATGAATTATCAAACAATGATGAAAATGAAGGTAATACTATGTTTATTTTATAGTATTGGACTCTAAATGTTTTTAATAATTACATCATTTATTTATTGAGATTGTTTTTGAAATAACTCGACTAGTTTTGTTATGATTGAATATAGAGATCGAACACACAAAACAATTTTCGTCGACCCGGTGGAATTTCAACCCACGTACATACTGCATCGTAATATTGCTCTAACCATCTGAGCCACTTACCGTGTCATTGAAATTCTCCTAGTGTTTTTGCTATCGGTCTTTAGAGAGATTGTCTAGTGAGAGAATTTTGAATAACCTTCTCACCGATTCAGCCGATACCTTTACAGGTATCACAACTAACGCAGAGGCGCTTTTCGATCAAATGTATCTATTGAGATTTTTTTGTAATAACTCTACTAGTTTTATTATGATTATGATTACAAATATCGAACATGCAGAGAAAATTTCGAACATTTACTTTTGAGACAGTGCTTTCGTTGAATTTTAACGTTGGCACTCATGTTTGTACTTCCGTTGTGTAATCCTATCACTTGTTCCGTAATAAATAATTATTTGTTCATTAAGGTTCAAATGACGACAAAGAGATTAATAATGAAGAATCCAGTGGGGAAGAAAGTGATGATGAAGAATCAAGTAGTGAAGACGGAGATAAAAATGATGATTTCAGAGATTTGAAGGTGTCCGATGAAGAGAGCGGTGATGAACTGACAGAGGATGTTGAAGACAAAATTACACTGTTCTTCGATGTTAAAGGTGATGAAGGAGAGAATTTAAAGGTAAGAGTGTTCAAAACGATCTGAACCTGTTTTAATCTTTTTCAAATAAAACCTGTTGCTTTTTTCTGGTTTCGTCTGCACCACATTTTGTTATATTTAATAAATTACACAATTTGTAAGAAAATGATTAAAATTTTGTTTCAGGATCTTCTGTCAGACAAAACGCCTACCCAACAATCTACTACTTTACAAAAATTGATTCAAAGTTACGATCCCGGATTATCCGAGAATAACAAAGAAAAACAAAGCCGGCTATTTGCTCACATGCTTCAATATATTAACGACATATTCACCGACCTACAAAACGAAGGAGATGTTATTAAAGCATTTTTGATATTTGACAAACTTGCTCCACATTTCTATTCTTTAACACAAACAAACAAAGTGTCTTCTAAGAAATTTATAGTCGAATTACTAAAAGAAAAACATGACAAATTCAAAAAGAATCCCAGAAAGGTTCCCGATTTAGATACGTTGATATTTTTCAAATTAGTATCATTACTGTATCCTACTTCTGATTTCAGACATCCAGTAACGACGCCATCTTTAGTTTTTATGTCCGAAATTCTTACTTTATCCAAATTCAATAACGCATATTCGGTTTCAAGGGGATTATTTATTGTTGCGTTAGTTCTAGAATACACAGCTTTATCAAAAAGATTTGTTCCATCTGCCATAAACTTTTTAAGAGGAATATTATATTTGGCGGCAAATACTTCCATATTAAATCCTGTACAAGTCGTCCCGCCATTCAGATTACACAAAGACGCCAAAATTTTGAATTTAGCAGACGATTGTAGCGAAATGGAAGTCGGCGACAAAATGGCGGCAAGAGATTTAGTTTTAAAAACCATTGACAATGGTTTTAAAATAACCAGTTTATTATCATGTGCGATGATGTTAAAAGAGTTTTTCAATAATTTTAATGACTTGGAAGCTCAGGAATGCATTATTAAGCCGCATTTACATCTGTTTAGTTGGATCGATTTGGAGTTATATCCAAAGAAAGTAGCGAGCAAAATAACCGAGACGGTGAAATTTATAAAAGAAGGCTTAGAAATGAAGACATATACACCGTTGTCGAGGGAAAAGAAGAAGCTTAAGATCTTAAGATTATACGAACCAGATTTCCAAGAATTGTAAGTAACATTATCATTATTTCACTCTCAAAAGTAGTAGTTTATGCCATCGTTGCATAATGAGGATTCTTAAAGTCGAGTACATTGTTTAGGTCACGAGGCTTTGCCGAATGGCCTAAGTAATATAGGTCCGAGATTTTAAGACCTATTTATGTAATGGTTGCATATAATACTTTTTTAACAAGTAAATAAAATTATGAAACAGAAGCATTGGTAACAATCCATGAAAACAAACGCTTTTTTAAATAAACCCATTTCTTAGGGTAGGCAAAGGTTCCACCATACAGCCTCTTCATATATTTAGACGAAAGCCAAACAAACGTTACAAAACAAAAAACCAAAGAGATAGAATAGAACTGGCCAAGTACCGCATATAGTTTAATCATTATTTTTTTAATAAAGACCTTGCAAATATTGTTATTTTTGTAACACAGCTTCACGGATAGCAAGAGCTCGAAGCTGACGCGCGAGCAGGCCGAGCGCGCCCGGCTGGAAAACAAGGTCAAGAAGGAGATGAAGGGCGCCCTCAGGGAGATCCGGCGGGACAAGGCGTACATCGCTTCTGTCAAGATTCGGCAGAAGATACAGAGGTATTTTTGTACATTTGCCTGTTTGAGACAACTTGATTTTCGCGGAGAAAGCTTTAGTTCTAAGTGGGCTTTTACTATTATTTACTAGTATATTCGAATCCGTGCCAGTTGCTCTAACGGCGAAAAAAACTAAAAAACTATGCACTATAATAATAATTCAACGCATACACTCATAGCCCCGCCACATAATATACACGAATTACACCCAAATTCACGAGAGAAATAAATGTGGGCCATACAAATATTTCCGCGAATCGAGGCCGGGACCGTTTGGCCACGGAAGTAGTTAAAAGCTCGGATTTATATACTTCATAATACCATGAAATTTACACCTTCTTGGGTTAAGTTAAGGTTTATTTTAAGTAAAAGTAAACAACCGAGACTCGTGGTAGCTCGAAGTAGTGGTCTGTCCTTGTCTAACAAGTTGCCAACGCTAAATAAAATCTTCTTGGGTAGTGTCTTGTCTATTAAGTTTTTTAAATTTTGGATATATTTGCTTAAAAGTAATATTTTATGCTTTTACTGTAATAATACAAAATTATGTCAACAATGAAACCATCTATTATGAAGTAGCACATCAAATAAGTATACAAATTTGTTTTATGAAATAATATTAGTAGTTTTGGTCATCCATAAGCGGCCACATTTTCTGTAAAAACTAAAAAGTTAAAAACAATATGGCTGACTGAAAAATTAATGAACACCCTATTAGAAAGAGACACATTACTACTTGATGCCTTTCACTCGGCTCGTTTTATTAACTTAGTGCGCGGTCCAGTTCAATATACTAGTCTGTGGTTAAAACACACTGGATAAACTAAGTAAGCCTACAAAGGCGCGGCTGATAATAATCTAAATTATCTTTCTACAGCGACAACATCCGCAAAGCAAAAGTGAAACAGATCTACAAAGACGCGGCCATACAACAAGGGGAATTGAACAAATTGAAACGCATGAAGTGATCTTAATTATGTTTATTTTTTTATGTAAATATAATCTTCGATAAATTGTATACAAATGTTTATCTTAAACCTAGTGTGCCAGTGGCGAAGAAATGATAAGTAGTGAAGTTGAAAGTTGCGACGTTATTACATACCACTGAAAATCATAGGGTCGTATTCCAGAACTATACTCAATGCTCAAGTCAGGATTTGAGCAGACTTGAGTATGATTTCAAGCAATGGAAATACGACCCTAATGGCAAGGACTGAAGTATGATTTCTAGTACTTTGAATCATACTCAAGTCCCGACTTGAGCATTGAGTAGAGTTCTAGAATACGACCCATAGACAAGTTCTACAACCAGCACAAAACAAAAAACAAGAGTAAAATAACATTTGCAGGGTTGCCAGTTTTCATAAAATTTTAAATAGCTAGCTTTTATCGATAGTTTTATCGATAGATTGAGAAAGAATTGTGAATGTTACAACGTTCTAATGACCACTTATTGCGTTGTTCAGTGATTTTCAGGTAAGTTTTTTGTACTCCATTTTGGTGACAATTTCTTTTTATCGAAATATTTATAGAATATCATCGTGAAGCATTATTTAATATTCGAATGCGGTAACCTGAATCATTTTTTTTAATATTCGAGTAACTAAAAAAAAAATTGTCACCAAAATTGAGTACAAAAAACTTGTACTAAAATCAATTTTTATTTATGTAACACACAGTTCACAGTAGTAAAAGGTACAGTTGATTTACTAAGAGAACTCCGCGATAATAATATACTTCGTCGGACAAAGTAGTCAGGCGTTCCGTACTTGCGCGGTTTGATTGTCGAATAAAATCAGCCGTTTTTTCAAATTAAGTTAAATTATTATGCCTAGATTTTTGAATGGCCAGCTGATGGAAATCATTTCATATACACTCTTCGCCACTGTAGTGTAAATATAGACTATAAAATCATTGTTAATTTAATTGACATACTTAGTATAGCTATTGGGAGTATTTTTATGTAGCCAGTTGAAGTCACCTGATTGGTCAATTTGACATTGACGTGTTATTTCTTTGGTGATAAACGCCCGTTTATAAATTAGAAAACAATACAAATTGAACTCGATTAGAACTTTCTAGAACTTTTGAAAACAAAAATATTCATGGAATTCACAAACATATCGCTAGAAATGTAATAACGTCTAACATGCATTGGAAAGTATTATAGGAGAGTGATTTAAAGTTTTTTTTTTTTTTGAGAAAAAAATCATAACTAATTTTATATGTTATATGGAAAAACTGAAATTTTCTAGTTTTTCATATTGTCGGCTTAGTGCAAGAAGTCATTAATTGCGATGTAAGTAATATGGCAATTAATTACTACTTGCACCGAGCTGACGATATAACAAATAATTATAGAGTATTTGACAATTTATTCATATTAAACAAAACAATATGTGTACAGTATAATAATATTAGTGATTATTATTTAGGAAAATATTTTTCCGGATTTAAATGCGTATATTTGTTTTTTCATACAAAACGACGTTTCGAGCTCTTTACAGGTCCCATGGTCACGGCTGACTGAGGTGGTAAAGTCATCAACTAGTTATGTCTAATATTAATGCAAACCACCCTATTTTTTCCCTATAGTTACAGTATTTCCTATGATGAAAAATCCTAAACAAACATAAGACTGCAGTACTAAGTTTTAATTTATTCTTTTCTTAATAATTATTAGAAACTAGTGGAGTAATTTCATAAAAATAATTGAATATCTGATGGTCAAACATCGTGACATTTAATAAACTTAAAAAACTAATTGCAATTAATTTTCAGCACATATGTGATCCCTATGCTCTATTTCGTCCTATCCGCCCCTACTTCTTTACCTTCCCCTCGTCACCATTCTCGTCTTTATTAAGCGTCCAAATCTTGTAATTAAGACATGTGGCGAATCCCAGCCACGCCAAATACGGCACCATCAAGTATGCAGCGTGCGAGTTGACGCTAGCGAAACTTATTGCGCATACTGTAGCTGCAACGTCTATTGCGCCTATGTGGAGAAGGGCCTGTGGATAAAGAATACATCACAATATACAATAATGAAACGGCACAAAGTTGTATGAAAGTTCTCTGGTAACTTGTCTACTTGTTGCAATAGTATACCTTTATTAATGGATTTTGAAATAACAGTTTTAACTTTTTGACATAAATAACATAATTCTGAGGAGACAGTTGAGTACATCAGGCTAAATACACACTGAGGGTCGAGCGGTTGGAGTCCTGACACGACGTGAATTTTAATTCATTTGTGGTGGTGAGAGTGCCAACCGAACATCTCTCGACCTTCATGAAAGAGGAGTTTTGGCCGAAGGGTGTCACATATCGGCGCTCGGTTACCTGACACCAGATTGCGCCACACGTCGCCGACAAGTGCAATTCGTGTAGATAGTTATTGTTATATTATATTAGTCATGTGGCCCGAATTAAGTGAATAAATTTAAAAAAAATATCATTCGTTTCCGACGTTTAAATAAAATTGTGTTAGCCCAATGGGGATAAGTTTCATCCCTTCTCACTCTTTAATTCTTTGAGTTATGTATGTAGTACATATGCGAATGCGTGATTATTTATGCAATATATTATTAACCGACTTCAAAAAAGGAGGAGGTTCTCAATTTGAACTTTTTTTGTATATACTCCGGCCTTGAATTTGTGAAACGATTTTGATGACTTTTTTTTATTGGGCAGAGTGTACCTTAGTATTGGTCCCGTTTAATTTGAAAGAAATATACCACCTCTAAGGTGGAATATTTCTTTTTAATAAAAATGTTATTATTTATATGATGTACATAGGTATATATTTTATGATGAAATCTGATGAAGAAAGTTTACAACTAAGCCCTCTCTTTAGAAGAGATCGACCTAACAGTGTGATATATAATAAATTAATGATGTTATTCAAGAATATACTTTATATTAAGGCCGTTAGTGAGTTATTTCAAATAAATTCTGCAGATGAATGGCAGCTTCGTGTATTAGCCAACAGCTGTACTGCATACGCCATTCACTCAGTTAGCTGGTGATTGTACACATTTTTGCAAAAATAATTAAATTCGCAAAATAAAACGTTTTGTCCTTTGTGTTGAATGCATGTACAGACAACAGCACATCAGACTACACATTTTTGTTCGAAAATCGCCTCCAGTTCAACGGAACAAGATACGTCAATGTGTAACTTGAAGTGCTGTTAACTGTACGTATTAGCAGATTTATTTCTGGTGGGCACTTCTGTAAGTGGTTAGTTATTAAGTAAGTGTCAACAACGCCAGGCTGAAATCAGTACCATGTGTCACACAGCCACAAAGATTAAAAATGAGCCTGTTCCGGAAGGAACACACACTGTTGTTTTTCCGCTAGTATTGTTATATGTTCTGTTTGTATTATTGTGTGTCGTAAATAATGGTTTAAAGTATAGTTTACAAAGTTACCAGTCCAATTCTGTGGAATCTGAAGAAGACGGGTGTCCACGTCCAATTTAGTACCAACTGTCCACCATATAGAGCAAGTGGCAGCACGGATTCATCTGTAAAACAGCATTTTACATAAAAATTCACAGCCAATAAGTTATTTTTTTTATATATATTCAAAAAATTTGCATTTACACCTGTTTTGGTAACTGCTCTATATATTACATAATATATTTAGTAGCAGTAGAGTTCTTTGTGTCAGTTTATCCTATTTTTGCCAGCAAGTAGTAGTTTTGAAGGGAACAAACTAGTGGAGTAATTTCACAAAAAATAATTGAACATCATGATAGTAAAACATTGTGACATTGAATAAACTTAAAAATTACAATATGCAGAATTTTTGAGCTTTCCTCAATGGGAAAAATTTCTTTTGAAGGATTCTTGACTTACTAGTAAACCCACCACAATCCTTATATATCATATAAGAAGCATAGCCCATGCCGGTATACAGAACAGTCCATGCCGGACCAAAAACCCAATTGGGTGGGTTCCAACTGGGTTTCTTAATGGTCTGGTACCAAGCCTTGTTATCAGGCTGTTTCACTTGGCCCATCATTGTAAGGGTGCTAGCCCATCCGCCTGCATTTGGAAGCAGTATAGCTCCTACTAAGGTCCAGTCCGGCATTGTTAGCTGGAAAATGAAACGTAAAATTATTATGGGTAAGTATAGACCTAAATCCCTTGTTTACAAAAGATCTGTGCCCAGCGGTGCGAACTTATAGCTATGCGTAGTGTGACTCTTTTATCAATCTGTTTAGTGGTGCCCACATCTGACCATAGACTTCACCATTAACTTGCAAAAGTATCTGACTTTGAACAGGTCGTCGCTCCACCTTATACGTGGCTGTTTTTAACTGCGTTTAACAATTTTATTCGTAGTTCTCACTCGGTTAGGTTTCTTTTACTGATTTAGCCAATGATGCTATAACTACAGTAACAAAACAATATACTACCTGGCGGCCTAGTTAGTACAACACGCCAGATTCATGCAAAAAATAAGAATAATGTAGAAGAATACAAAGACAGTCTTACGGCTATGTCTACGTCTTTGAAACAAAAATAAATTATACTACGTAGGTGTTTACCTAAGTTGGTCCTCCACTGTTAAAGTATTTGAGGTCAGGAACAATAATATTATTTTAAATCGAAGTCTAGGGTCCGGTGTTACTTAAAAGGACTTATATTTAAATAGTTCAATTATATAATACGTAATCTATAACGAAATTACGAATGATAAAAAGTGATAAGATAATGAAATATCACGAATTATTTCATGGTTCTATCTTTTTTCTTCGTTAACTAAATTATTATAGCTTTCTCTTTCTCAATTGGAAACGTTCTGTTGTACGTATTGTATTTTGTTTGTTATTAATGTAATATATTACTTTTTTGTTCTCTGGTAATATTATAATAATACAATACATCTAATGTAATTAATTTGTTTTAAGTAGTTCTGAAAATAGTATTTATTGAAAATTTAATTTTGCTTTTGTCATTGTAATTCATTATCTGAGATTTCTGAGAAGTCATACTCTAACGAGTTGTCAATATTTTTGTATACTGCTTCAAACAAATCTTAGGGATGGAAAAAGCATAAAGGAAGTAGTCTAAGCTTGAAACTGAGTAAATACAAATCCCCTAAGATGTACATGTATAATAACAGAGAATAGACATTATGAATTTGTGACTTGTACGGTCGTATTCTAGAACTCTACTCAATGCTCAAGTCAGGATTGCACTGGAAACACAAGCACTGGAAATACGATCCTAATGGCGGGGACTTGAGTATGATTTCGACTGCTTTACACCATACTCAAATCCTGAATTGAGCATTGAGTAGAGTTCTAGTATCCGAAAACGTCACGTACGAAACGTTCTGGAAAGACGACCCTAAACGCAAGGACTTGAGCATAAATTTCTAGTGCTTTAAATCATACTCAAGTCCTGACTTGAGCATTGAGTAGATTTCTGGAATACGACCATTAGACTTGAAGCAAATAGAGATATTTCAAAGAGTACCTTGTTATGTACTGAGATAATTTGCGTATTTCGAAATAGTCAATCCAGTCAGTCATCTGACAAATGTCACTCTAGATTATATTCCTATTAAATTGAAAAGGTTACAAAACTTGTTGTTTTCTATCACTATTTAGAGTCTATTCAATTTTCTCGATATAAGATACTTTTGCCGGTTTTGTTTATCGTACCTTGTCGTACATTAAAGTTTTCCCCCGGGTTTAATCCTATCAGCTGAATTATTAATTCATACGATTTCCCAAACCTAAAATATGTAAGTAACCTTTGTTTTTATTATGCTTCTATATAATTAACATTTTCTAGAATTTTTGCCGGCGTAATTGCGTGATGTATAAATAATGTAAATATAAAAATTGCGTAATTCATTGAATAATTGATTAGAGCGATACAGATGATATTAGTCATCGTGAATCTTGTTAAGTTCTAAAGATTGCGGTCATCGTTGAATTTTTGGAATCGTCTCGTGATTTGGTAAGTACCAATAAAAAAAAGTATTTTCGGATTAACGTGGGATATTGAGCATAATCAGCGAAGTTTTGACTACCTATCTCGTCGTTAGTTTGTTGATTAACCTAGAAGGTTGTGTAAACAATCTAATTTTAGCGATTTTTGGAGTTTTTCTACAGAGACCGAGATAGAGAAGATTGATGTTTAAGCTGATCTTAAATGGTTAGACAATTTTTTCATTCAGTTTGATACCTCTTAGCGGCATAGTAAGTTTAAGGAACGTGTTTAAAAAAGACTGGCGTTTTAAATAGTTTAAAGACTTTTTTAATTTGTGCAACTATGACTGAAGCAAATAACGAAATTGAAGGTGTCCAAAGGTGGCTGTTGTTTTATTTGTTTTAATTCTTACTTTTATTATTTTTATGCTGTAATAGCCTGTTGGTTTTGAAGGTTGTGGTTTGAAATACTGGCTTGTCTCTCTATCTATCTATCTTTCTCTATTTATCTATCTATCTTTAAGTTTTTCGGAATTGATGTATAAATTTTCATTTGAAACGAGTTTTTCGGTGAAGGAAAACACAAACCTGCTTTGTGAGAAAAGCAATTTAATGATATGCATGAAGCTCCCAATTCACGTTGGACCCTTATGGGAATTACAGCCCATGCCTGCCAAAACCTCATTGTTAGAGGAGACCAGTGCGCAGCAGTGGGACACACAGGCTAACTCGTTATTATTAATTTTATTAACATTTTTTTCCAATCTTATACTTACCTATTACTCTATATACGTTACCTATAGTGAACTGACACTGGTGATAATGGCCATAATTTTTAGAAAACTAATACTGGCACAAGCAACGTGACTGCCATAAAGAAAATAATAATAACTAGCCGGACATTGCTGCTGGTACAGATAGTTGAAAGTCTGAAGTGCAGGATAACAGAAGCATACTTACATTGCTTAAGAATATGTACCTACATTCTTGACATTTGTGTCGATAATCATTGTTGCTTCTATTTAGCAGTGAATGTTGAAATTAAATTTAAAACACTAGAAGTATTTGATTACTATATCTAAGATTTGATAATGTGATGCCCAGAGGCATGTAATTAGCAAGGACTTCAGCCCCTTCACTTACTGTTGCTTAGGTAAAATGGTAAAAAATTTAAATATGCTCAAAACATTTAATTTATCAATTTCAGAAAATTTATAATGGCAAATTGGCCAGCTCTTGGATCAATTATTCTCCCAAACATTGGAGGCTGGGTGAATGGCTATTTCTTGAGAGACCAAATTTATAGCAAAGATAATAAAAAGTCATGGTATGATGGATTAAATAAGGCGCCCTGGAACCCACCTAATGAAGTGTTTGGACCTGTGTGGACTGTGCTTTACAGTAGCATGGGATATGCTAGTTACTTGGTTTGGGAGGAATGTGACGGATTTTCACGTAAGTTCTATTGTTATTATTAAAGGTTAGAATAGCCAAAGTCTACTTATTATACCTAAACTTTAACTAATAGGCATGGTACAGTATGGTACAATGGACTGGTGTCCGTAACTCGGCGTCCAGGTGACTATTTTGCGTTTGGTGGGTGCAGGGCAGACTCGTGCTGCCCAAGCTCCTTCAATTTGCTAAACACTTCGTGGAGTGACCTCGGCTTACCAAGGTACTTCACCTTGCAATTACACAGGAGCATTGCAGCAGGGTAGGGTTTCTTCGCTCTGCATAGATGGCTGTTCATGATCCTAAATTGTAAAGGTGTTTATTCTAATATGGACCATGACCCGTTACAGTTAAGTTTATCATTTCCTAAGTTTAAAAACTACATTAAAAATATTTTGATCGAAAAATCATATTACAAAATTGAAGACTACGTGTTAGATAAAGATGTATGGAAAGACGACATGGCTCCAGAATCCACACAAATTTGATTCAAAGTGTATTCCATAGCATTTAAGTTTATTTGAAAAGAGCAATCCCTAGAGTTTCTTGCTCGTTCTTCTCAGGGAGGTCAGCGTAGTGAACGAGCAGTAGCTTAAATGTGACGTTTTCAAGTGTAAATTTATTTTACCTATGGAATAAATAATCTTTGACTTTGACTTTGACTTTGACAGTGATTGTTAGAGTATGCAGTTCTTTCCTTTTGAGCGTAAGAAATTTACGAAATAGGCTAGCTTTGATCATGGGGAGTGGCTCCCTAGCCTACTTGTAATACGCGTATACATATTGTCAAAATCGTCATTTAGCAGTCTCTATTGATATAGGCATCTGTCGCTACCGTACCACATGCAAAATTTTGACGTCATCCACCCAAAGCGGACGACCTTAAGCCACGCGTGTTGGCACATCGCCATTCCGTGATCCTCCTTGCCCATCGACCTCGGTCCATCCTACCTATGTGTCCAGCCCATTTGCATTTCATCGTAGCAATTTTGTGTATGTATAACTATAATACTTCTGCTTGTGTCAAAAAAATTGAAGATGGCGCATTCAAAATATGTAATTACACGAACTTTTGAGGTCGGTTTTTTAAATAAAAAGGTTATAATTATGAAGATAAAACTTTGATGCTTGATGTTGGTAAGATGTTACATTTTGTTCACTGGAAGTTAAAATTTTAGTAATACATTTTATTTAAATTTTTAGGTCTGCTTTCTCTACCTAATTTCAGTGGCAATTTTTATTATTTACGTATTCGAGTATATTATGGTGAAATATTAAATAATTAAATAATTTCGGTATACTAAATTAAAATTAAATGATACTCCTCGATAATATTCTAGAATTCAAATAATAAAAATTTTTACCCACCGAAATTAAGTACAGTAAACTAACTTGTAAATTATTTAGTAGTACTAATTTTGCATTTTTTTTATTGTGTAATACACGATAAAAAAACGACGACGACGAACACGTCGTGCGCCTGATGGTAAGCGACACGCCTATCCATAACAGTTGCAGTGCCATTCAGAGCTTTAAATCGCAAAGATCTTAGAGTGGTTACACGCGGCGACTTTTAGCAGCGATGCAATCGCGTGTTCGTGAAACGTGGATGCAAACACGCGACTGCATCGATACAAACACGCGACTGCATCGATGCAAACACGCGACTGCATCGATACAAACACGCGATTGCATCGATGCAATCGCCTCTAAATCCCAAGTGTAGGGATGCAATCACGCGTTTGTATCGATGCAGTCGCGCGCTTGGGTCGCTGCTTAAAATCACGCGGGTGTGTAAAGCTAGACGATTAGCGACTGCATCGCGTTTGCATCGTTGCCGTGTGTAACCGCTCATAGGGTCACTGCCACAGAGACATAAGTTAACAAGTCCCATATGCCTGTAATTTCACCAGCAGCACTTTTACCCTTCTAAACCGGAACGCAGTAATGCTCACATTACTGCTTGTAGGCAAAAATAGGTAAGGAACTCTTTCACCAGGTGCTCTACTGCTAGATGATGTAGTTGATATGTGCGACCAAACAGTAAAAAACAAAACACGATTTTAATAATAAAAGACGTGAGACGCCCTGTGTAATGGGACACTTTGCTTGGACTAAACATATCGTGTAGAGTTTCCCAAGGTGGTCCCTATCGCCCCCCATTGGGCGCTGAAGAGTTCTTGGGGCCTCGGAACAAAAAAAAACCTAGAATTATCTATATAAACTACACTACACATATAATTTTATTTTCCTTGTGATTTTTTTGTGTCAAGTAATAAAAAAATATGTTTTCAAAATGGCTTTCAATTACTTTTGTGATAGTGGTGGGCGTTGAGCCAAGAAGTCTCGGAATCTATGGTGTAGACAAAATGCATAGAGGCAGACAAGTTAAATGATATACACGTGATCATTCAAGGATAACTGATAGTTAGTGATATTTTTTATCTTTTGACCGATAAAAAGATAACACAGGAGATCTTGGCGTTGAAGTATGTACCTACCTGCTTTTTAAAGTGTTCAACTGAATGACGCAATATTATCTTAAGATCGCATCACAAACATGTCTCCGTAGACTTTGTAAGTAATTCTAGCTTGTTCGCCAGCGGATTAATTCTGGAGTACATTGAAATTACTGTGTACGGGTAAAAAGGGCTTCGATGTCTGTAAAATGTCTGTAATCATTTTGTGTTCAACTTTGAACCCCCTCGGTCTCTTATTTATTTTCATAAACCAGAAATCTCGAAAAAATTTACACATGAAAAGATGCATCACGTCGATGCATAACGCCGCTACCGTTGAAAGGATTTCGATGTAGTTTAGGATTACGGATGCTTGTTATTCACGTCGTAAATGAATTGCGCAGGCAGAAGCTACTTTACAATCTGGGCCTTAGAGTGTCTTTCAGAAATATAAGTTAAATTAAGTTATCAAAACGGCTCCGCTGTGCAGTGTACACGATTAAAAAAATACGAAAACTTTCAGACGTCGAAACAGCTAGATTGGTTTACTTCAGCTACTTTGACTCTTTAATAATATATGCATATTCATAGAGTCTTTGTCCTGTAGAAACGTGCGGTTGGGGCAATTACAATCTGGGCCCCAGAGTGTCTTTGAGAGATAAGTTTAAAGAGATTAATATTTATGAAAATGTAACGAAAATGTTATTTATGTTAAGAAGAACAGTATTTTTTATTATTAAAAATTGTAATAGACATAACATTAATACGAGGAATAAAAATAAACTAACTATTCTTGACAGTCGTCTTTACAAAGTCGCAAATTCGTGGGTTAATGTATAAATAAGCTTCTACAATAAGATTCCGATTCATATTCAAAATTTGCAAAACAAAAAACCCCTAGAATTTCTTGCTCATTCTTCTCAGGGGACTCTCCTTACGAATGAGAAGTAGAGTTTAATTAATATGACGATTTCAAGTGCAATTTGCTTACATATGTATGATTTGAATTGGAATTAAAATAAGTTTAAAGAAATTAACAATACTTACAATAGCGCGACAGTACATTTATGAAAATGTAAGTTATTAACTTGATTGAATGTCAAGATGTTTGACCACCATGAAATTCAATTATTTATATGAAATTGCTCCACTAGCTTGTTATAATTATTAACACAAAGATGCTGGATTCCAACCAGGGGCAGCGTCTTCTAGCAAACCGTGGTAGATGCTATGCCAACTAACCCACAGAATGAACCAGCGAACCTTACTAATTTTTCTATGTGCTTGTTGCAGATTTTTGTTTTTTTGGTTTTTAACGAGTTTTTTCGTAGCGCCACCTGTGAGAAATCTATTTCTATTAAGTTCGTCTGGCCTCACCTTTAGAGTTTCTTATTTATTCCTCTCAGGGGTATCTGCCTTACGAATGAGCGGTAGAGTTTTATCAATATGACAATTTCAAGTATAATATGTTTAGGTATCTATGAAATAAAGATTATTCGGCTTTGACTTGGGGTACCATAGCTATTTTTTAAAGTTTATGATTTT
>NW_020653738.1:57790-85619 GCF_003589595.1 Hyposmocoma kahamanoa | reverse complement strand
AAAACACTAACATTTTTAATAAAATTATTTAATTTATAACTTTAGAGAAACAAAGCATGACAAAAAGTAAATGAATAAAGTACAGAAATAACGTGCAATATTGCAGTGACGCAACATTGCCCCTAACATAGCGTCAGGAGATTGCGTTCATATCTAAATTGAACTATTTTTAACAATATTGAACCAAGTGGTAAATAAAATGCAAAACATTTGTATATTTGTCGCTAAGAATACGTCGTAAGACTACGATGTAATCGTCGTCGAGTCGCTCGCCGTTCTGGCTTGCGGTGTACAATATGTTTTGTAGTTTCTTGTTTATTAAAATAATGTAGATAATGATATATCTTACTATTTAATCTAAGAATTCATTATTTTTCCGAAGGTAATGGCCATTCAATATATATATAGAAAATATTATTCCGTAGAATCTCAAAAAATCAAAATCTTGGATAAAAATTTGTATAAAGTTTGCCCTTGTGTGGAAAATATGATATATTGTGACTGAGCAATCCTAAATTATACCAATTTAACGGGAAACTAACGAACTACGCCCTAAATGGTACTTTCTAGATCTTATCTACTAAATGTCATTGAGTTTGAATACTTTATATCTGAAAATTTTGTTTTAAGGGAACGTGCTCGCCCGTAGGCTTGTATAGTTCATGAACTACGAACTATTACGAATAATATATTCCCGATACTGACCGACATGAACCAGTTCGTCTTGTACGGTTTCGATAGTTCATCGTTCTTTTTAGTTCAGTACGAACTAGGAACTGTGCGTTGGTAGATCAATTGTCTTTTATTCAGTAGGAACGGTGCAACCGGACAAATAGTGATTTTTCACTGCTTTTAGTACAAGTTCGAGTGGGATGCACGATTGAACATTGCCAGCTCGTTTTAAGTCTCTATTACGTATCTACATTATGTAAGCTTATATGTATGTATGCTTACAAAAAAGTGAGTACTCATATTTTTTGGTAGGTATCTGTACTTCTGTGGTAGGTATAATATCAATCCACGTGTACGGTATATGAAATAGTTGTACCTAAATATTGGTTTTTAAACACACCATTCTAACTAAAATTCTTGTTTTGTAAAAAAAGGATATTTAGTTAGAATGTCAGTCTTTAAACCTGTAAAATATGAAGGAAAATCAAATAGTACCGATTCCATACAAATTATATTTTTAAATATTTAGTACAGTGTACTATTGACGAACTAAAGAAGTAGATGAACTAAATGAACTAGAAGACCGATCTAGTTCAGTTGACCGATTGAACTAACTAGGATCGCTGCTTCTAAAGACCGATCAGGCACAAGTTTACTCGCCCGACTGTCTTAACAATTACTTTTCAAACCAGTGAATTAATGTCGCCTTATTTATTTTTCATTACAATCTGTACTCCCGTGTAATATATTCCAGGAAGTGTATTTCGACACGTAGTCCATTTTATAGTTCCTTAAATTCTATATCATAAGGTTTGTAATTGTGTAGATTGTGGGACTTTGTAAAAGTGCAGAAAATTCGCGCAGTCTAGTTTGCGTTTAATATCGCTAATTCCAACAAACCTTGGCTTACCTTTGTTATTAGTGGTGTGAAAATTTTTGAAATTTATTTATCGATAATGTTATGTTCTTATTTGCCTCTTGACTTAGATCGTACTATAGCGAGTCTAGTGTTGTCGTTAGATAATGTTATGATAATTTAGATCATAAATGCATAATCTTTTCTTAGTACCTAACTATCATTTGTAGCGATTAGCAAACATTTATTTAAATTTATCGCAAATTACAGATAAGAAATAAATCTACTTTTCCAGCAGAAGTAAATCGCGTATACATGTTTCAAGCTAACCTTGGGATCTTTTACAGGTCCCATGGTCACCATTGACGGAGATCATCAACCAGTTATATCTAACATAACCACAAAATTTTTGACTATAGTTACAAAAGTTATTAATTTAAACATTTTTTTTTTTATTTACCAAAGAACATTCCAATTTACGCTAAATTGTTTTACAAAATAGTTTACTTCAATGATATGAATGTTTGCTAAATTAAATTTATTTATAATAATAATAATAATAACGCACACACTCAACATAGCCCCGCACTAGGGAAACCCTGTGTCGCGGGTGCCATGGACACACATACACAACCACATATTACTCCCAAACTCACGATAGAAATAAACGTAGGCTATACAAATATTTCTCCCGGCCCGGGAATCGATCCTGGGACCTCTGCGTGGCTGTCCGGCATGGTAACCGTTCGGTCACGGAGAATGGAAATTAGAAATAATTTCAAACATATTAATTAGCAATGCAGTCTTACGACGGTTTGGGGTTTATCATCTGAGGAAATACTGAATCTCAAACTAGCGGTATGGAGGAAATCATTCGTTGAAATTAGGATTTTTTTAATTCTAATGACTACTTGTAGCAAACATTCTGGGTAGAAAACAGAAATCCTTTGCAAGTGCTTGGGGGTTTGTCGAACTTAATTGGACGTCTTTTTGTTATTAAAAAAGTAAGCGCGCATTTAATTTCCATCTCACCTGATGGAAAGCGACGATAAAGTCGAGTTTAGGTTTTTCCATAGATATAGAAAAAAGGGGAGATTTGGTATGAGGGTGTGGTTCGTGTCGCCTACGAACATCGCCACAGTGACATGGCGATCGTTGTACGTACAAGATCGCTCGTAAAACGTGAAAATGCCAAGTTGTAGCGATACACCTTGTAAAAATTGGAGTGAAAACAAACATTTTAAAGCCAGTGAGATAAAATTCCACCGGCTATTTGCAGTTTTAGTTACTATTTCTATTATTATTCAATGTTTTCTTTTTGTCTCCATAGAAATTTCTAGAAGCAAATATAGTGATGTTCATTTACGATGACTGATGTTTATCGGCAATAAATTTTTACTGAAATGTTTGAATTTCTTACCATGATTTTTGTAATAAAAGTCCCTAAAATATCAAAGCGAAAAGCATTCACGTTAAATTTATTTCTTTTATTTTATTTTATCATTATTATTATTACTAAACATTTTATTTCGATTAACTTTAACATAACTCACATTTCGGACAACCGTTTCAATTTCATGTCAATTTGTATGTTGCTTGAAGAAAAATGTATGTGTATTATTGTTTTAGATAATTTACATATTTAAATTCCATTATACTCGTAGATTAAACGTAGAGTATTTTTAATTTTTAAGTTTTTCCAATGAGTTCAAAATAAAAGAAGGTTGGATTGAAGCTGCAGGAAAATCGAAAGATTGGTTTCCTTATTACAATTTCTGACTTTGTTTAAATTTCCATAGCAGACGCATTTAAAAAATAAATAAAATAAAATCTGCTTTATTTTACATGTGCATGCAAAATAAATTAGAAAAAAGTTTAGAAAATTACATAATTCCTTTATTTTATGAAAAAAAAACAAAATAATTTAATTTATTAAATTCGTTGATGGTTCGAGTTTACTCTTGACAGTGACAGCTTCACCAACCCGTAGTAACGTATAATGGAAAACTGACACTGGCGACGATCGCCATATTTTTTATATTATTCTTATAAAACTGACACTGGCCCAAGCCTAGCGGCCGCCATTAAAAATAATAATAATTTATATTAATTTAATAATACACCAGTACCAGTGTAGCTATATTATGAAATATGGAATATTTTTTAATATTAAAAACAGCCACATGGTATCTAACTTATCGATTAGGTAGGACCACATCCCTCGTGGAGTAGCGTCAGTTTAAGGTTAATAAGGTTAACAATTCACGGAGCGGTTTCCATCCGCGCCCGCCGGTGCTGCTAGACAGCGGTTTTATTTCAATACTCACAACCCTGCAAGGTTGTGCGGGCACGTAGCCGCCGCGATTGCGGAACGGACCGCGAAGTTAGTGGACGTTTTACGCAAGTCGCACGGTTAATAGAGAACTTACCCCGCGTGCGCCTGTTCCACATTGCGCCTGAACTGACCGCCAAAGTGTGCGGGCAACGACGGCCGCCAAGCGCGCAGGTGATCGCGTCCTGCGCGGTTCTACTAGTACCCCACCGCGGCAACCGCGAGCAACCGTCACCACTACAGACGTAAAACGCGCCGTGAAATGTGCTACTAATTTTACAGACTTTACTATTACATTCGGCAGACGCGGGTGGAAACTGCTCCGTGAGTTCTTAGTGTAATGAAAAATGAGTTTTAGCGCCATCTAACGTGTAATAGTTAGCTATTATATACTAATAGCATTTTCACTAAAACGCCACCTGATGGTGAAAGGCTGAACCAGGATGAAAAAAATACTGAAATATTGTAATATAACTCTTACTCTAGTGACTGTAAGTTTGATTTTGTTAAATTTTAAAATTGTGTTACGTCGTTTTCACGTTTTAAGCCCAACCCAATCAAAATCTGTAAGTTATTGTAGTAGATAATAGAGCGTAAAGTTTGAACTGTACACAAGCTAAACAGTGGCGACATCGGTACCCGATCTTACATAGCGTCATTACATATCTCCCCTTTTTTTCTATATCTATGGGTTTTTCCATGACATGTCCTATGACATTTAGATCCGAAAATATAGTTTTATTTCCTATGTGTTTCACTTAGATTTGTATTTGCGAAACACAATTTGAAAGAATGCTGAAGTTATTTTTACACAGACCAAAGATAATATTGCATTCACTCGCTTGATTGCAGAAAAAAGTGACGTTCTCAAATTGCACGTTGTGCAATTTTGGACCATAACCATCGTTTTATCGATATTTTGCAATCCCTATTACACTAATTGTTGCGCTCCTTCTTTACACTTTAGTCAAGACTGTTTCACTTTGTAATAAGAGCGTGGCAGGAACTTAGAGAAAGAATATAATAGCATTTAAAATGGTCAAGATTTTCTGTTTTCACCTTTTTGGGCCTTATATCATTTTTAAATATCAACTCTCGTTTGCGCTGAAATCACAACAACTGACATGAGTGTACGTCTCCGCATATTCCAAAAATATTCTGTATTTATTGTAATAAAGACAATATATCTAACAACGGGGGCTGTTCCATTCGGTGGTGTGGGAAAAATAACGAACAACAAAAAACAACAAACGGAATCACATTTCACCGGTAATGAAATATTAAATATGTAATACACACATCAAAAGTGTCTAGGGATCAAGTACGTTTAAGAGTATTGCTGCAATTAGGGTTAATTATATTAACTTTTTTGTATCGCTATTGATACTTTTTAGTGAGTTTTAACATTTAAATAAGGAATATTGTTTAAAATTCGATAATAAGAAGAAAATCGATTGTCAATGTGGTTTTGTATAAAAATGAGTTATAGCGTTTTGACAAAATCATTACAATATCTGCATCGGAACCGAAACAATTTACATTATTATGGAGAGACGACATCATTTAACCCGAGAAGTGATGATGCGAGCCGTCGGAATGTTGGAAGCTGGTTCCAGGCAACGTGCTATGGCTTTCACTCTTAACACTACACAGAGCGTCATAAGTCGCCTCTGGACGCGCTATCGCATGACGGGCAGCGTGACCGAGCGACATGGAGGACGATCTCGCATCACGACTCGCAGACAGGACCGGTATATTCAAAATACTGCTCGACGGAATCGTACCATGACCGCCATGATGTTGGTTACGAGGCTCCACAGCTCCTCAGGCTTGCTAATAAGCGATCAAACAATCCGAAATCGTTTACGTGAAGTGGGTCTGCGATCCCGAAGGCCGCTCAGAGTTCCACCTATTGCACCCTGCAATCGCAGGACCCGTTTACGATGGGCTCGCGAACACAGAAACTGGGAGGAAGAAGACTGGCGCTATGTGTGCTTTTCGGATGAATCCCGCTTCGGTATGAGACCGGATACAAGACGTACTCGAGTTTGGAGAACATCTGGACGTCATGAACGTTTGAGATATTGTCAGGAAGTTCATCCATATGGTGGGGGAACAATAATGATATGGGCCGGTATTTGGATCGGCGGAAGAACCGATCTCATTTGGATCAGGGGTAACCTCAATGCTCAAGTTTACGCAGAGAGGATTGTTTCAGATGTTATCATCCTTTTGCGAGGCCAGTTGGGTGATTCATTTCAAGTAATGCATGACAACGCACGTCCACACACGGCTAGAGTCGTAACACGCATTCTTGCCGAAGCTCGTATCAACGTTCTGCCGTGGCCTGCTCAATCGCCAGACGTCAATCCAATTGAGCACGCATGGGATATGCTTCAAAGAAGAGCTGTACCGAGTATGCATACCGTACATACTCTACAACAATATTTTGACTTGTTACAACACATGGGCGGTCATTCCTCAAAGTGATTTTGATGAACTCATCTTAAGCATGCCAAATCGCTGTAATTGTGTGATTCGTGTTAATGGTGGAAATACAGATTATTAATTTTCTTATCTTTACAATAAAAATGAGCAAAATCATCATTCTCGCCATTTTTTTGTCATTTAATTGACGCCGTTAATTTGAGTTTTTTCCCACAATTTGCAAAAACATCAATTTTAGTTTATTTTAATAAATATAGGGGTAAGCGGTTAAATAAAACATAAGCATTAAAGTAAGAAGTCGTCCTGGAAGACTGGATTTGGTAAATATTGCTTAAATAATTTTTATTTCAAAAATATTCACTTGATCCCTAGACACTTTTGATGTGTGTATTTTGCAATAGCAAAGCTCAAGTTAAACTGGACGATTTGAAGTGAAACAATTGACGACAGCCGCCAATGGTTTCGAATTTGGGCTGGCTAATGTGAGCGCAGTTGTCATAGTAATTATTTGGCAGAATATTTTTCAAACTAATTGAATGACATTTCGTCTCTGTTTCTCTTATATACTCGACGACGAAAGCGAAACAAGCTCTACAAAACAAAAACCAAAGAGTTAGAATATGGTTTGAATGGATGTGGGCAAGTACAGCTTATATTTTAACCAATCATTTTTTTATAAAAGTTTTTGGTCCGGTTACAAGACCTTTAGGCCAATTTAACCAATCCGGAGGCAGTAGAGCGTTTGAGCAGCGGTAGCGTCAAAATTCGACATTTGATTGAAACTCAAGTACTGTAGACAGATTTTTTTCACTTCAGACAATTAAGTAAAGAGTAGGTACCATAGATAAGATAATTTTGGTTAAGAACTAAAAAGAGCGCCTTTGTGATATGGTTTTACAACTGTACACCATAGTGCCCGATCATCCATTTTCCGCATCCAACCGCTACCCGCGACCTTCTTCAGATCGTCGGTCAGATCTTGCAGGGGGACGTCTTACGTTACGTTTGTCGAGACGTGGTCTCCACTCCAGAACCCGTCCACTCCATCGCTCATCGGTTCGATATGGTTTATGTGTAGTATAATTGACAGATCTAAGTACACGAATAGAATTTACTTAGAGTGTACATGGATTTAATTCTTGGTCCATCGTACGAGTTATTATTTTATTTATTTATTGTCCTAATTGATTAGCAACAAGAAAACTCTTATGTTTATTGTTGGTATAGATTTCAATAAGTTTGTGTCTGAACAACAAGAAAAGGTACTTTCTGCTGATCATGCCTTGTCGCCCCTGTCATGAATATGGAATTGGGACTAGCCCTCAGCATGCAGAGTATCGAGGAAGTCTTTTTGCGCATTATAGCATAGAAATCACCAGTTCTATGCAATAATACGCAAGCGCGCAAACATGCTCGAGGCAGCGCAGGCCCGCGGCAACCCTATCAGCGTCTTGAAGCCGTTATTATATTGGACTCGAAGGACATGGTAGCTAGAGAGCTATAATGTCCTTCAAGTCCAATATAATAATGCAGAGGCGTAAAGCTGGCTCAGAGACTACACGTGCAGAACGACTACACGTCTTCATAGTCTTCTTTAAATAATGTTACTTTTACTTGATTTTTTTTTAATGTTAAGTGACGGGACGAACAAGGCGTGCGCCTGTTGTTAAGCTACACGCCTGTCGATAACAGTTGTAGTGCCACTCAGAGTTTTAAATCGCAAAGATCTGAGGGGTACTGTCACTGCGCCCGTCACCCTGAGATATAAGTCGACAGCTCCCATGTGCCTGTAATTTCACCAGCACCCTTACCCTTCATAACCGGAACACAGTAATGCTGACATTACTGCTTGGCGGCAGAAATAGGTATGGTCGCAGTGCTTCCCAAGTGCAAGGAGCTCCCTTGTGAAAGAGCTCGTCCAGGGAACTCTCCTACTCAAATTTAATTGTCATAGGTGCTCTAAATGCTTTTTTTCACTCCTGTACTTTTATTTATTAATTATAATTTCTTAAAGCTTAATCACAAAGATGCTCTTTTTAGTTCTGAATTCTATGTCTATGGTATTATCTACTTTATAGTAGCATAATAATATAATTTCAAAATGAAACTATAACACACATTAATTTTGTGGTCTGGTTTATAATCTCTTAAAACCTGGAAAAACATCATAGATATAGAAAAAAAGGGGAGATATGTAATGACGCTATGTAAGATCGGGTGCCGATGTCGCCACTTTTTAGCTTGTGTGCAATTCAAACTTTAATCTCTATTACTACTACCATAAGTTAAAGATTTTGATTGGGTAGGGCTTAAAACGTGAAAACGACGTAACACAAGTTTAAAATTTAACAAAATTAAACTTACAGTTACTTGAGTAAGAGTTATATCACAATATTTCAATATTTTTTTCATCCTGGTTCAGCCAGTCACGTTTTAGTAATAATGCTACTAGTATATAATAGCTAACTATTACACGTTAGATGGCGCTGAAACTCATTTTTCGTACACTAAAAACTCACGGAGCGGTTTTCGCCCACGCCTACCGCGGGACCGCGGCATCTGTAGAATGTGATGCTTAGGCGATTGACACACTGTAGTGCACCGCGCCCCGCGACGCAGATATGCGTCAACGCGCGGTTTAATCGGCGCGGGGGCAGCGGTCTAGCGGCTGCGCGCCACTTACAGTACTAGCTTCGTTGTTGATCGCCGTAGTGATAGTACATGTAGCTGAGATCCTTCTATGACAAGAATGGTTAATAATACAAAACTCATTAATAAATAAATTTGATTGATTTTCAGTAGCAAATATAAATTTATCGACGTGGAGATCTATTGCAGAAAACTGAACATGTCCTTAAGCTAAAAAATCTGCGCGGTAGTGCGGAGCGCAGTGTGCCATACTTGCGGTTCGCCGTGCCCTTCCGCACGGGGGTGCGGTAAAATTTACTTTAAAACGCACTTTCTCTATTTTTCTATTAACCTTGCTTGCGATTATCTCCCACTAAGTTCGCGGTCGGTCTTGCAATCGCAACGGCTTCGTGCCCGCGAATCGATAGTTAGAAACCATGTGGCTGTTTTTAATATTAAAAAATATTCCATTTTTCATACTATACCTACACTGGTACCAGTGTATTATTAAATTCATATATTAATATAAATTATTATTATTTTCTTAATGGCGGCCACTAGGTTCGGGTCAGTGTCAGTTTTATAAGAATAATATAAAAAACATGGCGATCGTAGCCAGTGTCAATTTTCCATTATACGTTACCACGGGTTGGTGAAGCTGTCACTGTCAAGAGTAAACTCGAACCATCAACGAATTTAATAAATTAAATTATGTTGTTTTTTATGAAGGATTTATATAATTTTTTATAATTGTTTCTAATTTATTTTGCATGCACATGTAAAAAAGCCGATTTTATTTCATTTATTTTTTAAATGCATTTGCTATGAAAATTTAAACAAAGTCAGAAATAGTAATAAGAAGACCAATATTTCGATTTTCCTCTTATTTTGAACTCATTGGAATTACTTAAAAATTAAAAATACTCTACGTTTAATGTACGAGTATAATGGAATTTAAAAATGTAAATTATCTAAAACAATAATACACATACATTTTTCTTCAAGCAACAGCAACATACAAATTGACATGAAGTTGAAACGGTATGTATAATAATAATAATAATAATAATAAAATAAAATAAAAGAAATAAATTCAACGTGATTGCTTTTCGCTTCGATATTTTAGGGACTTTAATTACAAAAATCATAGTAAAAAATTCAAACATTTCAGTAAAAATTTATTGTCGATAAATATCAGTCATCGTAAATGAACATCACTATATTTGTGTCTACAAACTTCTGTGGAGACAAAAAGAAAACATTGAATAATAATAGAAATAGTAACTAAAAATGCAAATAGCCCGTGGAATGTTATCTCACTGGTTTTTAAGTTTTTTTTTCACTCAAATTTTTACAAGGTGTATGCCAAGTTCTTCTTGGCATTTTCACGTCTTACGAGAGATCTTGTATGTACGACGATCGCCATATCACTGTAGCGATGTTTGTAGGCGTGTCACCTCGATATGATCATTTTGATCACATCGAGGCGACACGAACCACGCCCCCATTCCAAATCTCCCCTTTTTTTCTATATCTATGAAAATATCGTCGTCTATCCACTTCGAATAATAATCAGATGATTAGACAATCATCTGATTATTTTTTAAACACCTTTCCCTTTTATTTTATTTTATTTTTATTAATGGTTTTTAAAGCTCTGGGTACTTTGCCCTTTTGACCCAACACCTCTCCAATATCTTTCAGTGTTGTCATTTCGTTTTCTTTTAATTATGCTCAAATCGAATAGGTAACATAGTTATTTAAATCTGATAGTTATTGCAAGTGGTAATAAGCATTTTATACTAAATAATTGATCGTATCGCTTTTCCTATCACGACTAAACTAACAAATGTACCCAGAACTATAATGAGCCTCAAAAGTTTTTGCTAGTTAAATATGAAATATGACGCGCTACTCAAACGATCTACTGCCTCCTGATTGTTTAAAATGGCTTAAAGGTCTTGCAACCGGGTCATAATCCTTTAAAAAAGAGATTGTGTATTTATTGGCTACGGAGCCAGCAACTTAAACAGGTTACAAATAATTGAAAATTAAGAAATGCAAAACTTAATAAACTAAAAATTTGCTTGTAAAAACTGTAATTTCAGAAACCCGCCATTTTTAATCTTGCAGCAGTGCAGTCAAATTTCTCACCCTCCTTTTGCATAAAATTAATAAAATACAAGCGTAATTACAGTCACAGATATACCATACTACCACTAAAAATATACCCGACACGTGATTTAAGATAGAACGTTCGACGCTCGGCCGAAGAAACAAAAATTTAAAGAAATGTGTACGACTAGCTTTAGTAACTAAGGCTCTAGCGCATTCTTAGCAAGTTAAAGACTTCCATGAATTTGGTATTGTCCTTCTGAAGTTACGGAATGCCGTTGTCCGAGTTATTATGCAATACCCTTGTGTTACACTTCAAGCTAAACAGGTCTCTAGACATAGAGATAAATTAATTTGCATAGCGTTTCAGATATAATTGGATTTTATTACTTATCTATTTGTATATATTTTTGGCAGTTTGTAACTGATGATATACCTAATAATGTTCCACAATTCTTTGTACTCAAGGACAAAGTACGTAGCATTCATTGTGTTGTGTAAATTAAAACTTTTTTTAAAAACCAAACTCATACTTTGTGGAATTACATCTCTTTGCCAAATTTTATTAAAATCGGTTTACGGGAATCGCGTCTATGTATAACCAGAAATAGAGACGAAATGTCATTTAATTTATTTGAGAACTATTCTGCCAAATCATTACTGCGAGAACTGCTGTTGGATTGGCCAGCCCGAATTCGAAACAATTGACGGGTGTCGTCAATTGTTTCACTTTAAATCGACCAGTTTATCTTGAGTTTTGCTATAATGGACGATTTGTTTCCGTTAAGTGTGTAATTAGATGTTTTGCTGTTTTTCCCACACCCCCGAATGGAACAGCCCCCATTGTTAGAGACATTATCTTTATTAGAATAAATACAGAATATTTTGAATATACGGAGACGTACAGTCAGTTGTTGGCGTTATACTATTTCAGTTCTCTAATTTGTGATTTCAGCGCAAGCGAGAATTGATATTTACAAGTGATATAAGGCCCATTTACCTGATAAGTCGCCAGGGATGGATGGCCCTTATGTCGTCTCTGTTTCTGGTTATATATTAGATGCGTGAATTAGTGCAACGATGACTGCCTCCTGAGCGTCATTGTATTAAGTTCTGGACCCGAATGCATATTAATGTGTATAAAATGAAAGAATATGTAACGCTTACCCTATTTTTAGGTCTTCTATTACTACGGATAAATGTCCGAAATAACAATAGTACCACTATAAGTTGATGAGGAGCTGGGCATTCTGCTGAAAGTCTGGATGGAACGTTAGATCTGTATTACATAAGAAATTTGAAGTCATTCAGACAAATCTAAATAAAATAGAAAATATTCATTTTTAGGTTAGCGTCTGACGCGTGCCAATAAAGGTCTGGAAAGACCTATCTGAGCCCAGTCCACCATTTTCGCTCTATTTATAGTTATGTCGCGCAAAATTTCTAAAATCGTAGAAAAATGCCTTGATGTGCTTTTTTGGAGTGCAACAATGATAGCTGCAACAAAAATATTAGTCCGTAGCATCCGTAGTAGCATTTCAGATCATCGGTAAGACTTATTTTAATAAATTTTCAATATTCTGATTCTCTATTCGTTTTTGGCGTTAATCGTTCGTCGTAGTACAGCTACTGGCCGCAAGATGGCAGCATGTTGAATAAAATTTCAATATAAAATGAAAACGACGTAAATTCGAGTGATAAATGTATGGATCGAAAGGTTAACCTGGACATTCCGAATAATGATAATAATTTTAACAACGAAAATTTATTTGTGACAAACTGGAATAACCATGAAAAATATGGAAAACAAAGTAACTGTGATAGTTCTGAAAATGTTTGCGCTTATTATATTTAATTTTATCCTAAGATAAGATAAGATAAGTTTATTTCAATATAACTTAATCTAATACAATATAAGTAAAACAAATGTAAATAAAGCTATTATAGTAAAGGTATATTATAATAAAGATATTGAACTTCCAACGATATACCGACTGGGTAAAGTTTAAATTGAAACGATATATATAAACAAACAATATATAATAAATATATAAACAAACAAACAATATATAATAAATAAAAAAACAAAAAAAACAATCCAGAATTTGTTACATCTTTTTATATTAGAAACTATGGCCAATCATTATCAAGATTTCTTAGAGTTTATCATTTGTTTGTGTGCGTTTTCGCGACAGCGGTTCCGATAGTAATAGAGGCTTATAGCACTTCCATTGTTTTTTTTTATTCCATGGTAAATATCAATCTACTTATCTGCAGTGTACAAATAAATAATAAACATAAATAAATGGAATGCATTAAATTATGTAGACGACGAGAAAGATTTTTACATTATTAGTCGCAGCGGAGCGAAGCAAGAAGCTTCGCTAACGACAATAACAAAGTAATGAAACATTATTGGTTGGTGAAACACTCTGTTTCACTTCGCTTCGTTAGATAATAGGTCTTCTATCCTCCGCCTTGCCTAATGCAATTTATTCTTTTATGTTTCTCATTTATTTACTTGTGGAAGCTAGATTAGAATGGCTGAACCAGGATTTAAAAACTACTGAAATATTGCAATGTAATGTAATGTGTAATGTACTGTGTAATGTGCCTGTAAGTTTTAATTTGTTGAAATAGTAAATTATTATAATTATTAAAATACAAAGATCGAACACTCAGAAAAAGTTCCTTAGATCCAGCCGGATTCGAACCGACGTCTTCTAGCATACCGTGCCAGACGCTATAGCAACTAAGCCACGGAACGAACTAGCGGACCTCACGAATTTTTCTATGTGCTTCTTGTCGTGTCTTTGTATTTCGTTTTTCAACGACCTAGTCGTAGCGCCATCTATGAGAAATCTATGAAAGGTTTATTACCCAGTTAGATATCTACCGGCCCTGGCGAGAGATGTCACTATTCACTGTATTTTAACAAACTAGTGGAGTATATTTCGCAAAAAATACTTGAATATCAATTCAATAAAAATTTAAATAATAATCTCAGTACAGAGTACTAAAAAAACCGACCTCAAAAGTACGTGGAATTACGTTTATTTGCTAAGTTTTATTGAAATATCCCCTAGTTCGCCACTATACAGGACTTGACACTGGAGATAATAAAAAGCGGTTCTCACTACGACACTACTCAAAGTATATTGAGAGAAAAGCGCCTTGAGTTGGAGAAATAGCAAAATCAACCATTAAAGTAATTGCTCCTAAATTAAAGTTAGGCGCTATTTATAAAAATGAATCTTCATGCGTGAGCAGTGACACTTCGAGGTGGATGATTTTCTTCAAAATGGAATGGGACCACCATGGATGTACCCCCTTTCCAACAAAAAAAGAATCATGACAATCGGTTCACAAATACCGGAGTTATCGCGTAACATACAAAAAAAAGAATAAAGAAAAAAGAACATACAGTCGAATTGAGAACCTCCTCCTTTTTTAAAGTCGGTTAAATAGTAAATTATGTTACGTCGTTTTCCAGTTTTAAGTCTTAACCTAACGATTTTGTTAGCTTTATGGTACCAGATAGTAGCAGTATAGCTCCTTACGAAAGAATTTGTCCAGGGAAGTACTGTACTTTTGAAGGGTAAGGAATCTGGTGAAATTACTAAAGCTCTGAGTGGCACTGCAACTGTTATGGACAGGCGTGCAGCTTACCATCAGGTGCACGACTTGTTCGTCCGGTTTTGAAGGGTAAGGGTCCTGGTGAAATTACAGGCACATGGGACTTGTCAACTTATACTTCAGGGTGACGGGTTCAGCGCAGTGGCACCCCTCAAATCTTTGCAAAAAAAAGAAAAAGAAAATAAATTATAAAGATTAATTTGCACACTTGCTAAAAAGAAGCGACATCGGTACGCGATCTTACATAGCATCATGGCACATCTCTCCTTTTTTTCTATATCTATGGAAAGTACAGTCTACAGCTAGCTGTTTTCACTTTGATCTCAGAACTCTAATATATCTTTATTTCATAAGTTAACGAAAATATACTTGAAATCGTCGCATTGATTAAAATTTACTACTCATTCGTAAGGTAAATAATCCTGAGAAAAATAAATAAGAAACATTTATTGTAAATAAAACAAGATAACTTGCAAGAGACAAACGGCTCACTACCCAGGAGTTTTGTCGTCCAAGTACGCAGAAGCTGTGTTTTTACTATAGTTTTAAACGCACCTTATTGACAGGTTTTGTATATTAACAGCATTGACTTACAAATAAATGGACGACGGGTCTAATACAACAACCACGAAAAAAATGTCCCAAGTCATTCTATTTAAACGTAGTGACATGTAAAGGAATATGAAAAAGCTAAAACGTTGAATTTAAATTGTAATGTCATCGCAGTACTGTCTAATTTTACTTGCTTCGCTGTCAGTCGAACAAACGACGACTAAAGCGTGAATGACGCTCTGTATACGATTTTAACGCCCTATAAGTTCGGACACTTTTTAGCGCGGACCCGACGTCCATATAATTGTAAGTCAATGATTAACAGGAATGTAATTTGTGACTTTTTAAAGGCGACTGTAACCAACAGCCAGTTTATTTTTCATAAAAAAATTACTCTTCTCCTTAACATATTTTGCATTTTCATAAATGCATTACGACGGTGTTTAAGAACAATAATTTCTTCAAACTTTCAACACGATTTGGATTTTAAACCGTAGCTTCGTCGCGTAGAGACTAAAGTTGAGTAAAGAACAATAAGCAATATCTTTTTTCTAGTTTTCCACAGCTCGGGTTTTAGCCACTGACAAGGTTTATGACTTCAAAACTTAGAAGAAGGAAAAAAATAAATTCAAAACGGGGAATGTTTACATAAAACACACATTTGACAATTCGGGTCCGATCCGGACACATGCCTCTAAACAGCTTCTCATACTTAATGAGAATGGTCCGATCCCCCAATTGCACTGTATGTGTCATAGTGGATGTATACCATATCCTGACGGAGTGTGTACGGAACGAAGCCAAAAATGGGATGTTTCTTATAGTTTGTATTGCAATTTTGGCAGATTTGGGTGTATGTAACATTTTCTTATCTTCCCCAACATCAAAGAACCCAAAATTGTTATATAGATTAGTTGTGGTAATTAAGCGAAGACCGTAGAGGTTGTTCAAGGAGCCGTTATAGCCTTTATAGCCCAGTCATTATGCGGGTGACAGTTTGTAATCAAGAAAAAACCCTCCTTAAATAAAGATCGAAAAAGAAAATTGACAACTCGAAGCTATTCAACTGAAAACAGAAATCGACTGAATTTTACCTGCCGGGCCTTAGGTTCCCAGGCAGTCTATTATTTCTTAACTAAATGAATTTAAACTACGTTCGAAGTGAGGAGCGTTTTGGGCCGAAAATTATTTTATACTATAGATATTTTAACTAAAGGAATTTAGTCAACGTCTGATGTTAGGAACATTGGGCCGAAAAGTAATTTGTAATTAACACGTAAAACAATAATTTTGTCAGCGGTCACGTTGTAATGCACGGGGCGCATGTTTCTGCTGCGAATACGAGTGCGTAACATCGTACATAACACCCTTGAGTTTGTACTCATTCTTCTCAGGGGACACTGCCTTACGTTTAAGTAGTAGAGTTTACTCGACGTGACGATTCGTTTATCTATTACATAAAGATTACACTAAATTAGACTAACTTACTTAAGATTACAACTAAAGATCTATGACATTGAGAATTCTCTCACTACGTGGTGCGATATCTCTGCCGGAGTTCCGCAGGGTGGCGTCATTTCTCCTCTCTTATTTTCTTTGTTTATTAATTCTATTACACACTCTCTCACTTCTTCCTATCATCTATATGCTGATGACCACCAAATTTACACCCAGTCGTCTCTTCAAGACTTAACAAGTGCTATTTATGCTAACAATGTGGATCTCGAGTCCATCCGTCAATGGAGTCACTCTTTTGGCCTAAAAGATAACCCATCCAAAACACAATCCATTATTGTAGGTAGCACTTGGTTCACTTCTCGTATAGACCTAGACTCCTTACCCCATGTGGTTTTTGATGGTGTCCGAATTCCTTTTGTGGACACAGTAGTAGTAGGAATTTGGGGGTAATTTTTGATAAATGTCTGACTTGGAAGCCGCATTTTTCCCTGAGAAGGCTTAAATATTTTTTGGCCACTAAAACTAAACTTACTTTGGCCCAGAGCATTCTCCATCCGATACTGGACTACGCCGATGTTTGCTACCCGGATTTGTCAGTCACTCTGCTCAATAAATTGGAGCGGCTCCAAAATATGTGTGTGAGGTTCATTTTTGACGTCTCCTTGTTTCGTGCACAACTTAAATGGCTACCCATCCCCCAGCGTAGAGATCTTCATATTCTTTCCCTTCTTTACTCAATTCTATTCTGTCCCTTTACGCCTTCTTATCTCAAAAATCGCTTTACTTTCCACTCTTCTACACTCTACCGTCCCCTTCGCTCCTCTGATACTCTCTTACTAAACATCCTATACCTCTAATTTTTATTCCAACTCTTTTACCGTTTCTGGGATGAGACTGTGGAATTCTCTCCCTGAATCGATTCAAGGTTCCCCTTCTCTTGATTCTTTCAAATGACGTGTTAAGGATCACTTCCTCAACTCCTAAGTTTTATCTTTTTCTTCATTACCCTTTCATTTATTTTCTATACTTATTATTTCATGTTTCTTTTGCCTTTTAAAGTATATAAGCATTTAATGTTATTATTTATGTATTAATAATATTTGTATGGATATTTCTATATACGTATATGAGTTTATTAATAATTATTGTGTAGTGTACTTATGATATCTTTGGTTGCACGTCTTTTGCATATCCCAAATTTCTATCCTAAGGTTGCCTGGAAGAAATTTCTACATAGCAATAAGGCCGCCTGTTGCACATTATCTTACTATCTTTATACCTAAGTTACTTTATTGTATTTTAACTGTAATTTTATGTGCAATAAAGAATATTTCATTCATTCAAAGATTATTTCAATTTGAGTTTGAATTCACTTAGAATAAAAGTTAAGTATACGAAACTCCATAGGTTGTAAGAAACAACTTTACATTAGTCTGTTTTGAATCATAAGTTCCGACAAGATAATCATAGCTTTCTTTACACAAAAACTTTATAATCAAACGCGTCAGTGCCGTATAAGCAACGTATCATCGCAACGTATGATCCAACATTCTATGCAAATGCTACGCATCACATGCATATCTCGATGCTAATGCATCGTGCTACGAAAGCTCAAAGTTACTCAGAGATAGCTGTTTGGAGACAAAATAGTCTAGATTGCAGTGCTTGTTTGCACATTTAGGTCTCGTGTCTTGACAAATATTAAGATATTGGAAAACATAATCGTCATAAATATCGCTCCCTTGTGGTGTAATAAGGTCATATCTGCAGAATGAGAATTTTACAGATAATCGATAGCTTTTTTATGCTTTATAATTTGTTTCAAGAATTTACTATTATTTTTATGAATTTCATGTGATAAAAGCACTTTTGATGTATGATAGCACGTGGCTATATTATACTACGACATGACTGTGTACCATTAAAAAAATCTATTGTGCCATTGTCTACACGAATAAGATAACTTTATATTGACTGACAAAAAAAAAAAGTTACTGTTACTTTTTAAATTTTAGTTAAACATAGTTACGTGTTAATGCATGTTGTGTTTACCTCTACGTGTTTGTGGCAATTATATCGCTTGTAAAGCATGATAAGATATGATAAGTAATATTGTACACAGATGTTGGTAAATCCAATAAATAAATAAATAAAACAAAAACAATTCGCCCGCCATTATTATTTTAAACAAAACAAGACGTATTGTATGTAGCCTCCTTAGTATAATAAAAGCCACGTGTGACCATAAGTCAAAACATTTTTATTACATTAGGTCATAAAAATAATAAAAGTTCTAGAAACAAATTACATAGTATGTGAAATTTTATAACTTTCCTATTTAAGTATAAAAAAAGTTATTGACTAATTTAGTTCATAAAATCTTTAAACCTCTCTACTAAAGTTGTCATTTTGCAAATGTGACCTTATTACTCCAAGCGTGCGGTACAATGCTGCTAATTGTAGGATGTCATACCTGCGTTTTTACTTTATAATCTTAGAATAATAACGCATAGAAGCATAGAATGATAGTTTCATATCAAACGAACTGTCACAAGTGAGGCAAAAATCAAATTCATGTAGGCTAGTTTTAGTAGTAGGTTAATTTTCGGTTTTAGTGAATATTTATATAAAAATACAAGTTGAAACGCGTTACTTCCTTGTGGAATGTGACGTTAGTATCTATTGTATGTTTGTCTGACGTATTTTTACACTCATTTACCGCACATTTCGTCATTTTTAGCTAAAATTCTAGATCTGTTCGCGGTGCAAGTTGACCTTGAGCACTGAAGGCCCGCCCGCTCGTGTAGGCCCATTGGGCGCGCTTCAATTTGCCTCACTTAGCGTGTGCGGACTAGGTTTCTATGCGTTATTATTCTAAGTTTATAATGCAAAAAAAAAAACATTTGTCTGACGTCTCATGTCGTGACGCATGAGTATATTTCTACATTTATATTAGAGTGTCGCAAACTGACAACATGACGGCTTGTGTTGTGTTGCAACAGAAGTGATCCCGATCTGCGTCAGTATGGGCGAGGTGTGCGGAGCGGCTGCGTCACGTCAGATCAGACAAGTATGCACGCGCCAGTACCGTGTTGTGATGCGTCAGAGCCTAGCGCCTTTGACATTCTAATAAATAAATATAATAATAAATATTTATGAAATCTTTCATCATTGCCCTCGAGCTCTTTAACGACACAGTAAAACTCGCCTTTAGATTTTCTTTTTTTTATTCATTGGATGAATTTAATATGTTCTTTTTTTGTCATTATCACAAAATCTTCTTCATAATCTGAATTAGAATCGGATGATTGAAGAGAAAACATTGCGAACGTATGAACTCTCCAAGAGCCACGACGGTGTTGATTCCAAATAGTGGTGATGGAAAATTGGAGTGAAAGAGACAGTGACTCTATAGGCAAATTTGCTCCCTTGCACACCCTGCATCATATGTAAAGACGGCACTAACCTGGATTAAACAATTTCTTAACAAATACCAATATGTACGGATTATATGAAATCTTTGGCAATACTATAGTGCATTTTTAATTTGCAATTAAGAATACACTATTCATTACGAAATGACAATCAAACAATACTAAATTAATTTGGTTAATATATTTTATAATTTCTATTCAATATTAACTTCGAAAATTGTATTTGAAATTCATTACGTGTACCTGTGTAAATATTTAAGCTCGTAAAGGGACTCGAAGGGGGGGTCGTACTCACGGCCGACGAAATAGGGTCGCTTAGTTTGACATAAATCGAGTAATTGTAATGATAAGTCTTAAATCGTTTTCCCACCGAAACGCATTAGTCTTTGTTTATTTAGATTTATTATTTATTTATTGAACATTGGAATGGCCGTAATTACAAAACCGGCTATGTTTTTTTTTCCTTATTTTTTTACATATTTAATCTTTTTTCACAGATCTGCATATTTGTATTTAGGAGTTGGTACGCGAGCCAGAGAAACAGTGTCCGGTGGGGAGACGTTTTGTCTGATGAGTATGGTCTCGAGTGTGGAGTGAGGCAGGGCGGACTCTCCTCACCAAAACTATTTAATTTGTATGTAGATGCCCTAATAGATGAGCTCAGCAGCATGCATGTCGGATGCCATGTAGATAGGGTCTGCTTTAATAACATAAGTTATGCCGACGACATGGTGCTGCTGAGCCCATCTGTTGGTGGCTTAAGAATCCTCCTAGAAATATGTGAATCGTATGCTGCGAAGCATAATCTTGTGTATAATGTGCTTAAAAGCGAATACATGGTCTTTAAGGCCGGAAGTAGGGGCCCATCACATGTCCCTCCCATATTTCTTAACTGTCAACAACTGAAAAGGGTGATGTCATGGTAACCGACGATCTGCGTGATGACGCGGATATCGAGAGGGAGCGCAGAGCATTGGCCATGAGATCGAACATGATAGCGCGCAGGTTCAGCAGATCTACAGCTCAAGTAAAAATAACATTATTTAAAGCGTACTGTACATCGTTGTATTCTTGCAGTCTATGGAGCAGGTTCGCACACGATCTCACGATGCTTGGCGGGTCCAATACAACGACGCATTTAGGGTGCTTTTACGTCTTCCACGACGCTGTAGCGCTTCCGGAATGTTCGCGGTCGCAAATGTCGACGGATTCGGCGTGACGTTGCGCAGGCGCTGCAGCGCGTCGATGCGCAGGTTGCGCGCCAGCCGTCACAGACTCCTGTCTGTTGTAGCTGATAGGTGGGACAGTGGCCTATTAAGGCACTGGTCTTCTCTCCATTTAAGTTTAGGTACTAACATAGTTATTATTTAAAGTTCGTTTTGTAATACTAACACCCTCAACGTTGTTCAACGTTGTATCATGGTTGTGGATCAACGTTATCCGAAATAAATGCATTTTATTTTATTTTTTTATTTTTATTTATTTATTGGTATTTATGGATTTAAAGCTCTGAGTGGCACTGCTACTGTTATGGACAGGCGTGTAGCTTAGCATTAGGCATTTTATATATTTGTGATTTTAAGACTTAATTAAGCAATGGTTGCATACAATACTTTATGCGAGTAAATAAAATTATGAAACAGAACCA
Source organism: Hyposmocoma kahamanoa (assembly GCF_003589595.1). Lineage (NCBI taxonomy): Eukaryota > Metazoa > Arthropoda > Insecta > Lepidoptera > Cosmopterigidae > Hyposmocoma > Hyposmocoma kahamanoa. Next base: position 63,840 of record NW_020653738.1, on the reverse strand, counting down.
ATATTTAACGTATATTTTGTTAATAATCCACTTAGAGCATCTATATGCTCTAAGGGACTGCCTATCATAGGTCTGGAGGCATCATGGATAGGCAGTCCCTTCTGCCAAGATACAAGTAAAAAAACCCATCGCGCAATGAACACTGCTTTCGAATCGACGTTTTTCCATTTCCATCATCGAATTCACCGCGTCAAGTACTCCACGAAAAATGCCGTCTTGTGCAGCGCCATACAAAACTGCAAAAAGAAATCCGCTACATCCAATCTAGCCAAAGGTGGAATTACATTTCATATATGTGATTAACCAGTACGTAATATATATCGATACCATCACGTCGATAACTTTCCGTCTCTAGCATATTCATGAGAATATTTTTAAAGGGTTATTCTATGTACGCACATGACATGAATGTGTGTTTTATCTGTGTATTTGTAAAAATAAGCTAGTGTTGTCGACTTTTGTTTGTGTGAGACCATAGTGACACAACTCAATATTGCATTTGAGTGCACCTGTTTGCTTGTAGTACTAAGTTTTGTTGGAGAAATATCGCAAATAGCGCGCCTCCCGTCATGCTGTAAGTTTTAACCTATTTATTAAGATGGGCAAAGGTTCCACCATACAGCCTCTTCATATATTTAGACGAAAGGGAAACAAACGCTACAAAACAAAAAAAAAAGACAAAGAGACAGAATAGAACTGTCTAAGTACCGCATATTATATTTTAACCAATATTTTTTTTGTAAAGATCTTTGGCCTCCTAAGGCGTCCTATGACCTTTTTTATCTTTATTTATTTATAAACTTTTATACAATGTATATGCCAGTTCGATCGTATCCTAAACTACAGCTTACGTGTCTGGGCGGCGTTCCTGGAGAGTCGATTGGACAAATACTAACAGCCTTTTTGCCTATTTCGTCTGGGGATTGCATAAGGATGTTTGGTAGATCTGCAGGTCTCTCATCAACGCCGCCCTTTGTTGTTCGTACCATAGCCCTATGATATTTTAATTAGCAAAAATACGAAGTTCTTTTTTTAAACTCATTGAAATTTGTCAGCTCAGTGGCCAGTGCCATAGACAATAGAATTTTGATTCAGAAATAAAAAGAGCGTCTTTAGGTTATGGTTTATGAAATTACAATTGACGGATTAACGTACAGGATCAGAAAAATTAAACTAGGTACACTGGTTTCTGTTATATAATTGACTGTTTATTCGATTTCAGTGGACTTATCTCTTTACTAATAAATCTTATAGAAACTATCATCAAAGACCTAAACCCTTCGTCAAGTCCGCAAAAACTTAACGGCAAACATTTCGACATTGGAATACGATTTGTTGAAATTGGTTTTTAGGTCGGAATCAGTTTGTAACTTAAGATAAGTTTATCTGCCAAATAGTTAGAATTATTAATACAGATTAATGGTTTTCGGTAATGGATTGTAATATTAATAATGTCTCAGATAATTACACCTGTTATCTGGTCTCATACTAAGTACTTTTAGATAATTGAAAGAATGTAAACACATTATAAAAAAAGGTTATTTTCACTTTACATGCTCTAAAAGTACGTCAATATACGTAAAATAAAGTAAAGTGCATCGTTTAGTCCCTAGGGAGTAAAAAGTACCTGGTTTTTTAAATTTACTTCTAGTGCCCTAGACAAACTCAAACTTCCTGTACTTGCTTCAGTTTGCGCCAGAAGGTAAAATTTCATATAAGTAAAATAATATAATTTCAACTAAAACAATATTAAAACCCCCGGTGGGTTTGCGGAAATTCATATAAACCAGGATGCGTTTGTTTGTGGATCGTTTTAGTGATGTAGCGCTTAAATCGTTCAAAAAACGATTATGATTGCAAAAGACCGCTAATCGTGGCGTTTTGTTGAGTTTTTTGTCTGGTTGAAAAAAAAATATCGCGAAAATTTCAGAATTTTTGATACGTGATTCTGTTGTAGAGCGTAAATGATTGAAATATATTTTTTTCTCTCTCTCTTTCTATTTTGTTTTCTAAAACACAATATTATGAACCCTCAGAGTAATAGTATAACACAGGCTAATCACCTCGGGCTCTATATGTTGGCTCGTGTTAGTCTCTCGATAAAAATATGCTATTATAGAACATTTGATCCTTAATATTTTGATAGCAAATTTCAGATACTAAAACTCTTTAAGTACAGTTAGGTAATTTAAAACTATTTTAATAATATTTGTTGAAACGTTACGAAAAAAGACTGAATTTTTCAGAGGTTCTGTACAATGGGCTTCTAGCAAGCACAATATCTCTCTCTCTCCACATGTTAGACCTTATGAAATATTTATTTACATTTGATATATTTATTTATAGTTTTATTTTATGCATTAATTTTATTATAGATTTTGTATGTATTAATGTATCAACATTACTTAATATATATGTATTCGTATGTACATTTGATATAACATAGTGTAGTATATTCCATTTCTTTATTTATCTATATTTAGTGCCACCCTAAAAACCAACTTTCCTCTCAGATTTTCAAAGGTTAGTTGGAAGAACTCTCTTTATGGGATAGGCTCGCCTTTGTACACAAATATTTAAATTGTTTCTGAAAATGTGTAATGTACTTTGTGGTACATTAAAGTATTTAAATAAATAAACAAATAAATATAATCGGACTAAAGTAGAAATGTCATTCGTTACACGCTACGCATTTGCATTGCAAGCATATTCTTAAGAATTATTTTTAAATGATATCTAGTGACTGGTGAAGGCCTGAGAGGTGATGGGCCATTAGCAGTCTAATGCGCCCATCACCGTTGACAAGTCTCATATGCCTGTAATGTCACTAGCACCCTTACCCTTCAAAACCGAAAAAGCGGTAGAAATAAGTAAGGTGGCAGTACTAACCTGGACGAACTGAATTTGTTTTTATTCAGTACGAGTTATTATGGGTAAATGAAGACTTAGAATACATAAATTTAACAATTTGTGTGTGGGCAACAAAAAATACCGAACAATGAGAAATTTCACCTTAAGCACTTGACAAAACCTAATCGAATTAACAACAGACGAACGAAAGTTTCCTTTGACCGAAACAAAAACCGAATACTCTTGTTTGAAACTGAAAAAATATTAAAAGTATCTCTTGAACAACGAACTTTTTCAATTCAAAACACTTCGACTGACAATTGAACTCAAAAAATGTCGAGAAATTCTGATAAAAGTCTTGAAGCGCGTTTTTATTGCTACAGGAAGAATCAACAGCACATTACGCGTTAGGATTTTGGGTTTAAATTCGACTGTTAAGAATTATTATCATTTGGGAAATGAAACTGTTTTTCTGGATTTAAATCGCGTACATTTGTTTTTTCAAACGCTTAGTTAGAAAAGTTATTAATTAAATAAGTTATTAATTTTTAATTTTACAAAGAAACATTCCAATTTACGCTAAGTAATGTTCTACAAATTAATTTATTTTAACAATATGCAACTATAGTGAAAAAACAGGGTGGGTTGCATTAATATTGGACATAACTCGTTGATGACTGTACCATCATAGTCAACCGTGACCATGGGACCTGTAAAGGGCCCGAAACGTCGGTTTGTTTGAAAAATCAAATATACGCGATTTAAATGCGGAAAAATAGTTTCATTTCCTATGTGTAATAATCGCGAAAACCTAAGAACTCGATAATTATTATCATTATTTGTTTTTTCATGAAGTGGCAGTGCGCGGGGCATATCGCCCTTTTTTTCTCGGAATAGAGTGTACCGAATCTCCATCGATTTACTGACATGAGAATCTCGAGATTACATTGATGTTTTCGATAATAGTCTTTGTAGAATTTGTACCAATCTCTACAATGACTTATCTTCTCATTTATATTGTCAAATTAATCGCATTGCTTTTAAGTTTGTAACCGCAGTTTGCCTTTTTTAACCTTTTTAATGTTAATATGTTTATCTTTTGTATAATAACGCTATATGTACGTACAAGGTTTACGTCTACAATACATTCTAAATTAAATAATTACATTGTATCTCAAACATCTAACATTGAATGAAACTGTTTTGTATTTTTTCTTTTATGAGAATAGAAAACGTTTATTTATCAGAATACAGTAATTATACAGATCTAAAATAAAAATAAGTACAATGTATTCAACCTGCAAGCAGGTGTGCAAATATTAATTGAATTAAATATTTTGGTGTCTAAAATTAATTGCATTTAAAATTAATATAAATTAGCATTTGTAAATTATATATATTCTTTATTAGTATTGAAGCAATGTGTCTTAAGCCATTTTGTCAAATGTGATTTAAACGTAGGCCCGTGTAGTAATTTAAATGCATTTGGTAACGTAACAAGCACTTAGAAAAATTTGTGAGGTCCGCTGGTTCGTTCCGTGACTTAGTTGGTATAGTGTCTCGTACAGTAAGCTAGAAGGCGTCGTCGGTTCGAATCCGGCCGGATCGAAGGAATTTTTTCTGAGTGTTCGATCTTTGTATTAATAATTATAACAAACTAGTGAAGTAATTTCACAAAAATAATTGAATATCAATTCAATAAAAATTTAAAATAATAATCTCAGTACAGAGTACTAAAAAAACCGACCTCAAAAGTACGTGGAATTACGTCTATTTGCTAAGTTTTATTGAAATATCCCCTAGTTCGCCACTATACAGGACTTGATACAGGAGATAATGATAATCGGTTCTCATTACAACACTACTCAAAGTGTATTGAGAGAAAAGCGCCTTGAATTGGAGAAATAGCAAAATCAACCATTAAAGTAATTGCTCCTAAATTAAAGTTAGGCGCTATTTATAAAAATGAATCTTCATGCGTGAACAGTCACCCTTCGAGGTGGATGATTTTCTTCAAAATGAAATCGGACCACTATGGATGTACCGCCTTTGCAACAAAAAAAGAATCATGACAATCGGTTTACAAATACCGGAGTTATCGCGTAACATACATACAAAAAAAAGAAAGATAAAAAGAACATACAGTCGAATTGAGAATCTCCTCCTTTTTTGAAGTCGGTTAAAAATATAGTTACAGACACAATGCGTTGGCGTTGTTATCGTGTTAACAGGGTTTTGTTGCAGTGACAATAAATGTTTTACAAAGCATTGTTTCTGAATCATTTGTAATTGGAATATATCTGGTGCGAGCAGCAGAGGGAGGCGTGAATGAGAGACCTGCAGATAAACCATAGTGCTGTTGGTGCTATAAATAACATGCTGTGCAACCCTCATACGAAAAACAATCACGAAACGGGCGAAAACACTGTATTTGTTAAATCGCCTCTCCAACAGCGCCGCCCAGACTTGTAAGTTATAGTTTAGTATATGATGGAAGTATCCTGCACATTGTCTAAAAGTTTTTTTTTATAAGTATATGTATATGGACACATGCTTGATCACAATTTCACCTGATATGGAGCGATGGTCGCTTTTCAAAGTAAATTCCAATTTATGATTACTGTTATTTTTACATTTTTTATAGATTTTGAAAACACGTAATTCTAGGTAAACGTGTCATAACACGCTGGCAAAGCCAACAGGAATGTCCTAAATTACGCCCACGGGCTTTTTTATTACGTTATCGCCTTATGGCAGTAATGGATATTTTTTTTAATTTAAGTGCATTGCTTCTCAACGTCAAGATTAAGCAAGAAGCTGTTACGCTCGAATAATGAATGTATTTCGCATTAAGCTTAAAGTATAGAAAAAAAAACTAAACATTTGCAATTTTACTATATTTTACTAATAAAAATGAAACTATTTTTCCGGATTTAAATCGCGTATATTTGTTTTTTGAAACAAACCAACGTTTCGGAGCCTTTACAGGTCCCATGAATTGAAAAATGGTTTCATTTCCTATGAACTCGATATATATTTTGCTAAAGTAATTAAAATAAATTCAAATTCTTCAGCACCTATTTTTAGTATTTTGGTTCGAGTTGTATCATCTATGAAGAATAGCTGGTCATCTACTTATAAAAAAGAAACCAAAAACCCGCCATTTGCAAATTCTGTAACTGTTGTGTTGTAAAGCGATA
>NW_020653738.1:25529-37790 GCF_003589595.1 Hyposmocoma kahamanoa | reverse complement strand
ACATATATTTGTATTAGTGTATTGTGGCGTTTACTTAGAATATATAATGTGAGAGAGAATGTATATAACTCTGTGAAGGAATGGTTAATGGAACGGATAGAACGACTGGAAGAGGTGTTTTTCGAGAAGTGAACGGTAGAAGTGAACGATTTAGAGAGGATGAGTTGGCTGCGAGTGGTGTGTCAGGTTGTTATTTCAAAAATTTTTATTTGTGCTCTTTCAACAAATATTAAAAGAAAATGTTTCCTTCATTATTTCTTTTATAGTTGGAGAAATATTATTTTCACCGATTAATCTTATCGCTTGGAATAATCAAACCATTAACTCTTCTTTTACTTAAAGCGTACCATTAGCAACTCGTTTATACTTCCCACTACTGCACACGGGGACATGGGTATCCTCTCAGGCGATGGTATTAGATGATAGTCCGCCACGCTGCAGGCGAGTCGTTTTTGCGCTAAGACAGTTTTGATATTTGAATACAGTTTTCATTTATTCATTACGAAACTTGTACGTTAATATATAACATCATTGTACGTGACTATTTACAATAGTCGTAAATTGTGTTCTGAGAAATTATACTTTCGTATTAATATTTGGATATATGTAGCAAAAGTTAATTACTACGTTGTTGGAAATACTACGTAATAATTTAAAAGAATATTTAAATTAGAATATAATAAGTATATCTTATAATAATCTTTGTGCCACATATACATACTTTTGACATAATATTATGTGTGCTTATTACTATTATTGTGGGAAGTTAATGTTTTCATTTTGGGATTAGTTTCAGATTGTAATAAATATTTATTTAGAATTTATGTACGGCTGTTTATTATCATCTAAACGGGAAAGAAAGAGAGGAGTTTCTTTAGTTTTCCAAAAAAGGAAACGAAGACGAAAAAAAACATGTCTGAGACTCATTCGGTTATTGTTTTCTTCAGTTATTTAGTGCAGAGTAATTGTATAATACAGATTAATTATATCAATATAATGTGGTGCCATAACTTCGTGAACTAGTAGACAAGGGTTCTCAAAGCTCTCAAAGTGTTTTCAATTTGTATTGCCGATAAATATTACGTAGTGAATATACCTAATTATTCACTTGGACATGCAATTTCAAATACCTTGGTTACCTTATTTAAAATCACCTGTCCAAATTTTAATCAATCAGTCGCGTCAGAATTTTCGCTATGTTGCCGCTCTGACCACGTAATTGTACGAGAAGTTGACGGCTAACTCTGCCACTTCTCGCCCACATTTGTACGTGTGCAGGTAGCGCCTTGCTGTATGTAGTTGTAGTAGGTAAACAACTTTCGATCGTTGTGTGGAGTGTCCGGGGTTTGCCACAATTAGTAAAACCATATACCTACATGGGGCCAGTTGACAGCCTTATTGCCGTACAATCAATGTGACCGTCAATGCGATCGAAAAATATCGACAACCGACACTTTTCTCATTCAACTTTATGTTAGTTCTGCATAAAGATTAGTTTGTAAAATCAGTAAGTTTAAGCAGTGTGCCGCACATGTCTGCGGGAATTGTTCCAGAGTTGCGACCACATTAAAACAAAATTTATGAAAGTATTTCAACAATTTCTCAGGTAAGACACTATTTATTTTCAAATTAAAGGTGACATGATTGATTTTATAAATACTTTGTGTCGGATTACAATTCCCAAAACTTTCCACGAATAAAATATGGCTAAGACATAAAATATATAAAGGAGGCATTAATACTGATCCCTGTAGAACTCTATAGCATATCTCTCAAGAATAAAATTCTGCTGTTAATAGCTTTACAGTATCTCGTAGTATAATGGTCGACTTATTAATTGATGTCAAGTAAAGTATCTATCTACTTTAGTAAAGCAGAACCTTAATGAAAAAAACTTAAATCTAATACAAATAAAACAAGCTACAGTATAGAGCCCTGTGGTACGCCTACTTTTGAGCATATCTTCCAGCAAGCAAAACTCTGCTCTTAGGAGCTCTGCAGTCTACAATACAATGAACTCTATCACTGCGCAGATAAGAAGGATCTTCTGATAACTCGTTGATTGCCGATAAAGCGTCCTCTTTTGTGAAAGGTTTTTCATCGTGTTCGCTTACTCTGGATAGCCAGCGTGCTTCGACACATCTGAAAAACATTTAACCTGGTATAACTCACTAGTAATGACATAATTTGTAGAATACAGACTAAATATACATAAAATGTATAAAGAAATATTGTGGGTGTGTGTGTGTGTGTGTATGTCCTTGCCGGTTTCGCCTACAGCGACTGCTATTATTTAGAATTAGAGTTACGGTTGTTCGCTCTTTCATATGCCCTTAGATGGCTACAGTAGCCAATCTTATTGGTAAATGTTCGCAAACCGTGGCGACACGTAAGGACACGTCAACAAAGTAATAAAAGATGGCTGCAGGTGTCTTAGCCTTGAGAGCATCACGTTTCGCGTCCAGGTCTGACAGCCTCTGCTCCTCAAATTTTGTCACCAGAGTTTTCACAAAGTGCCTCTACCCAGAAAGGTAATATGTATAAAAATATTATAATAGATGCATCAGGGGTCCCACTCCTTACTTACCTATAAATAGATTCTCAGATCTGTGGGGGTTCTCTCAGAGGTCTCCGAAGTAACACGTTTATAGGGTTTAAGTTGTGCAGTATATATTTTATGTTAGGTTAGGTTAGGCGTCAATGTTATATGAGAGAATCATCACGCAAACTCATTAGACATTCGTCATCTTTCGTTATCAACCCATGTATACGTCCACTGCTGGACACGGGTCTCCTCTCAGGCGAGTGTCTATGTTTATGTGCAGGTTTCACCACGATGTTTTCCTTCACCGAAAAGCTCATTCTAGAAATTAATTAATTAAAGTATAACAAACAGTGGTTATGGAATAGAGGTATTTCTAAGGAGATATCAACGTTACTACAAAAAAACCAAAATTATCACCATAGTTTAATGTTATAGCCAAATAAAAGAAGATATATATAAGAAAAAAGAGAGATGGAGATAAATTCGACACTCACGCAGGACAAGTTTCAGCGGGTACCAGAAAGGTGATAGGCGCGGCAGTGAAAGTCTTCTGGAGATCAGGGTGGATAGTGTACGTCTTCAGGCGTGATGTGCCGGGATCCCTGTCTGTCAACCTCTTGTTTACATGACGCTCCTGGTGGGAGAAATCAAAGAAAATTGAATGGTTTGTGGTTCCATTATGCCAGAACGTGCATTACTAAATTGTCGCGACAATCAATGAAAACGGATAAACTTTTGAAGGGATTTTTTTTTTATATTATCCAGTGACGGGACGAACAAGTCGTGCGCTTGATGGTAAGCGACACACATGTCCACAACAGTTGCAGTGCTACTCAGAGCTTTAAAACGCAAAGACCTGAGGGGCACTGCCACTACGGCCGTCACTCTGAGACATAAGTAAACAAGTCCCACGTGCCTGTAATTTCACCAGCACCCTTCAAAACCGGAACACAGTAAAGTTGACATTACTGCTTGGCGGCAGAAATAGACGTGTCACACAACATCAGTCGTACGACTTGTTCGTCCCGTTACTTAAAATTATCATGGATCAATAAACTCAAGATGGTTGCTGATCGCGATACAAGTATCGGGTATTTAGTACACCTATTTGTACACCATATTTTTCGTATGTTTGTTTTTCACACAAACCATAACATGGGACCCTGTAAACGGCCTGAAACGTTAATTTGAAAAAAAAAGAAAACATGACATTTATTAAATAGTAAACGACATAAGGCAACACTGCTGAGGACGCAACCGGGACAACGCTAAGATGAGAGAGAGAGAGAGAGAGAGATAAGGCAACTTTAGCTTTTTTTTTATAAACACTTGCTGGTGATACTAGACACTACACGATATTCCCTTTTTTTATTTAAAAGTCTCTTTTCATTTGGAACTTCCTCTAATTCCCAACACAGATATATACGCGATTTACATCTGAGAAATACTTTCATTTCCTAAACAAGTGAAGTATTTCCACAAAAAATAAATACAAAAAGAAACTAAGTATTCAATAGAAATAAAATATTGTAATTATAATTAGAATTCTAGGTGCTTTCGGAAATCCAAAGATTGCCGAGAGATATTTTAAAATTGCTGTACTGTACTCTTACTTTTTTGTGCATGCTTATCCCGCAAACACTCCCCCAGTTCTTGCACCGCTTAATAAGACTAAATCGCATTTTTACACCGCTGAGTTTACTAAATAGCCTAAGAAAAAAATACATAATTTTTTGTAGTCAAAAAGATAACGCCTATATCAGAAACGCCTGTCGTTTCAATTGCCTATTAGGGCATTTTCTGTCCCGTGATTGCTTATGTCATGGTTATTGGCATCCTGTCGGCGAATTCTTTTATTATTTCGCTTCTACACCTCTCAATCGTTAATATGTGTCATACGAAAATGTCTCTAAAGGTATACTTCGTAAATACTGAAGTTTCGTGTGATGTAGATGTGTACCACTTTATTTTCTTTTCCAGTTTGTAAAGATACTAACGTAAAAGTATACAGTTTCTACATATTCCTTGATTTTTTCTGTAATGAGCTTCAATGTAAGATTGCTTTGATGCAGCGAAGGCGACTTGTCTCCAAGCAAATTTTGAAATGGTTCTGGAGAGCACTTCAGCATTCTGAAATAAAATATAACAAATCGTCGCCTTAGTTTCTCAAACTCGTATTTTAACGCACAAAGTACCTGAAAGTGAATGTCAGGAAGGCTGGTTGCTGTAGCGTCTGGCACTATGTTTATATTCAAAAATTGCTACCTATCCGCTCACGCGATGCGCTCCTCCTACCGCAAAATGGCGGCTATTTGGTTTCGCAAATTAGAAAAGGATTCAGTTTAAATAGAAGTTTTTATAAATAAAAATTATTATTCTGCATTGCTAAATAAATACCCTCCATACTACAACAAAAACATCTCAAATAAAATGCAGTAATACACCGCAAATCCTGCACTTAAAAAGCACTAATGAAATTTTTGGTGTACTTCGGTAAATATGATAATATTCCGTTTGAGTGGTTCTAACGTTTACCATGAAATTACTCCTTAAAGTATAGTTTATAAACATTTATATTCAGGGTAAACTTAAAAAACGTTACTTACGGTATGTTTTCAATAAATAAACACCGAAATCACCAGCCCAAACAATAACACACACGATTGTCGTGACGTATTTTTGAAGTTGTTTACTTTTTTAAATCACAGATCCAGGCATTAAAAACTTTATGGTTTGCTAGAGAAGTTACCGAAATAGCAATTAATATTAGTTCTTTTACCTGTTATAACTTCGATATCCGATAAATCGGTATAAAATCATCACCGGCACCTCTAGGTGTGGTATGCGTCGACGGCTGCATGTATCGCGTGAGCGGATATTTGCTACCTTTTCTAAATAATTGCCACCTTTGATATATTCTGAGAAATTAAAAAAATAATAATTGACTAGCCACTCTGATTTCAGGACAGCTGGTGGCCACTTTATTCAGCATGAAGGGAGCAGATTTTCCAGGACTATGTATTACCAATAATTACTAACTATTTTCTACTTTCACGAATTAAAGGTATGAGCTTCTTATCTACATTAGATAAAAAAATATAACCGACTAAAAATTTTACGAAGAAGCACCTGATTAAAATAGAAAAGCAAATGTTTTTAGTGCTTTTTCGTCATAATATAAGGGGCAGGCGTTCAACAATTACTTCGAGGCAAACTAGGCTGGTGAGGTTGCTGACGTATAAAACCGAGAGGGTAGGTAATCCTCACAACGCAATATTAACAAAGAATTTAGTTGTAATTTGTAAAAATTAGTTAAAATTTAACAGCGTGACTGCACAGTGACGGCGCAGTGGCTGTGTTTCTTAGATCTTTGCGAATTAAAGCTCTAAGTGGCAATGCAACTGTTATGTATCTATCAGGAGCACGACTTGTTCGACGGGACTTGATATTATAAAAAAAATAAATAAATAAAGACTTCATCACGATGTTTCCTTTTTCAAACCAGTTTTCATTTATAAATTAGGTACTGAAGGTAAAAAATAAATAATAAAAATATTTTTGTACTGCAAAAGTTTCCAAGTAGTAACAGACCCATAACATTGTAACTGCCAGGGCTGCCGATGATAAATGATGACGTCACGACAAGGTGTCACTCGCATCTGTGCACGAACACCGTCTTGATGCTAATGACCTATGATCAGTTGTCAACGTGTTAAGGGATTAATTTAAAAAATGTATATTATTATAGATATAAGAATGTTGGAAGTGCAACTATTTTTTTCGGGTTTAATCGCGTATATTTGTTTTTTCAATCAAATAAGCTTTCGCTCTCTTTAATTGACTTGAGTTAGTTTATCGAAATTAAAAAAAAAACGCCCTAATTTCAACATGGTTCCTCCATACCACTAGTAAGAAATAATTGTTAAAAAATATTTCGGAAATCATATATGTAGCGTAAATTGAAAATATTCATGTGAAGGTAAGGAGGCTGTTAACTAAAAATAAAGTATTTATTAATAACATTCTCGCTAGAGGTCTGGTTTACTGCATGAGAGGCAAACATTTGTCCAACTACTTTTTTTAATATGCTACCAAATGACGGGACGAACAAGGCGTGCGCCTGGTGGTAAGCGACACGCATGTCCGTAACAGTTGCAGTGCCACTCAAAGCTTTGAATCGCAAAGATCTGAGGGACACTGTCATTGCGCCCGCTACCTTGAGACAAAGTCCTATGTGCTTCTAGTTACTCACATTACTGCTTGTCAAGTCGAAGTCAAGTCGAAGTCAAGTCGAAGTCAAGCCGAAGTCATGCCAAAGTCATACCAAAGTCATGCCAAAGTCATGCCAAAGTCAAACCGAAGTCACGCCGAAGTCAAGTCGAAGTCAAGTCAAAGTCAAATAATCGTTATTTCATAGGTAAGCAAATTACATTTGAAATCGTCATATTGATCAAACTCCTCTGCTCATTCGTAAGGCAGATTACCCTGAGAAGAATGAGCAAGAAACTTTAGGGTTTGCACTATGTAAATATACATTTGAACACATTTATAATTACAATATTATATTTAAACATCTTAGACTGAAAATACCGGAAAGGGCTAAACTGGTCACTACCACGGATTTTTGTCATCCACGTACACAGAAGTTGTATAATAACCTTATTGTAAAGTGTTCGTTTATACCTCACATTAGTTTTAAACCTTACAAATGGCAAATTTTGAATATCAACCATTATAGAAGCGTATACATTACCCCTTAAATGAATTTGAGGCTTTATGGAGGCGACTGTCATGAAAAGCTACTTTATTTTAATTTATTAAGGTGTCAATACTTCCCTGGACGAATTCTGTCACAGAAAGCTCTACTGCTTCTTTATGATTATTTGAGACTTCTTTATTTCAAATGGTCTTTAATAGTTTCAAGTGTTACTAACCAAGTGATCTATAGACATCACATTTATAGGAAAGATAGCTAAGCTGCAGTCGCATAGTGCAAAGTTGGTTACCTAACGCAATTACGCCAGGCAATCGAGATGCAATTACGATAAGCCTGGATTAAGTTGTAATAGATATGTACTTAGGTCTTGATTTGATCATGTCATCTGTTTGCTTACTACTCTTCTGTGGGCTCACGTTAGTAGGTTAGTTCATTGCGTTAAATTCTCGCCTCATCTAACATAAACACGTTAAATAACTCTGCAAAACGACTTGCTCTTGTAAACACTTGGTGATGTGATTCCTGGGATATTTTTTATGCGCGCATTTGATCTCCACTTACTGCCCCTGTGGGCGAACGGTTACTACCTTGGATTGCCACGCAGAGGTCCCAAGTTCGAAACTCGGCCCGGGGGAAATATTTGTAAGGTCTACATTTATTTATCTCGTAAGTGTTGGTGTATTTGTGGTTGTCTATGTGGGTGTCTATGGCACCCGCAACACAGGGTTTCCTTATTGCGGAGGTATTAGTGTGTGCGTTATTTATTTATTTATCTTCAGGAACAATAAGGTCGACGATGGAGCATGCACACACTCGTTTTAAAAAGGCCCAGCTCATAGCGTTCGTGGAATAAGTCTGCAGGCTAGGAATTCCACTCCTTGGCTGTTCGTCATTTACATGTGGAAGCAAAACGCTTCGTGCGAATCTTTGGAACATCCACAACATAGGGGTGGAACCCCAGCCTACGTCTAGTCCCCCGATGATAGAAAGGCGGAATTAAACCATGCAATTCCATCGCACACTCTCTTATATATCCTGTAGAATACTTATTCTGCACTTAATTTCTACTGGATCCAAGTCACCTGATAATGTATTGTTTTTATAATGGAGCTGATATGTTCAAGAATGATTAAAACTCCTAAATAAATAAAGAGTTATAAAAGTCACTTATAAACCTCCTTCTGATCTGGTTATTGATTCATTTCGTACAATAACTTAGAAAGTAAATTCCTGAGTTGGTTTTGCCGAGGATATTTCTTAAATATAGGACTGAATGTAATTATACGAAACGTAAACAAAAACGCAGCGATCGTGAATCTTCTTCGGCTCTTTAATATGTATTTTTTTTTAATAAAAAGATTGATTTAGTGCTTCACATTTCTGCTTTGGTTTTAGTTATTAAAATGGATTGTGTAAAGACCTAAAGTTTAAATAGTGAATACTGCGAGTAAAAAATAACCTGTTTTTTATATAACAAGGTAAGTAAAGTCATTGTGTTTATAAAACAGCTTTACTTACAAAATAACTGAATGAAATGGTGACAAAAAAACTAAATTTCCTATTGTTCAATGTTAAAAAAACAAAGTATAGGAGTCCGGCAGATACTTCCGTCCAAGAATAAGCCTAGTCGTCCAAACAGGAAATCTTGGCACGATGTCCTAAGGCGTAACCCTCGGTTAAGTTTTTACCCTCAAATAATTACGTCAAAGGTAGAATATTTGTTTTTTTCTTTTGTTCTATGCATATTTATTTTATTTAGTGCCATGTACATTTACGTATAATGAATAAATTTCAGTTCTGGCACCTCAGCTTCCTCTCTGCTGTATCTAACATTTTTATACATAAATACGGCTTTCCACGGTCTGTGATTTTGCCGACCACCGGAGAGGTGGAGCTCGTTCCCGCGCTCCAAGGGAAAAAGCTTGTCCGCGGTAACCCACAAGCGTCCGTAGCGGTACATGCATAGCGGTATATACATATAATAACGGTTTCAGGATGCTGTTAAGACTACCGTGACATTGTAGCGCATCCTTCGACTTCAATGGAGTTGATGACTTTTATGATATGACGGTACAAGTTTTAAAAGTATCCAAAAAGTGTTATAAACTCGATGCGCCGATGCTGCGTCATTTCAAACAGGTTTTGGTGAGGTTATGAAGCAACCGGCTCTTCGAGCGACTTGTATTATTTGTGTTTGTGTGGTTCGTTCTAATAAAAGATTTAAGATAATTATTAATACAAAGATCTAACACTAATAAATGTTTCCTCGATTCGGCTGGATTCGAACCAGCGTCTTCAAATACACTGTGGCGGACGCTCTCCCAACAGAGCTACGAAACGAACAAGTGGACTTTACGAATTTTTCTATGTGCTTGGTGCAGATTTTTGTTTTGGCTTTTAATGGCTTTTTTGCCGTAGCAGAAAAACCTAGTTTTTTAAACACAAAAACAGTGGCGACATTCTTGATGATCGATTTATATCATCCCGCGCGCAGCTAGCGCGTCTTAGTAACGGTCTAGACAAGGGCCTAAGGCGAGGAGGCGTGCTGGGCAGTAAATCGCCTTTTAAGTCGGAAGCTATGTCCCGACATTGCCGCAGGATACTGCGCCGCCAATTACGACACTAGGCTTCTGGGAACTGGAGAGACGTGAGTGTGACCAAAGTGGCGATTGGGTAGTGGACTTTAGAGTCAACGGCTTAGCGGTGGCAACCGTTAGTTGCTCAATGTGCAACGGGAACTGAGCATGCCTACAGCTCCTATCTGGAAAATACGAGGACATTAGCTTAGGCATTAGCTTTTTGAGAACCGGATGACGTTGGCGCGGCGATGATGACGCGTGTTTACGGCGCCGTAAACCCGCGTAATTTGCGCTTATAAGCGCCGCAGACGCGCTGTAGTGAATCTTATATACTGAGAATTTTGGTGTAGTTGCTTCATTTCAAAAAGTAACTTAAATTAAAATGTATCATGATATATACGCGCGACGCGTATAAAATTCGCCCCGTGCATAGGCATATAGCTAATACAAAAATTCTCTAATAATTAAAAGATAACACGAAAATAATATTACCAAAGATGTATACTTTTGTAAAACAAATTACGTAAACAATAAACTGAATAAACTTATATTACGTTTCATTTGATAAATATACATCTTTAAAGTTCATTGCCCTAAGGTTGTAAAACTTCGCATTGATTTATTCCCTTTCGCGGCAACATAAATTCAGCCTTATAGTTAGAAGAAGGAATTAATTTATACAACCTACTTTACTATGCGTTAGAGGCTTTGGAGATTTGCCTCTACATCATTGACTCACAATTATATGGACGTCGGGTCCGCGCTAAAAAGTGTCCGAACTTATAGGGCGTTAAAATCGTATACAGAGCGTCATTCACGCTCTAGTCTTCGTTTGTTCGACTGACAGCGAAGCAAGCAAAATTAGACAGTACTGCGATGACATTACAATTCAAATTTCGAATAGGTTGACTTGGGACATTTTTTTCGTGGTTTTTGTATTAGACCCGTCGTCCATTTATTTGTAAGTCAATGCTCTACATGTAATTTGCAAATATAAATTGCTTCTGAGTTCGACACTTCAAAATTCATGAAAAAAAAAATATAATTGATTTTAACACCTACTCTTTTAAATTCGTCATAAATGAATGCGTAACTCACTTGAACATCTCGTCAGTCTGTTTAATGATTTTGTTCAAAAACTGATCTTGTTCAGTAGACTGCTTCCTCAACATATCGGTCTTTTGTGTTTGGTCGTGAAGCTGGTCATTGAGTTTCTTGATTGCTTCCTCACGTTTATTTTCTGATTGTTCGTTCCAGTCGCGGCGATCATCTTAAAAATAAACTTTTATTGTCTGTCTTTAATTTTCTTTGAACTCTTTTAGAGGCAGTATAAAAAATATAGTCCAAAAGTTTTTCTGATATTTACATACATACATATCACCACGCCTGTCTCCCATATACCTCCACCTGCTACACTCTTGACAAACATCCTTCACCTCTTCGACTCCCATCAATCTTTTCATAGATGTTTAATCTTGATACCTTTAGCCCGGCCATTTATAGGAACATCCCCAATCTGATCGAGATATGTATGCCGAAGTCTACCTTATCCCACGCTTCCATCCACATTCGTCCTATAAATTTGTGCCGTTAAGGTTAACGGCCACGTTTATTCTTTCTAAATTATCAAACCATCAAAGCATCCCACTGACTAACCTGGTCACCAAATAATGTTTCATGCCATAACGTTCTTTTAGTACATAGTTCGGCGTTCTATCTTATAAGGGGTCTACAGAGCAAACCCGTCGACCCGGGCGGGATGGTGTCAGCGGCCTTGTTTCTAGAATCATGCCATAGGATTAGATTAGAAATAAGGCCGTCGGCAAAAAGCATCCGGGCGGTGTCTCCGAGTCCGCGGGTTTGGTCTGTAGATCCCCTAAGACTATTTGTTATTTACATCCCGTAAAGTTAACTGGTCATAAGTGGTATTGAGGTGAATGGAAGTCGTATCTTTCAGCATCAGAAATTAAGATTCTCTTTATTTTATTGAGCCCAAGTTAGATAATTTGACATCGAAAATTAATTTAGTAGTAGAGTTATTTGTCCAATGTAATACCATAAATAGCCGTGTATGTCACTTAATTCCTCTTTAATATGAAATACGAGGATTCAATTTCTTCCCTTCCAATATTATTCAAATATTGGCCATGATCTAAAATTGTTTTATTCTGAAGTGTGACAAAATACACGTTAGAAATGATTTTATAAAGTAAAGATTCCTGAAAGATGGCGCTAATCCTAAACAAACAAAATAAAACAATTGCCGGCAGTATCCATAAAAATCTGTGCAATAAGCGCCATCTAGTTGATTTGTTTGTTATCACTGTATTAGGGTTACCTATCAGTAGTCCGAAATGACGTTTTCCAGAAACAACGTTTGCTCGAATTTTCATAACCTCGAAAGTAATTTTGAGAGGAAA
>NW_020653738.1:22888-25129 GCF_003589595.1 Hyposmocoma kahamanoa | reverse complement strand
ACGTTTGCTCGAATTTTCATAACCTCGAAAGTAATTTTGAGAGGAAAATGTTTTTTCTTTTAAACCTAACTTAACTGAACCTAGTCTTTGCGATAAACATATCCTGAAAGAACAACGGTTTCGTTATAATTCGGTTTTCGGTGTATGAAAATTCAGACTGAGGCTAAGTGCAGGCTTACGAATAGTTGCGAAATTGTATTGGCGATTGTCACGAGGCATGATGATGACAGGTGGAGTAAAGCGACAAGAAATGGTTACAGAAACTTGGGGCGTTCTGTAGCGATATGAGTAGACACCGTCAAAGTCACGGGCGGCACTGCGAGAGGCATATACCCAGCAATTGATGATGATGACTGTAGCCACTTTCCATCAAGTTTAACTGGTTGCCAGTCTAAAAAATAAGAAAAAAGAATAAAAGATACCGAGCTCCTGTCGAGTTTTCTCCAAATCCTTAGCCAGTGTTACGTTCTCGGCGCAATACTCCACTAACAGCTGGTATATGGCGAAGTTCTCTCGCTCCCTCTTCTTGAAATCTAAAACAATTTTATTTATGCTCTCTTCTTCTGTGTAATCCTGTAAATAAATAACCCACTTAAGGTGATAATTGCATAAAATTTTAGATCAAAATTCCCGCTATTAGATCATCGCAGTGGCGAGAGGTGTATGTAAACTGATTGTAATCGGATTGCATTGTTTTCCAAATTAGTCGTATATTATGAGTATAGCAGCTTCTAGACCTAAAAGAAAATGTAGACGATTTCTACGAGTTATTATGTTAATATGAATTAAAAAAAGATTGGGTATTTATGTAAGAATTGAAGAACAAACAGTTTACAGGAATAGTCCCGTTGACTAGTTAATTCTTTTTGACCTTTGAAATCTTGATAATGATTGGTAGTCGTTTCTAATTGAAAAATAAATAACGAATTCTGGGCTGTTATTA
The DNA here is from genome assembly GCF_003589595.1 of Hyposmocoma kahamanoa. NCBI lineage: Eukaryota > Metazoa > Arthropoda > Insecta > Lepidoptera > Cosmopterigidae > Hyposmocoma > Hyposmocoma kahamanoa. The sequence continues at coordinate 24,186 of NW_020653738.1, read as the reverse complement.
TAATGTAAACTTTACCCTGTTAGCATATGGTTAAAAGTTCAATACCGTCAATACCTATTATTGCAAGTAACGATGTTTTGATTTTATATTGTAATGTCAATCAATGTGCTGCCATCTCGCGATCAGTAGCTGAACGACGATGCATTCGAGATGTTTACTTGGTTCTCCAAAAAAGAAGTGACCATATTGCAGCGGTATAAGGTTTAATTTCGTTTATTGTAAAATAAAAATTATTACGATAAATATAAAAATTAAGTGAAATAAGACTTAACAATGATATGGAACACTGATATGGATTATATTAGAGGTGCGACTTTCATTTCTGCACTCCAAAGTAGCAAAATAAGTAATTTCTTACGATTTCAGAGGTTTTGCGCGAGACAATTGACACGACCATACCATACCTTACAAAGCGACAATGGCGGACTGAGCATAAAATTCAAGTACTGTTGGCCTACGTACCATGCAAACTAAGCACTTCACTGTATTCGTTGTTCTGTAGTTGCCAACCTGTGTCAAGCCGCGTTCGTACGAACCGATGCGAAACGCACAACGTCTTTTTCGCTCTTACGTTCATGGTTATAAAGCTTTTTCGACTGGCTTAATGCAACTTTGCATTAATAAATGTGGTGATCTTATTTTACAATGCCGTTAGCGTATTTACGTACTGCATCCTACTCGTATTCGTTCGGCATCGGAAGCTATACAAATCGGGACAACTCAGACCAACTTCGGCTGTCGCTTGTGTTAAGCCAGGTTCGAATTCGAGAAAATACAAATATCGCTTGTACGCCTAGAGATTTAGTAGTAGCAGAGCTCCTTATGAAACAGTTCGTCTAGGGTAGTACTGCCACCTTACCTCTTTCTGCCGCCAAGCAGTAATGTCAGTATTACTGTTTTGAAGGGTAAGGGTGCTGGAGAAATTACAAGCACATATTTTGACTTGTTCTCTCAAAGCGACAGGCGCAGTGGCAGTGCCTCTCAGATCTTTGGTCTGATCGGAACTTTTAGGTGAGTAGCTGACCATCAGGCACACGACTTGTTCGTCCCGTCACTAGATGTTATAAAAAAAAATATCCCTGTGACATTTCGGACCGTCATTTCTCGGATTCGGAACTGATAGGATTATACTGATAGGAGTCTGAACTTCATTCACTTCACTCTGAAATTCGGAACTGGACGTAAGACGCAAACGTTCTTAGTGAGTGGTATAGCTACCAAACAATTACAAGTGTATTATATTTAAGTATATTTAAACAAACGCAAATGCGCAATTGCATCGCTACACTTGGAATTTA
>NW_020653738.1:10986-22878 GCF_003589595.1 Hyposmocoma kahamanoa | reverse complement strand
ACGTTCTTTTTTTGAAATTCAAACTATAAAGAAAATTTTCACCCCAGTTTGGCGAGTACCATAGACAATAGAATATTGATTCAGTACTAAAAGAGCGCCTTTGTGAAATTTTAATTGACAGATTATAATACAGGAGCAGAAAAACATTTTTCATCACTTGAACGGTCATGAACTCTGCCACTTGTTGTCGGTGTAGTTAAAAGCCTTGTAAAGTCTTTCTATGGCAAATTGCACTGCGTGGCGGTCACGAGAACCGTCACTGTCATTGAAATACAAATAAAATGAAAGCATTTTATTTCAGACAGTAGGTATAGTTGCATGTCCATATGGTGTTAGTAGGCACTTACAACCTTACAATAATAACGCATAGAAACCTAGTCCGCACACACTAAGTGAGGCAAATTGAAGCGCTCCCAAAGGGCCTACACGAGCAGGCGGGCCTTCAGTGCTCAAGGTCAACTTGCACCGCGCATAGCTCCAGAATTTTAGCTAAAAATGACGAAATGTGCGGTAAATGAGTGTAAAAATACGTCAGACAAACATAAAATAGATACTAACATCACATTCCACAAGGAAGTAACGCGTTTCAACTTGTATTTTTATATAAATATTCACTAAAACAGAAAATTAACCTACTACTAAAACTAGCCTACATGAATTTGATTTTTGCCTCACTTGTGACAGTTCGTTTGATATGAAACTATCATTCTATGCCATATGCGTTATTATTCTAAGGCTACAGATCATTTTCTCGCCGCCTGTACCTACATCAAATTGGAATACATAAGACATTCCAATAAAATGTAGGATTTCCTTGATACTGGCATCTAAACTAGATCAATAAAATCTGGATCAGACATTTATCATTCAGATTTATCGTTAAACATTTCGAAGAAACTCGTATGTAAAAGAAGCATTTAGTTTATTACGTGATATGTCGCGTCCTTATGTCATTAATAATAAAATTGTGATGATCACCGATACGTCTTTGGTAGGATTTATGAATATAACCACGCGATTGGATATTTAATCGATTTTAATAGTACAAAATATATTCTATAGTGATAAATTGTGTTACAATATGAATAATTGGTAAGAGATGATTATTAGCGTTGGTCATTGTCAACCGAAATAGTTTAATGTGTATTTTCGATTAGTCATAAATATGTTCAAATAGCATTTCATCGCGATAATGGATAAAGCTTTTTCCGTCATACAGATGACCTCAGGAGGTCTTTTAATTAATTTATTTTGTTAGCGCAATACTTTTAACTACAACACTTTCAGCAAATACCAATTATACAGACCATTTTAAAAATGATGACCTCAAAAGCATTCATTTATTTAGGATATTCATATTCCATAAAGTAAAATTATTTGAATTTACAACTACTAAGCTTGTTTATTTACCGGTTGTAATTATTAAGTGTGCCAATTCCGTGAAAGAGATATCAAAAACCTGATATCGATATTGTCACATTGACAAATTGTCAGCTGTGAATTTGTAGTATTGTTAGGTTAGCCAACCGGAGTACGTTTACGCGGGAGATACGGATGATAGAGTCGCCATACTGGTTAATGACTCCGAAAGAATCGGATGTGTGCCAACTCATGAACTCATCGTGTTTCACATTTTTAATCGAAATATATCCGCGTGATCTGCTGAACCGTTGTTATATTGTACTCTTAGGGCATCAAGATATAGGCGAGTAAATTGGCCCCATTAAATTGGCCTCGTACGACGTACCATCCCTTTTCATGTACGTCTTGCGCATCTTGCAAGACTTTTCACCGCGATGGCGAGCATTACCATGAAGGCCATGGATACAGATAAGAAGAAGATTGGCCCCACAGGCTCTTTTATGTATCAATGGATTTAGTAATTATCATGTTTTCTTCCTGTGCGCGTATTTTATTTACCTGTATTTGAGTCATCTGATCCAATTTGCCCTTCTCCTGTAGAGACTTCAACTTGCCGCACCACTCATCTCTCTGGTCGTAAGCCAGCGTTGACGACTCAAAGAGATCAGTGAGGAATTTCTTCCCTTTGCCCAAGACCGTCAGCATTTTCTTCCAGCAATGGTTGAACAGGTTTCTAGAAATTGCGTAATTTAATATTTCTTTGATCAAAGAGTCAACGTACAGCCTAAGAAATCTTCGAAGGTAGTACTTAGGTTCAACATTATTCAAAATTGATCTACGCGGTCTGTACTAATAATTCTCTTCACTTCAACTCCTGAAATCGTCAATTAAAACTTATCCTAAACTGCCTCCGTGGTTGAACGATTACCATGCCGATTGTGACGCAGAGGTCCCAGGTTCGATTCCCGGGTTGGGAGAAATATTTGGATGGCTTACATTTATTTCTCTCGTGAGTTTGGGTGTAATTTTTGGTTGTCCATGGCACCCGCGACACAGGATTCCCCTAGCGCGGGGCTATGTTGAGTGTGTGCGTTATTTATAAAGTTTTAAAACCTGGATACAGCAAACTTTACAAAGTCACTACCTGTGATCTAATTTGCACTGTGTGGGCGCTAGACGAAGATGTCCCGATTTCGATTCCCGGCTAGGACCAATTTGGGAAAAAACTTTTTTAAATTGGTTCTGATCTAGGTGTGTGGAGTGAATTACATTGCTCTGAAACTCAAACTACGTTATTTACTGAAATTTCCTAGTCTGAAACCAGGTACGTAATTAGTGTGATTAATTGGCACATTATTTACGTGTCAGATACGAACTATTTGTGCGTTTGATGAATCTGACATTCTGTGACGACCATCTTCCTGCTCCATTATCGTCTGACCTTGATCACTGAAGACCAATTCAACGAGTCCAAACTCAGCGAGTCTATGTTTAATAAAGCTGAGTCCACCTTCAGATTCGTAGGGCAAATGAGATAGAAGCAAGTCCCCAGCTGGGAATCCTCACTACCTGTCCTTAAGCATATTATCAATCTCTTCTCGAATTTTAAGGTTCTCGCTTTGCACGCTGTTGAATCTCTTTTGCGTTGTCTCCAGTCTGTTCTCAGTCGACAGAAGACGCAACTCGCTTTGGTATCGCCTCCGGTTCAGCTGTTTTGAAAGAAAAAAGTATCATAGATAACATTACTACTGTATTATCGTATTAATCACTGAAGAAACATGGAGCAAACACTTGACTGGATTTTTTGGACTTTTTTACCGTTGGTCACATATTCATACATCATATTGTTGATAGAGATTCTTTGACAATGAGATTCTTTTAAAATGGATTGGTAATCTTTAAAAATGCCTTACCTCTCCTACACTTGTAGTAACAGCTTTTTTTAGTTCCAACATTGCTTTGCTTTTTCTGCTTAGCAAGTCCTCTATTTGTTCCATTAATGTGACTCCATCTGTAACGAAGAAGCCAAACAACCAATCAATATATTATTATCAAAATTAGCTTTGATTTTGATATGGAAGCAATTTCTTCTCATTCGCATTGACTTCATGATCCTTACGTGATTAAAATACACTTTTGTTTTTTATTTGTACCGTTATTTTTATCAAATCTAAAAATCTAATATTTTCTAAATTTTTCAAGATACTCTTGACAATAGTTTCGTTTCATGCAGAACCAATAATTATATGTGCAGGTTTGCTTAACCGGGCATGTCATGAGTTGTGCTTAATGGTCCGAAAGAGCTAATTCACAAAGTTCAGTTTTTCCACCGCGTATATAATGAATAACATTATCTAAACATGTTCCACTTCCGAGTCTTGTGGGCTCTTTAACTGATAATTTAAGATTATAGCTCTCGATCAGCTGGATAAACGAGGTGATATATTTGGATTTTATAAAAATATTTACATTAAAGTCTCCGTATACTATAATCTTGTTTTTGTTATTAGATATAATTAGGTTCAGAACATCATCAAAATGGTTAAAAGATGACTGAAAATGTCTTGTAGTATCTTTAAATTTCGGTCTCTATATACACTCAGAATTACTATTTTATTTTATTAGTTATATTTATTTATCCAAATGGACTCATGTTCTTTTATCGCCGTGTCTATCACATATGTTTTATGTTGTGATATTTAAAAGAAATTATGATTGTGATTTCACCGTCAGCCTCTTTTTGTGTTTTCATCATCAGTAGCACCGACCTTTTCATCTCTCTTTTCATTTCTCTTTCGTTTTGCTTATGGCGGCCCGAACGTGCTATCTGAAAAATTAACGCTTGTTAAAAGTACTATTTAGTTATATTACTGTTAATTGTAAACGTATATTTATTGTCAACTTATTGGCTGTGCACCATATTTGGGATCTATGAGGAAGCGTCACGCATTATACATTTCGTTGTTTGAACAAACCAATACTTGTCCTTGGCTACAACATTGTAGACTGAAATGCGGTACAATAAAGTGTTTGTATTTAATGCTTACGATATCATATTCGTAGACTGATTAAAATTTATATTCACCTTCAGATCTTTCTTGAGACTGATATACTCGTCCTTGAGGACCTTAAGTAACGCATCAGAACGACGGAACTGGGGATGAACTCCGGACTTTTCATCGTTGCGATTTTGCTGGATTACACGCACCTGGAATTAATTGCAACACAGTGTGAGAACTTTAGTTACTACCTTTTTATGATTACCAGGTGATGGGATGAACAAGTCGTGCGCTTGGTGGTAAGCAACATACTTATCCATAACAATTGCAGCGCCACGCAGAGCTTTAATCGCTAAGACCAGGTACTGTCACTGCACACGTCACTCTGAGCGTGGAGTTCTACTGTAATATGTTGAATTGTAGTTGTGATCGGGGCTCAGCTACTATGTTTTCTGAATTCCTAGTCTTAGTTAAAGGTTAATATTCGAACCTGTCTCTGTAGTCTGAGATGTTCGTCTTCCATCCTCCTCAAAATTTCACTTTCAGAGAAGTGATTATCAGGAGATAGCATGGTATCGGCCATTTTTAGTCGATTGTAGTAAAAAGAGTGTTATAATGTAAATTTAATTATAAATCAAACTAAATAAGATAAAAAATTCCGCTGAATTGCCGAAGCCTACTTGATTTGTTTGTAAATATCTCTCTAGTTTTTTTTTCAAGTTTTTTATTGAATGTCACGATGTTATACTACCATGATATTCAATTTGCTCCACTAGTTTGTTATAATTTATTAATAACAAATATCAAACACGTTTTTGGTTGTTTTTAACGACTTTTTATGCCGTGGCGCCATCTGTGAGAAATCTGACTGGTTGTTACGTACGTTACAGTCTTACGTATGGTGAGCACGGAGTCACTTCTAATATCTTTATTGGATCACTGAGACAATGTACACGGGCACAAAATTACAAAATTTCACCAGCATCCTTATCCTTCAAAACAGCAGAACAGTAATGTAAATAATGGGTATAGGGACTCTTGCATAAGGAGCTGAAGAGCCTATGCAGACGCCCTATTTCCACAGGTAAAATAAATTTACACTTGAAAATGTCACATTTAAGCTACTGCTTGTTCACTACGCTGACTTCCCTGAGAAGAACGAGCAAGAAACTCTAGGGATTGCTCTTTTCAAAAAAAGCTTAAATGCTATGGAATACACTTTGAATCAAATTTGTGTGAAATCTATAACCATGTCGTCATTCCATATATCTTTATCTAACACGTAGTCTTAAAATTTGTGATATGACTTTTCAATCAAAATATTTTTAATGTAGTTTTTAAACTTAGGAAATGATAATCTTGATGTAATATATATGCTCGGGAATCTTATTGTAAAAACGTATACAGTTCCCCATAAAAGAGTCGTTTACTTTGGTTAAACGAAATCGTGGTAACATGAGTTTGGACTTAGCTCTAAGTTTAATATTATGGATATCTCCTTGGCTCGAAGGATTGGCAAGTTGAAGTGGCAGTGGGCAGGATACATAGCTCATAGAACTGACGGCCATTGGGGCAGAAAGGTTCTTGAATGGAGATCACGAACCAAAAGGCGTTCAGTGGGACGGCGCCCTACTAGATGGACGGATGACCTGGTAGGGTGGCGGGTAACCGGTGGATGAACATTGCGTCCGATCGGCTGGTCTGGAAATCTTTGGGGGAGGCCTATGTTCAGCAGTCGTCGTCTTCCAGCTGACATGATGATGATGAAAGGAAAAGTGGGAGAAGTCCAATAAACGGATTCATCCCTTTATTTGCCGCGATTAGACGTAAAATATTTTCTTCAAATTTGAATGGGAACACAATGAGGCACTCTCTTTCCAACAAAAAATAGAAATCATCGAAATCGGTTCTCAAATGACGAGATAATCGCGTACATAAAAAAATACAGTGGATTGAAAACTATCTTCCCTTTTTAACCGACTTCAAAAAAGGAGGAGGTTCTCAATTCGACTGTTCTTTTTTTTTTTTGTATGTATGTTACGCGATAACTCCGGTATTTGTGAACCGATTTTCATGATTCTTTTTTTGTTGGAAAGGGGGTACTTCCATAGTGGTCCCATTTCACTTTGAAGAAAATCATCCACCTCGAAGGGTGGCTGTTGCACGCATGAAGATTCATTTTTATAAATAGCGCCTAATTTAATTTAGGAGCAATTACTTTTAGCAATTATTTAGTTGATTTTGCTATTTCTCTAATTCAAGGCGTTTTTCTCTCGATATACTTTGAGTAGTGTCGTAGTGAGAACCTATTTTTATTATCTCCAGGGTCAAGTCCTGTATAGTGGCGAACTAGGGGATATTTCAATGAAACTTAGCAAATAGACGTAATTCCACGTAATTTTGAGGTCGGTTTTTTTAGTACTCTGTACTGAGATTACATTTATACATTTTCTGCAATACAATGTTTATAAATCAAATTGAAATGGCGCGGCTTTGAATATGGAGAAACCTAATATTTGCACAATTTTCATACGTTGTCTACATTATATATATCTATGGTTCCGTACAGTTGTTGTAGTATAAAAGTCTTCTTAACTTTTTAACCGTCGAACAAAGGGAACTACCGATCACAATTCACACAATGGCACCAGATGTTCAGCTCTGGGCTATTATGTCTCACCTTTTCTCAATGTTACGGGCAAAGTGTTACTCTTGACGAATCAATAAGGGCTTTTCTTATTTTTGTTTTTTATGTTACTAAGTAATGGGACGCAAAAGTCGTGCGCCTGATGGTAAACGACACGCCTGTCTATAACTGAAGTGCCACTCAGAGCTTTAAGTCGCAAAGATGGTGGACTGCCACTGCGCCCGTCACCCTGAGACATAAGTTGAAAAGTCCCATGTGCCTGTAATTTCACCACTAACGGCTAGGTAATAGGAAAGTCTGTGTGAGGTGAAACTTATACGATTAAATCATATTAAAAAAACTGGGTACAATGGTATAGAAATGACCGTCAAATCATAATATAACAAATATGGTAGGAGTAGAGCTCCTTGTTAACGAGATCGTCCAGGGAAGTACTGCCACCTTACTTACTTGTATACCGCCAAGCTACATTACTATGTGAGCATTACTGCGTTCCGGTTTGTAAGGGTGTTGCTGACTAGCACATGGGACTTGTCAACTTATGTCTCAGGGTGACGGGCGCAGTGGCAGTGCCCCTAAGGTCTTTGTGGTCCCCTCGCTTAATAATATAAAAAAAGAGTAATTCCAGACAAATGTAATAGAGCGGCTTGTATGTGTGTACGCTTGGTGCGTGCCTTGTACTGACGCACACATTCTTCTCGCAGTACACTCGCGTTGCATAACGCGCCATTCGTTATAATGGTGTAGATATCAAATGGTAGACGTGTTTATAGTCGTGTACATGGTTGTTTGAACAAGTGTACCTCAAATTGAGAATTGTTGAGCATTTTATTTCTATTTCACAATCATTTCGATCAATCATATTTCTATTTCATCAATTCTCAATTAAATATTTCTAATACTCGACGTATTTCAGTATTATGTAAATATTGCATTTAAGAAAGTTTATTTCAATATAGCACGAGAATATAGTGATGGATACTTAGTTTTTCTAAAATTATGTTTAGAACCTGTAGGTACAACTAGAATGATAAGGTGTGTAATATAATATTTCATATGAACATATTTAATCCAACCGTAATTTAATATAATTTTACTTAATGGAAACTTTTTCAAATAAAAACTAATTTAATAATTTATTAATATAAACATACATTGTATAATTTAATTTTTGATAACAATCATTCCCCTAACACTTTTTTTAAATAACAATTATAGAATAGAATAGAATATAGAAAAACATTTATTTCTTAAGTAGACAACACAGTACACATGCATTTTGTAATAATAACAATAAAAATAGTACTAACTACAAATATATAGAAGAGTACAACGCGTGTGTGCTGTGCTGCCAAGGAAACCGTGACCCACTGAGCTTATTCACTTATGGTGCTACGACGCTGATTTTCAGCGGATCCGGCAACAGAACACACGTGACACGGAACATAGTAGCCGTGACAGATTGACAATTATGTCCTTAAAACGCACAAAATATGTCAGAACGAACCTTAGACTACTTTTATTTTTTTCCATCCTCTAAGGAACGAACAGATTATTGACACAGTACAAGAAGTAATGACGTTACCACTTACATAATATACGCGTTAAAATGTGAAATTAATTTCATAAAACATGTATAAATATTAGAGTTAGTCACTTTGTGACATTAGTTAGAAATAATATCACAAAATGAATATAAATGTAGACAGTTATGTATTTTAACAGTAGACATTATTACGTCACATATAATTAAAAATAAAATTGGTATAGTGAATAATTGAATAAAATTGACATACAAAAAACAGAACCAAACAAGGAAAAATAATAAAAAATATAAAAAAGTAATCTAAACAATAATAATCTATATAATACGAACATTGATGACCCCGACACATCAACAGCCATGTTGAGATTGTTGAACATTTATTAAGTAAGCCCTGAGTAGTCTTTTAAAAGTAAAAATCGACGAGATTTATTATAAGATATAAACCTCAGTTTACTTAATTAACAGATTATTAACTTGAAAGAAATGTAACCTAAAACATATTCGGAAATGCAAAACAATTCGCGACTGGCACTCGCCGGCCGCTGCTGCGGCACGCTCGCTTCGTTTACTTGGCTCGTGCTGCTTTTTCGCTCCCACATTTATATAGCGAGCGGCTAGAGAGTGGAATTCCCTACCTTACTTACTTCCATAGTGGTCCCATTTCATTTTGAAGAAAATCATCCACTTCGAAGGGTGGCTGTTCACGCATGAAGATTTACTTTTATAAATAGCGCCTAACTTTAATTTAGGTCCAATACTTTAATGGTTGATTTTGCTATTTCTTCCATTCAAGGCGTTTTTCTCTTGATATACTTTGAGAAGTGTCGTAGTGAGAACCTATTTTTATTATCTCCAGGGTCAAGTCCTGTATAGTGGCGAACTAGGGGATATTTCAATAAAACTTAGCAAATAGACGTAATTCCACGTACTTTTGAGGTCGGTTTTTTTAGTACTCTGTACTGAGATTATTGTAATCGCTCTTGTCACTAGCACTCATTTTCGCTACCAAAATACAAAAAACTAAAAAACAAAAGAATACCAAAACTCTTTAGTTTATATGTTACCGCCGTTTTCTTTTTTTTTCAAATAAGTGGTACAGGTAGGTATTTTGAAATCTCGCAACTATGAACACTGGGCAGTTGGCTGTATGAGTGTTTTTATTTTGTCTGTTTACATAGTTCATTAATATTGATAAATTTAAAAGTTTAGAGAAGTGGACAGTAATAGATTTTCATATTTAAAGTAAGTACTACCTACGACCTTGGCCGGGAATAAGTCGCACAGTCCTTAAATGAGAAACTTTCCGATTTCGTTTTTTTGAAAGTACCTAATGCAAACATTTCCGAGTATGTTTGATAAAAATTAGTTTATTTGGTTTTCACACAAATAAGGCGCACCCAAAATAATAGTTGTACTTGTAGTAGTTGCACTACTGATCTTATTTTTATACTATGGTCGAATCGACAGCTTGAAATTCAGCGCAAAGTGTCTATTTCCGAAAACTATAACTAAACTTTAGTAATTGAAACACAGTTAATTTATTTCGAATTGTATGTCTACTATTTCACTTTAAACGTCAAGTCGATTTCCAAGTAAGACAGTGAGGGCCCTGGAGATCGAGGATCTTATTTCTAACGTAACAAGGATACAATTTGTGTTAATAAAGAAGGAGCAGGACTTCTCCATACTGTCTCCATGAGTCAGTATAGAGATGTCCAGGAACCATAGAAACCATAGAAGATACAAGGAAACTGTCTTAGGAACCATTAAGTCTTTTTTCATGAGGACAATTTTGGTATAGTAAATTTTTTGGTTATGTGTAAATTGATTGAAATGATTTTTCATACAACATTCAAGACACACTATTTAGACAAACCCTGCTGTCCCGATATTATTCTTCCTTTACAAAGAAATCATCATTATAAGAAACTGAATCTTTGAATTTTTTTTGAAATTTTATTCGTTTTGTATGATTAATATTTTATGAATATTCACCAATTTCGGTTGTTCCGATTTTTTTCATCGATTAGCACTAAAAAAACATTGATCAGTTTTATTCATTTTTATAGGCAACTCACACTTGATCAAAACAATGACTATGCCAAAATTGTTTTCATAAAAAATGAATTATGGTTTAAAACAGTTTCCTTGTATCTTCTATGGTTTTGGATTTCCCCACACTATCCCATTGAGAAAAAAAAACTCTGTATATATAGAACCTTTAGAGTGACCTAAAACAAAATTCCAACTTATTCGGTATACGCAAAATAAGATTTGAAGTTGTGACATATTGACATTATTTAATTTCTCTTGAAGTACTAACGGTAATGTGGCGTTGTTACTCCTGGAAAATAATGATGACACGATCAGCTTTATAACCACCAAAATTTTTTTGTGATGCATAATTTATAAACAAACCTAGTCACTATAAGGTCACTTTTTTATTGAACATTTCTGTTTTCATAGGAAATGAAACTGTTTTTCCTGTTTGTCTTATTTTTTCCATATTTGTTGTTTCAAACAAACCGACGTTTCGGTTCGGAGGTTTTTTTTATATACATGAAAGAGACCGTATTGTAAGTCTGTGTCATTCAAATTTTAAAGGGTTAGTTCCAGATTAACAACGTTATGAATAATATATTTTTGAATTAGGTCACTTTCGTTCTTAACGTGCGTATTTTTAACTTAAGTTATTATCAGTTATTTCCCTCAGAACTTAACTGTGCGAACGAATAGTTTATGACCGCGGCTCAAGTTTGTAGTAGGTACTATTTTACTACCTCTTAACATATGCTATAGAAGTGTATATTGTACGGTCATTCGAGTATACAATAACCTATCAAACAACATAACAATGGTAGATAGTACGATATTTAACACATAATTGCTGTAAATAAAGTTTTGTTCAAATTGAATGATATTATTACAAAATGTTTATTGTTTTCTGGTCTAGACCATTCGATTTGCATTCTTTTGAATCGATTCGCTTGAAACAAATCAAAACAAAAAACGATTTTCATAAAAATGGAATCGTATCCTTATATAGTAGAAAGAATCCACAGGATTGCGAGATGGGTATTGTATGAAGTTGTCTCTTTTTTGTATAAAAAAGATTTCTTACATAGAAATTTGTAATAAGAATGGAATTCTACGAAATTCGTCGTTTCTGCCCACGATTTTGGAAAAAAACCCGTAAAAATTTTGGGTAAAAACCCCAGTTAGAACCCTTTATTCGGTTGATTGGGTTTCAACGCACAGCCCATCTCTGCATCCTAAGTCGTTTAAGTTTTAATTTAACACTTCTGCCATCTTTATGATTTATAGTGAACCAAAATCTT
>NW_020653738.1:0-7986 GCF_003589595.1 Hyposmocoma kahamanoa | reverse complement strand
GGAGAGGCGAGAGTTTAAAATAAATACAATAATAATAATAATAATAAAAAACAATTTAAAATGTAGAATTACAGCAATTATAAAGGATTTAAGATTGAAACAATTGCTTGCACATGCGAATAAGTTCTTTAGTGTTCCTTACGTGAAAGATGTCTATGTGACTGTCTCTGGTCACAGTCCAGTCATTGTATTACTGCATGAGTTTGTTCAAGGGGGCATACCTTCCGAGATTAGTTCGGCCACTAGATAAAACAAATGATTTGGCAATGGGGACCCTAAGCATTCTACGAGGAGCGTTTAAGTTGGTGAGGGCCAGTGCCTCTGGCGATGATATCCTTCAAGCACTATCCTGTGCAGAGTTCTTATGTCATATATAGCATTTATTATGTTTTTTATTTATTGATTAATATTTATTTAGAAACTATTATAATAAACAGAGTGAGATATAATTTTATCATCAATTGAATATAATATTGTTCTTATTCCCATTTGTTTATAATATTATATCAATATAATTTTGTCTATATATTTGAATTATTACATTTTTGTATTAACTGTATGTTCAGTAGTTTTAGGTCAATGTATCGTTGAAATATTCTTGCACGGTGTAATATTTTTTTCTATTAACAACTCTTTTACATTTTTAATGAAGCATTTTTCACTGGTTTTTTCTTTGAAAGAATTGGGCAGTTTATTAAATATTTTTACGGACATTACGAAGGGACTGTTTGTAGGTAAAAGTCAGAAGGGCCTTTGTGAGCGAAGCTTGTAATTACTAAATAAGTATTGTTTCTGTATTTTGGTCAATTTTGGCGAGGTTGTTGGCATTTTACAAATAACCCGTTTATTAACGCATAAACTATCATCAGTCTATTGCATTTAGTGTATGGTAATATCAAAATGGCGCATGGCGGTCCGGCTAATAACAACAGAAAAAAGTGTTCTGTATGTTTGTTTCTAATGGACCACTAATGGACCGCTGCTGTAGAATAACGCATTAGTAAGCAAATGTATATAATTAATTTATTGAACACTGCTGTCTGTGTTATGTGGACGTTTGAACCATGGCGTAATGTGGCATCACAGTACATTTAATCTAATATTTTGCATACCCGTAAAAATATACATAATTTCATTAAGAAAGAAGATATCCATAATGTTAATTTCGTTTAACTAAGGTAAACGATTCTTTTATGGGGAACTGTATACGTTTTTACAATAAGATTCCGGAGAATATATTAAGATTATTTCCTAAGTTTAAAACTTACATTAAAAGTATTTTAATTGAAATGCCATATTACAAAATCATAGACTACGTGTTAGTTAAAGATGTATGGAAAGACAACGTGAGTCTAGATTCCACACAAATATGATTCAAAATTATTCTATAGCATTTAAGTTTACTTGAAAAGAGCAATCCCTAGAGTTTCTTGCTCGTTTTTCTCAGGAAGATCAGCGTAGAGAACGAGCAATAGCTTAAAAAATTACGTTTTCAAGTGTAAAAATTTTACCTACGGAATAAATGATTATTAGACTTTGTCTTTTGACTGGAGCTAAGACTTAGAGCGGTCCTTTTTCATTGTACTAGTTGGATAAAAATGGTTAAGTCTGGCGAATTTATTAAAACATTATTAATTTTTGTGCGACGAAGCCTGTTGCTGATTTATATGTGTGTCTTCTACGTTGCGAATTGACATATCTAATTAATTTAGTTTTTGAATGAACGGAATTGTATTTAGTTTTTGAATAAATACATTTCGAAATTGAATAATCGGTAATTTTTTTAATTTAATATCATATTTTTCTGTGAAAACATTCCACGTCGATTATTATTAATACAAAGTTCAACAAAGAAAAAATCAATGGCGGTTCGATGGCACGTCTCGATGACGTAATCATACATAAAATAATACATTACATTTTAAAACTAAATTGCTGCTTAAAACGAGATAAAAATTAGGAAATGCACAGTAATTTCCATTTTAGTTTTAGTAAGGCAACTTCGATCGTGAGTGATTGAATGAATTAATGTCATCACTGCCATTGTTGAGCTAACGATAAACTAGATTTTCCTATAATTTCTATTTGATGTAATTTTAGCGGAAATGTCGACGCGTCCTTGTCCGTTATAGTTTAAAATATCATTTGCAATAAAAAACGCTGTTTAGGTAAAAATGTCACGATAAGACGGCAATCGTGCTTCGAAATTATAAAACCTGTGTCCCGAGGTTGCTTTTTGAATAGCCACAGAAAGCAATAAGAAAATCGCTCGTCTATTATCAATACCTCCTATATTTTACTGTATAAATGTTATGATCAGTGATCAAGGTCGAACTAAAACGTAATTACCCAAATTTATTTCACAAGTTACGAAGTGAATTAATGAACTATGATAATCGCAGAAAAACAGTAAGAATAACAAAAACTAACATAAAAAAGCATCAAAAACAAGCGTAGTTAATTTAGAAATTGTAATAAAAAAGTTACAACTAATAAGATGATATAATCCATTGCCTTAACAATTATATGGACGTCGGGTCCGCGCTAAAAAGTGTCCGAACTTATAGGGCGTTAAAATCGTATAAAGAGCGTCATTCACGCTTTAGTCTTCGTTTGTTCGACTGACAGCGAAGCAAGCAAAATTAGACAGTACTGCGATGACTTTACAATTTAAATTGAACGTTTTAGCTTTTTCATATTCCTTTACATGTCACTACGTTTAAATAGGTTGACTTGGGACATTTTTTTCGTGGTTTTTGTATTAGACCCGTCGTCCATTTATTTGTAAGTCAATGATATAATCTTATATTAGAATTCGTTTTCGATTCGATGGATATTTCTACTATGTTTTGGCATAGTAGAATGAGTAGGATAACGTCACACAAACGTAGCAGCGCAGCTAGTATGCGTGCAGGTTCGTCGTGCGTTGTAAATGGACACACACATTTGCATAATCCAGTAGTGCATCGCGTTGCATAACGCGGGTCATCACACATACTAAAAAGCCCGACCTCAAAAGTATATTTATGGTTCTTATTGTTAATACACAGATCTTACAAACACAAAAAATCCTTCCATCTGACTTTCCTTGAACCAGCATCTGTTGCCTTAATGTGGCTACCACGAGAGAGAAGGATTTTTTCTGTGTTTGTTCACGAACACTCAGAAAAAATTCCTTCGATCCGGCCGGATTCGAACCGACGTCTTCTAGCTTACCGTGCCAGACGCTATACCAACTAAGCCACGGAACGAACCAGCGGACCTCACGAATTTTTCTATGTGCTTGTTGTCCTGTCATTTTATTTAGTTTTTCAACGACTTTTTTAGTCGTAGCGCCATCTATGAGAAATCTATGAAAGATTTATCACCCAGTTAGTACCTTTACAGTTACCAGTCCTGGCGAGAGATGTCGCTATTCTTTGTAACTATTTAATTTTTTATATATAAATAACAAACTTTTTTACAATATTAAGCGACGGTAGGAACAAGTCGTGCGTCTAACGGTAGCGAGACGCCTGTCTATAGAGGTTGCTCAGAGCTTTAAATCGCAAAGATCTTAGGGGCACTGCCACTGCGCCCGTTACGAGCTACATACGCTCCTAGCAAATTCGCTTATTGCTACAAGCGTCAGCGTCAAGCATCAATTACAAATATATAATTTTATTTATAAAAGGCCACAAAGTAGCGCTACCTTTTTTTTTACCTACTAACTTTTTTTTTGAATTTGCTCGAAATTGCGAGCGCTTTTTGCGGGCGACTAGATCCATAGTGTGCGCGGAACTGTCGTTCCACGCGTCAGCGTTTGTAATAAATTATTTTTATTTTTTTATTGAATTGATATTCAATTATTATTTGTGAAATTACTCCATTAGTTTGTTATGATTATTAATACAAAGATCGAACACTTAGAAAAAATTCCTTTGATCCGGTCGGATTCGAACCGACGTCTCCTAGCAAACCGTGTCAGACTCTATGCCAACTAAGCCACGGATGGAACTATCGGACCCCACGAATTTTCCTATGTGCCTCTTATCGGATCTTTGTATTTGGTTTACAACGACTTTTTAGTCGTAGCGCCATCTGTGAGAAATCTATGAAAGTATTTCGTCACCCAGATAACTTTACAAATTATTTTGTTTTTATTTGTTGTTTAGTTATTACTCAAAGCAAATATGTATTTATTTATTAAAAGTGTATTCCAAAAATATTAATCAATATTAACTGTTAGTACAATAATTCTAATTGACTTCCCCCACCATCGAAGACGCTGTAAGCGAATTACCAAACTTCGTAGGTGTAGTTTGACGTTTTAAAATAGTCGCTTCAAGCGTGGCGATATATTCGTGGCCAAGGCATGAGAGATAAGATGAAAAGTCCCAAGTGTCTGTAATATCATCAGCACCCTTACCCTTCAAAACCGGAATGTAGTAATGCTCACATTACTGCATGGCGGCAGAAATAGGTAAGGTAGCAGTAACTCACTGGACGAACTCTTTCACAAGGTGCTCGACTGCAATAAAACTAGAAGAACTAGAGAAAAACTAGACGAGACATTAATTGACGTAATGATAACTCATAACGTAACAATAACTGTGAAAATATTGAATCAATCAATTTGAAAAAAGATGTGTAGTAAAATTGAGGATTAATAAGCGGTGTGATAACACGATTCAGTGTCCCCGCTCGACCCGTGCAAAAGAGCCGATTCAATTACACGCATTGACTTACAAATAAATGGACGACGGGTCTAATACAAAAACCACGAAAAAAATGTCCCAAGTCAACCTATTTAAACGTAGTGACATGTAAAGGAATATGAAAAAGCTAAAACGTTGAATTTAAATTGTAATGTCATCGCAGTACTGTCTAATTTTGCTTGCTTCGCTGTCTGTCGAACAAACGAAGACTAAAGCGTGAATGACGCTCTGCATACGATTTTAACGCCCTATAAGTTCGGACACTTTTTAGCGCGGACCCGACGTCCATATAATTGTAAGTCAATGATTACACGGGAAAATGCGAATTCGAGTTTCGAACATGTGTAAAAAAATTCGATTTAAATATGTGAGTTACCAGTTAGTTTACAACCACACCAATTGCCTTCAAACACTAAATAATTCTCTGCACTATATGAGTAACAGAGCTATGGAATTCTGGGCCATTTCGCAGAACGCCCAGGCCAGTATTAATTTAGAAAAGTAACATCTGGTAACGGTCAGCGAAAATGGAAGGAAGATAAGCTGTATGTCGTAGAAAGTTCATTACACTATGATATCGTCTAATGTGCCTTTAGAAGGGCCCTGTGCTCAACACTGAGAAAAAATATAACAACAACAACGACAACGACGACGATAACGACAATAATAACAATAATAATAACGCATACACTCAACACTTTCACGAGACAAATAAACATACAAATATTTCTCCCGGCCCGGGAATCGAACCTGAGACCTCTGCACGGCAGTCCGGCATGGTAATCGTTTGATCGATTGGCCACTGAAGCAGTTAAACTATGGTATCTGCCTATGATAATCAAAGGTAAAAAAAGCACCTGAGCGAAGAAAAACTTTCATAGATTTCTCACACATGACGCTATAAAAAAAAAAATTCGTTAAAAACTGAAAAAAAAATCTGCAAAAGTTCATTTTCCAATTTGATCCTACTGGGAATCGAACCCGCGATCTCGGCGCGTAAGCCATTACGCCACCGAGGTCGTCAAAGTTTAGTTAATATGCCTGAGTTTCGCTGTACTTTGCTATTAAAAAAAAATGTGATTTTCGCAAAAACTAGATCAATATAATATGTAAAAATATTATGTAATTCAATGAAAAGAAAATATTCCATATTTATGGTTCGTCAAATAAACGCGGCATGTGTCCCTTATTCAAAATAATCCCAAAAGTATTGAGGGTACAATCACATCCTAACAATTTTCGGGGTCATCTTATAAAGAATATACTAACTTTGCTCCTAACTTCGGTGAATTTTCTAAAGTTATACCAAAGTTGATCACGTAGCGTGGATAAATAAAGTTATTATCTTTATAGTGGTGGTAGTTCAGTGGGAGAGCGGTTGCTTCCCTATTAGAGATCAACGGTTCAATCCCTGTTACGGCGTGAACCTAACTATGATTTTCAACACGTACCCCTTTAAATTAGCTAACTAGAAATTTGTGCATTAATATTCTCGACATACTCGTGCAATACACATTAGGGGTACCAATACCTAGCAATGGAACGTAAACGATTTGATAATGAAAATAATTTATTTGTTGGAAAGGGTTCCACAATCAATATGTAGCTATACACATCAGGTACATTAAAGAAGAGAGCGCAGGCCGCATTGGTAGAATCGTAATATGAATTTCTTACGATATATGATCATAGATTTCTCACAGATTTTTGTTTGAAAATTCATAATATGAATTGTCAAGTAATCATTGTACCAAGGCGGCCTTTTTAACCCTACCGGTTATAATATTGGTCGGTCAATAGGCAATTACAAAGATTATCCAGCTAACTTTTAACCAGTTAAAACTTGTGTTATAGAAATTGGTGATCGTTAACTCGGTTAAAACAACCACAATCCCATGGAACGTTATTATAACCATATAATATATATTCACGATACCATAGACATATACAGGGTGAACATTTGCGACAGATCAGCAAGGGCTGCTACAGGAATATGATGTCCATTTTTTTATACTCCTGATGGTAATCTGTACGCCTATCCATAACAGCTGCAGTGCCACTTGGAAATTTAAATCGCAAAGATCTGAGGTGCACAGCCATTGCGCCTGTCTCCCTGCGACATAAATGTCCGACGATTGTTTGATTGCACCCTTACCTTTCAAAACCGAAACGCAGTAATGCTTACATTACTGCTTGGTGGTAGAAATAGGTAAGGTGGCAGTACTTTATTGGACGCTCGAAGGAGCTCTACTGCTACTAATTAAATATAGAGATCAGATGCAAGTAACATACTGCACTTGTTACCGTTCACAACTGCAAAATTACTGCTTTTCTGGGGAGAGGTTTAAATACTCTTAAAGAAGGGTTAAAGAAATTAGACGATAGCAGTATTCAATCACACATTATGTGACATTATTATACCAAGATTACGAATTGTGTATAAAATTAAAACGTTTCGTCTGTGTAAAGTGTGGTTGGACGTAGTAAGTCGTTCGTCTGCCGTGAAAATACAGAGTGGAATGTCGTTCAAAACTTGAACAACAACATAAAGATTTCAAAATGAGCCTTATATGGACAACCAGAGTTTTGACACGCACAAGGTGTCTCTCGATCTGATAGTCGATCAGGGGGCCTACCACAACCTCTAAGTTCGCACTATGACGCGACTTTACCATTCAAGTAATATTGCTCTTATGTCAAATTTAGCAATCTTAAAATAGTTACACGCATGGAATGTAAACAATATTATTTTAAGTTATATTGTCTTAATATTGATTTGTAATGATTAAAAGTTAAGTTGAACTTATTTATTTACATATATCTCTTCAATATTTTGTTTATTTTTTATTTATTGGCACATAGTAAATAATTTTTCGTTAAATAAAAATACGCGATGTTTATATGCTCCTATGGCAAAACTAATAGTTGACACTAGACTATAGTTCCGAACTCACAACGTGTTTTATTTATTTTTGTTCATGAAAATGCGGAATAATTATTGAAAACAACGTAATTTTAATAGATTTTATTATGACACACTTTTCTTTTTTTACAGTCAAAATTCTCTGAATGTAAATAACATTAAGTATTATACTACGATAACACGATTCGGAACATCAAAAAAGAAAGAGATGGCATTATACAGTTCATATAGCGTTATTTCTTTCCTATTTTTAGTGAGGAATAGACAATATTGGGAAATCATTCTTTCTTTCAGTCATTTTAGCAATAATACATTTCTTGGTAGACAAGTTTGTCATGGTACGAATATGAGTAATATTATAACAAT
>NW_020653737.1:0-16740 GCF_003589595.1 Hyposmocoma kahamanoa | reverse complement strand
GTACTCACAAATGTGTTTATATTCAGGTATAATTTCACGAATAATCTCACGGATTTTGATATTAGAGGGTTATCTATTTAACATGGCATTTTTTGTATACTTTATTGATGACGCAATATTATCACGGTATAAACGACTGAAGATCATTCGTGGTTATGAAATGGTGCTTAAATTCTTTAATTGATGCATGAATGTATTATTGTTACTTACAATGATTTTATTGCTTTTCCCGTTTTATTCCTACACAATAACACCAAATGCAAAATAGGCGCCAGACATAAGAGTTGCGGACACCATCCATACCCATAATCTATCACAAAGTTAGAATTAAATTGCACTTGAGACATTGTTTTTTAAATAATTAGAGACGTAGCATTAAATATTTTCCAGTGTGTCAAATGCTAGCTTGTACTTAGATATCGGCAATAGGCATTGAACAGCCTTGTATTTGAGAGCTATATGCGACGCGAAGCGTCTTAAGCACTAAATAGGCTTTCTTCATTTTTTTAACATCAACTAACACTGTACGATCGGAGCACTTATACAAGTTAAACACCATTTTAATAGTTCAAAGTATTTTGTTAGAGAAGAATGACAGATAAGTTTTATTGGGGTGTGTAATGTGTGCTATAAATATTACTCACATAACGCTTAATTGGCATAATTTTACTTCCTATAAACTCATTTAATATAGTAATTCACTCCATATAACCAACGTTTAATATAAACTTACAGTTTATAATTTAATATTTTATAACGTTCATCTATGCTAACACTCACTTTTATTAACAACCGTGTTATAAACCACAGTTAACGTAACGTCATATTATCTAAATTTCAAAAATCTAGAAATAGGATTATTTCCGAAAAACGATATCTCACAAGATGGTTCGCGACAGAAGGAATTTTTATTGGATATACAACCAGGTATTAATACACCTCGTCGTGGTGAATGTTCACCGATCCCACTGCGCCGACTCAACCGGCCAGAGCCGTAGGCCCTCCAGTCTGGAGGGAGAGTCCCCACATAACCCCTGAGTCTCCCTGTGGTTAAAGGGTACCTATAAAGATTTAGCCCGTCAAATAAAAAGGTATTAATATACCTAATAATTTTGACACTGAACTAGATATTTTTCGGTTGCTTCTCGATCTAAATATTATTGATCTTATGGTACAAATTAACAACGCCAACAAAACTATGTCGAATGCCATGTTACATGAGACTCACAAAATGGACTGACTGTGCCGAAGAAGAAATGTGGAAGGTTCTATAGATCTGCTTATTTACATGAGTCTCAAAAGTTGCCACGAATTAGCGACTACATAATAAGACTCACAAACAACTGACTAGCAAGATGTACACACGTTTTAGAGAGAATCTCTGCCTGCATGATGTTGGGAATGTCCGCCAAGCCCAACCAAGCAGTACAGCCACGGCAACGTGATCATCTATTTAGTAAATCATTACTGTGTGACGAAAGAAACAGACGAGTTCGTAGAAAATATACATTGCTGTCAGAGAAAACGTGCAACAGGGTTTTCAGCCATTGTAGCCAGAAATAACAAAAAGAAGGTGAACATTGTGTGTCGGGTATGTTATTGTATTAAATTTTTGAAAAAAAGATACATTTTTGCTAAGTAACTTGTTACCTGGCGATGTTTCTATAAAGGCGTGTGTTTACCGTTCGACGAGCTCATAGTAAATTTGTAAAGTTTGTGAGGTGTCCTGCGCGCCGCCCACATGGGCTGCTAGGTCACAAAAATCGTTTGTTCTGTAGCGCTGAGAGTGTTAAACGATTTTATCATCATCGTCATCCTCATATCGCCGGAAGACGTCCACTGAATTTTATGATTTGGCCTGAAAATATGTTCGGAAACGCAAACAAATTCGTACCTGGCAATACTAATAATACTGGCCGCTGGGGCGACACACTCGCTCGGTTCGTGGTGCTTTTTCATGTTTTAGCCTAACCTAATCTACTGAATGGGAGCCGCAACCAAGATTTGCCCTTCTTTTTATAATGATAATAAGTGAAGAGACCAACAAGTCGTGCGCTTGCCAAACACACGCCTGACCATATCAGTTACAGTGCTACTCAGAACTTTAAATCGCAATGATAAGGAGGTTCATTGCGTATGCGCCCATCACCCTGAGACATAAGTTGAAAAGTCCCATGTGCCTGTAATTTCACCAGCACCCTTCAAAACCGGAACACAGTAATGATCACATTACTGCTTGGCGGCAGAAATAGGTAAGGTGGCAGTACTTCCCTGGATGACCTCTTTCACAAAGAGCTCTACTGCTCTACTGACCCATGTAAAATACGTTTTTTTAAACCACCAAGGAATCCAGTGTCTAACAATAATAATTTTGTCGAAATGCATCAGCATTCTAAACTATATCATGGAAAACAACTCTTCCTCCGCACAACTATCGAACAGACAAGCACCATGGCGAGTCGGGTTTAAAATTATTATTTATAAAAAGTGACATTATACCACGTAAAAATTGTCTAAATTGACATATATGAAATGATTGTTACGAGCTTATATATATTTTTTTTATATAACGTGAATGTTATATCAAACAAGAATTATATGAAGTTAAATTATAGGAAGTGAAATTGATCCAAATAAAAATTATGTGAAATGAACGGTATATATTTTGAAATTAGTTTATTTAATTTTCGTATAACTGAGGCGTACCCGTTTTAATGAGGTCTTGTTCCAGGTCGGTGCCGCTTTATTCCATCTCGCGAACAAAAACTGCTGCAACTACCAAAAATGTTGTTTCAATTCATGACGACGAACACAGCTATTTACGAGGTCATGTTATTAGAGGTAGGCTTTCAGAACATTTTTTTTGACAGGCATATTATATATTATAATTTGGTATATTTAAGCGATTACCTACATATGGCGCTATCTCTCGAGTTTGTTATGAATATTAAGTGGCGTGGTAGTCGAAAGCGTATCCCGGTAATGGAGCAGTCGCTTGCGGGGAATCCTTATAAAAGTGAGCTTTCGTCTAATTTTCGAATAATTTCCTCCCGGGCAGACAGTTCAACTTTAGCTTTAGAGCCAAGCTTGAAAGTGCGTTCAGCAAATGTACCGCAGATTCGAGCATATCACTGAACGCTTCAGCCGCTTCTGATTCCTGCCCACTGGCGCCGTCTTCTTCGATGTGGCAAAACGCTTCGACAACATCTGGCAAGACGGCTTACTGTACAAACTGTATAATCTCGGTGTGACCGATCGTCTTGTGCATATTACGGGAGACTTTTTGTCAAATCACTCCTTCCGCTATCGAGTAGAGGGCGCATTTTCTTCTCCTCAACTCTTACGAGCCTGAGTTCCGGAAAGCTATGTCCTTTTGCCCCTCCTATTCACCCAGTATACTAGCGACTTACTTACTAAAGTATCACTCAGTAAATCTCGCTCTCTTTGTCGGTGACATAGAGCTATATTATTGGAGAACAACCCAAAGTTGGTTTCCGCGACTCTCCAATCCACCACCATACGCCTAGGCGAGTGGCTTCGCAAATAAAGAATCGAGGTTAAGCAATCTGTCCAGCCGTAGAGTACAAAACTTAACTCCAATCTCACTCTTCAGCCGCTCAATTCCTTAGTAAAACACGGACAAATATCTAAATATTGAAATTGCCGTTCCAGGCACACGCGAAAACCGTCCGCGATCGCACCCAATTTGTCGTGAGTCGCGTCCACTCCTTCCTCAATAAGCGTATTAAGCACTCACTTACAAATAAGCTGAGACTACACAGCTTTCATGTGCCACATTTTAATTTACGGCAGTGTCGTTTTCGCACAGGCAAATATCAACCGTCTGCAGGCCGACGCGATGGGGGCACCATAGTACTTGCGCACCGCCAACTGTTATTTTATAATATGATTATGTGGTAGATCGTATACAATTGTTCATGTAGGCAATTATTGTGTTCTTATCGATTTCTTTTCCAGGAAAGAATCTATACCCATTTTCTGCTGCACTAGTGGCTGTGTGGGATACTCTGGCTATGATATTAGGTGCTAAACCTCGTTATAACACCGTGGAGTTTAGAGACGTTTACCTGTACGCGATGCCGCCAATACACGAGCAGAGACGTCTCCAGCTTAGCGTTACGTTGCAAAGAGGAACTGGTCGTTTTGAGGTAATTAAATACTGTACACAGATATGGTAATTCGGTATATTTCGTACCGTGGGTGTAGAGACACTGCTTGTCGATGCAAATTGGCGATATTAGTTTATTTTGATCTATTATGAAACCTGCATGTACTTCGAACATGCATCCTGTACTTGATAGTTGATTTAACTAATAGCGTAATTGAAATAAATTAGTAATTTAGTGTTACTACATTTTTTTTTGTTCCTATAATAACAGGTTATGGATAACAATAGGCAAGTAGCTCGCGGATTCATACTCAATCAACTCAAGGAGAATAAGAAAGCATTTATTCTGTCCTTCGAATCTAAAGAGAAGTTAGAATTCAAATGTGAAGATGTTTATAAGATGCTGCAAGAGAGAGATTATCAGTACAAGTTAGTTTTACGACATTAACTTTTATACGAAATACTATATAATAATAATTTTTATCATTAGCTTGATTTTCGCATTGATACTTTATAATTCTTTTCAGAGACGAATTTCGCTCTATTCACAAAGTTAATCCAACTTTCACTGAAGCTCAAATAACGTGGAATAACAACTGGGTAACATTTTTAGATGGTATTTTACAATTACATATTCTTAGAGGCACATATGATTCTGTTTGCCAGCCTTACCAATTAAGACGACTCACCATCGACATCAAAGAGCATTTTAATAATAAACTTTTGACTACTGATAATAAAAGCGTTATGCTTGCAAATATATTCGTAAATGACCTTACCACTCGATGTGGAGGAGTGGTAATAGAAGACATTCAATTACGTAAGTTGCCTGTACACGATGAAGGGACTGCGGCATTAAGGATATTGAGATTTATACCTCGTTTCTTGTCTCATACTGACGTAAGTAAACTTTACTGTGGAAATATAAAAATCACTTAAAAAAGGTACACAAAAGAAAAATGGTTTTGTTTTAATTTTAGATTTGTACAGCAATAGAAGTCTACCTACAAATAGTGTCAGAAAACATTAATAAAGATGCTATAACAGTCGTGGGACTTTTTGATTCTCAAAAATATTCCAATGTATTTGAAGTTATGAGAGACATTTATGATGATATACCTGGACTGATTGTAAATTATGAGGATGCTACAGGGGAAAAGATTTTAGAAATGAGGGACTACTTTTTGACTGATGTTGATCTCGTTTTAGTGCAAAATCTTGCAGCAGATGAAAACGTACGTACGAAATGTACACAATGCCAGTACTCGTATTACTTTATAAAATTACCACCTGTGTGTTGACGTTCCCTAGATTGAAATACACATATTTCTATGCTTTTTTTTCTGTAACGTTTGTTACTTAGTTCTATTAAAACAAACTTCAATCAAATTTACTGCATAGTATTGTTATTGCGATTTTATTTTCTAGTTACGTCAAATGCTTTACCATGTCCTTCCTCGCGACATATTCATTATAAGCATCGAAGAACCTATGGCCAATGCTCCGCAGTTAACTTTATACAACGTTGTGTCTACACAAAATGTTAATAATTCAAAAATAGCTTTGGTGAAGTGGAGACCCGTGGATACAACATCGGCCACCACTGTGGTTACAGTGCGGTCTGAATTAGAATTGAGTAATTTAACAGCAACTTGGATGAAATTGCCACAGAGACATAAGCTCGTAATAGTGTCACCGTATCCTACAGTACCAGGACTGAAAGACTTTGTAAAGGACAAGAGAAAAGACTTAGATCATAATCAAATATTTCTGGTCATGACGTCAGAAAAGGAAACTCTATATCACATACCTGAATTGGAATTGACATACAGCGTATTAAAAAATGTAAAGTATATATTACATAATTGAATAGTGTATATCACTCAACACAACGCTTAACTCACTGTCTTATTTGATTTGTAGAGTATTTGGGGAGGAGAATACTACATAAAATGGCGAGAAAACGTGTCGACCGTGGGAGGGATTACTCTTCGCAGTGGAGCAATTGGCAACCTCGATACTTTGCGCTGGTTCGAACAAGCAGAATCTACAGAATCTGGCATACCAGTGACGGTAATTATTTCAAGTGTAATTAATTTACGATGGTTGACAAAAGTAAACGTTAACTACATCTTCCCACTTCCCTTACGTACCTAACGCGTGGCTGTTTACCGCAAACATAACAAAGAAAAAACCTGTAAATCTGAAAGAAAACCAAAAATAGTCTTTGTAATGCATAATTTTCAAAAAGTGTAAATATTCCTACAGGTACATTATACAGCTATAAACAATCTCGACGTTAAAAAGGCCACAGGCATATCAGCATTATATAGCCAAAATAAATCATCTGATGCTAGTTCTTATGGCATGGACTTCAGCGGAGTTACTGATTGGTAAGTTTATAACTATACGATCCCTATACCCTACATCTGGCGTCGAGCTTGGCCTGTGGAGCGTGGTCGAGTTTAAATTACGGGGTGTGCTTATACTGCGTAATGTGCTATACCTGGAGCTCGACGAGCCGGTAGTAACGAATGGTATGATCAATAAATAGAAGAAATGTCGAATTTAATCATTGAAATGTCATATTATTTAGCGTCTCTATAAATTCTAAACACAATTATAGTATTATTATTAAGGCGATGAGGTGCCCAAAATCGCTTAAATGTGGTGTTTTTGTGTAAGTTTTTAGGCGATAACATAGCACGTGGAACTTTGAAAATAGTACATCCTGTAACACGTATCTTGAATTGTAGCTTGAAAATCCTAGAATATTCCTTATTGTCTTAGTTAATATAAAACTGGATTACAGTGAGACTCTGGTGGTTATTTTTTGACATATTCGTCTCGGGCAAACCAAACTTGCTTACTACCAAATTTGGTGTGGTTATTGAAATGGTATTTATCTTAATCCTGACACTTTATTTAGTTTAAATAAACGACAAATAACAAATTTAGGAGTAAAAAGTAACTTTCGTCTACTAAAGTACGAGCTAAATATTTGCTTGCAAATTATGGACAGGCACTTAACAGTGTGAAAAAATATCATACACAAAAAAATACGTAAATAAGTAAATATAATGCACCAATTCGTTGAAATCAAAACAAAATATTTAAAAAAAGTCAAATTTAGCCATTAGGTGAGAATAAAAAAAATATATTTTTGGTTGGATTAGAACCTAAACTAAAACACAAAGTATTCAAAACAAAAATGAAATTATTGTTTGCGTCCTTGGTTATTTAGTAAAATTGCAACGTTGAAAACTTCTGCTGCGTAGCTTGCGTTCGTGGGATACGTTGCCGGACCTCTGTTTTGGTTTTGGCAAATTAATTTATATAGTATTCATTAGTATTGTAATCGGCTGTCTACCGTCGAGTACGATACTTACGAGATATGTAGTTGGACATAGTTATGCAAACTATAACCAACTCACAAAATGTCACTTTCGAGATAATAAGATTTTTGTAAAAAAGTGTGAAGAAATAAATAGGTAAGTTATTTCAGACTAGAGATGCGCCGAGTACTCGTTTGCTACTCGGTACTCGATGTACTCGGTCGAATAACTCGGTTCATGAGAAGAGTACTCGGTTAAAATAAAGTATCACAGCTATAGACATAATAAAGTGAAATCAACAATATATTTAAAATATTCAAAAGAGATTTATTACTAGAAATTGTAGACAATTGTAACAATTTCTAGCAATTTAGTAATTTAAAAAGAAAGTTTACATTATTAACATTTAAAATTTAACAAAGGCAAGTTATGATGTTGGAATATTTACAAGGCTTTCTGCGCGTTCAGGTAAGGTCTTGTTCCTTTTTTCTTCATACACATTACCCGCTTCGGCAAATAACCGCTCGCTATACACAGTGCTTGCAGGTGCACATAAAAACACTCGTGCTAACTGTGCCAGTTTTGGATATTTTGTTTTATGCTCTGCCCACCATTGGAAAGGACTCTGCTCTCGCGACAATAAACTTTCATTCACATATCGGCCTAATTCTAGAGCAACGGGGGCTTTTAGGATCATCGCGTTCCGGTTGTAATGAACCGAGTACTCGGCTCGGCAAATGTTAAACTGAGTAATATTCGATACTCGGTTAATCGGTAAAACTCGTACTCGGCATCTCTATTTGAGACAACGATGTACTGTAGCAGTGAGAACGATATAGGGAAACTATTATATTATATAGCAATAAATAGAGAACATTATGTATCTTTTTATTTAGTTGACGAGAACCATGTTCTAGTTTTCGTAATGAAAACGCCAAAGATCTACAGTACTTCAGTACATGTGACATGGATCCGTTTAGCATATTTTAAAAAAGACATTATATGAAGTTAAGCAGCATGGTTGTTTTTAGCTATTAAAAAGTTACTTATTTAGGGTTGGTACCCTGAAGGACTTTTATTTTCTCCGTTTTGGCTTGGTATGTTGCCAGGATCTTTTGTGAGCGGGTAAAGGACACGTCTGGTGTTCTACCTAAATACATAACTCAATTTCATTCGAGGTGGGGGTTGTTTCGTGTTTGCATAACATGTCCAGTTCGTATATGCTTTGATATTTTTTGGTTTGATAGCATGTGTGTATTTTAAGAACAACGCCATCTGTTAGCGGCATTTAATATTATGTTAAATCAAGCGGAAGGTTCAACTACCATAATCTTACCGCATCGGGGCGTATGGCGCCACCTTATTGGAGAAATTATAGTAAGCGCGTTATCGCTCAAGGTCATCGACGCAAGGTCATCGACGCTTGTCAGCGTCTTAATATAATTGACGTAGTTATTATACAAATTGATCATAATTATTATACAAAAAAGTGATATACAGCCCCACAGTTGCTTCTTCCTTTTCCCATCGATATTTATCGAAAAGCGGACTATACTGAAAAAGCAAATAACATGCAATGTCTCAAATCGTGTTACACAATTACGGCAATAGAGGTAGGTGGGTTATTTTATTATTACCTACCATACAACATCTTATGCTGTTGTAATTAGTATGAAGT
Organism: Hyposmocoma kahamanoa; assembly: GCF_003589595.1. Lineage (NCBI taxonomy): Eukaryota > Metazoa > Arthropoda > Insecta > Lepidoptera > Cosmopterigidae > Hyposmocoma > Hyposmocoma kahamanoa. The sequence continues at coordinate 7,598 of NW_020653737.1, read as the reverse complement.
TAGACATGACGCAGCCGTGCAGTGGGCAGGAAATTCTTAAACTCCGGCGCACGTCTTTGCTTTGTCCGTACCTTTCCAAATTCAAATCTCTTCGAGTTTGCCGCTAAGACACCAGAAGCGATTTCAACTTTATTTTATAAGCAATACAGTGGAGTATTGCTTGAAGATGATCAACGTATGTTTAAAACCAATACTAAATTGCGTCATTTAACATCCAAGAAAATTAATCGAGCGGCTTGTTGTATGGACTGCCAGTTACAATACCCGTGGTTCTAATCCAGGAGCACTATTTTGTTTTAACGTTATATTTTTAACAGCATTGTTTCACTTTTTAATGTTAACCTTAGAATAATAACGCATAGAATGATAGTTTCATATCAAACGAACTGTCACAAGTGAGGCAAAAATCAAATTCATGTAGGCGTAAGCAACTTGTATTTACGCTCGTCGGCAAGAAATACACAAATAATGATGCCATGGAATAACATTTCCCTCAAAAGTGGGGAAATTGTATCTTGCTTAACTCATCATTAAGTTAAAGGTGCCTACAGATTTGCTCGATTTTGATGCTCGATTTTGTCGATCGTTACTGTTGATCGACAACATCAAGTGACAGGAATTTTCAAAAAATTATTTTTGGTAATCCTTATGGAAATGGCACTTATATCTGAATACACGAAGGCGGACACGACTTTTCTCATTTCTAAATCCAAGATGGCGGACACGCAAAATGGGAAACCTTTTCGAGGTATTCGAGGTGCTCATCAAGAATATGGCATTTATTTCTGAATCCTAGATGGCGGACACGACTTTTGAAAGAAAAGCAATATGGGTATCATTTTCAAGGTATTTGGGGGTGCTCATTAGGAATATAGCACTTATTTCTAAATTCAAGATGGCGGACATGACTTCAAATAATAGCAAGTTGTGTGTCGTTTTCGAGGTATTTGGGGGTGCTCATTAAGAATATGGCACTAATTTCTAAATCCAAGATGGCGGGCACGATTTTTCGAATAATAGCAAGTTGGGTGTCGTTTTCAACGTATTTGGGGCTGCTCATTCCGAATGTAGCACATATTTCGAAATCCAAGATGGCGAAGAATTAGAAGAAGAAGAATTAGAAGTCTTGCCCGCTATCTTGTCTTCCGATATACATGCCATTTCCTTATGGTTTACCAAAAATACATTTTTGAAAAACCTACATGCGAGCTTAAGTGCGACTATCGAATTTGAATATATAATTAGCCTGATATTATCTGTGGGTATGTTTACATGAAAAGTACACGATAACAATAAAGAACCTGAACCTGAAATTTATTTATACACGATTTTGGAGAACTGACTATGACTTTTTAGTCAGTGTTAGTTCCCTGTAATAATTTTAGTTACGAACTTTTGAGTCTGGCCAAGACAATTTTTTAAAATGAGTGTATGATGAACAAGAATAATGATTTTTCACATGAAACTAATACTAAATATATTTCGTAGAAATAGCTAACGTAAATTCCCGGCAATGTTGTTGCGGCGGTGTACATTTGTAGAAATTTTGCAACCGTCGCGATATTGCCTATTCTCAAAAAATTACGTAATATAATTATTTTGAAACAGAATAGCAAAATGGGGAGAAAAAACCCGTTACTTTGCAACATTTTCGTATCTTGTTGCAACGAAATTAATTTTCTGTTTTAGTGAATATTTACATAAAAATACAAGTTGAAACGCGTTACTTCCTTGTGGAATGTGATGTTAGTGTCTATTTTATGTTTGTCTGATCTATTTTTAAACCCAATTACCGCACATTTCGTCATTTTTAGCAAAAATCTTTGAGCTGTTTGCGGTACAACTTGACCTTGAGCACTGACTGCCCGCTCGCTCATGTAGGCCTATACGGCGTCCTACAATTTGCCTCACTTAGCGTGTGCGGGCTAGCTTTCTATGCGTTATTATTCTAAGATGTTAACGTTGACAAATCACAATCTTTGCTCACTAGAAATTGCCTAAGGTGGGTGGGTAGCTATTATTAATAAAGCGAAGGGTGGGTATGGATAGATTAAATCAGGAAATCGCTCTGCAGTTTGCATACGATCGTGTCTTCTGTAATTACGCATTGTTCCACGTTTCGATCCCATTTATCTATTCAGTTTTAATTACTTTCAAAGTTTTTTTTCTTGTTTTAATATACCGCACAAGTTTTTTTTCTTGTTTTAATATACCGCACTTAACAGAATTATTAAAATTATTAGAAATAATTGTTCTGTATGAACAAGACTTAGACATTCCTTACACGCATCCAGAGGTTAAAAACAAAAAAAACACAATATTATGTAGTCATAGCTAAATAATATTTTGTCTATAATGTGACTCGAACCATGCTTGCCTCAACTTGCAAAGCAATCCTTATACCGTTAGGCCACGACGGCTTTATATAGCTGGTTGAAATTTGTATTCTGTTTTTAAGTAAGAACTACAAGTTAAAGATCCAATATTGGCTTAAAAACTTTCTTACAATTAATGAATGCATTAAGGAGATGACCAGGGAGACACCAAAATAAATTTTGTGGCTCACAGGTTAATGATTAAGTTTGTTTAACAATTTTCTCCACATTTTTGTGCTCAGAACCAAAAGGTCGACAAAGTCGGCTTGGGGGATCAGATATCTTGTGTATATGACTGTACCTGACTTACATACAATACCGGTATTTTGCTGTAATACGTCGTGTACATAAACAATCTATTTTTTTCCCAACGTATGATTGAAGACATACCGATTTTCAGTTGGATTAGAACATTTTTTTCTGCTACCAAAAACGCTGCAATCGATTAAATTGGCTCCTTATAGACTCTCTCTCTTTAACATAACACCATAAAAAATAATCCAGAGATGTTAAATCACATGATCGATCTGGCCACTTAACGGCGCAATTTCGTGAAATTACGCGATCGGGAAATTTCCAATAAATTCATTGTTCGGTGTGTGGTATTGTTTTATATTATGTATATATTGTTTTTTCTTAAATATTTTATTTGCGATCGGCCGCCAAGGCATACTCGAATCTTTTAAACGAGATAGGACGTTGTTGGTGGAGCGGCCAGTGCCACACCTCCCAACTATAGAACATGGCCTCGCTTAAGCCGCTTGACCATACTTGATGGATCTAGAAGTTCCACGATGAGCGGGTTCGGGTGGCGGGATGGAAAATGAAGTTCTTAGTAGACTTGTGCTTAGTTTTATATCGGTCGATTAGAAGCAGTACAGCTCCTTGTAAAAGAGTTTGTTCAGAGAAGTTCTGTCAACTCTTTCTGCCGCTAAGCAACAACATAAGCTTTATTTCGTTTCTTGAAGAGTAAGCGAGCTAGGCACATGTGACGTATTAACTTATGTCTTAGGGTCATGGGTGCACTAGCAGTGTCCCCCAGATCTTTGTGATTTAAAACTCTGAGTGGCACTGCAACTGTTATGGACAGGCGTGTTACTTACCGCCAGGTGTACGACTTGTTTATCCCGTCGCTTGATGTCATAAAAAAGATCTCAGTAGCTACCGATAGCATGTTTAGGTGAACATGGATCTCATCAATCCGAGTAAACCAAGGGGCGTTGACTATTGCCCTTAAGATATAATTCTGCACTCGTTGGAGACAAAGTTTATTACTCTTGCTAACCACACCCTACGGCCGAATATTTTTTTTGGCCGGTTTGAGACTAGTAATGTCGCAACTATGATGTTATCCGATATAGGCAAGTCTAATGTGAAGATGTTATGAACCAGGGCCGAGAATTAGGCCCTTCGGTACACCTGGCAGAATATTGTATATGTTTGATCTCACTTCTCTGTGTTTGACTTGGAAGGACCCGACAGGCACGTGGGGCGCACCGAAAGTTTCCGGATTGAATAAGAAAAAAATACTATAAATGGTCAGAAATGAATTTATTGTTTCTCAAAATATTCTCCGTTAGCGTTAATGAACTTTTTCATTCGATTGAACCAATGTTGAAAACATTTATGCCCTTATAAACACTTATGCCCCTCCTCCGTGACAATCTCTGAAACATATTTTTCATACTCTTCGACAGCCTCTTCAGGTGATGAAAATCGTTGGCCGCGTAACTGTTTCTTAATTTTTGGAAATAAATAAAAGTCACAAGCTGCCAGGTCGGGACTGTACGCGGGTTGGCTTATAAGGTCAGCGTTGTTCACCTTCAAAAATTCATTTGTCAGTATGGCCGTGTGAGAACTAGTATTATCGTGGTGCAAGATGATACGGCATTTACGGTTCTTTTTACGGAGTTTGCGAATAATTTCCGGCAAAGAAATGGCCGTGTCCCAATCACTATTCACGGTACAACGATTCTCCAAAGCAACAGTAGTCACGTGTCTAGTTTTATTAGAAAAAGAAGCAATCATCCGCTTAGAGGCATTTTGCATGCGTGCCAATTTGGTTGGTATCGGCTTATCTCAAAAGACCCATACGCTCGATTGCTCGATTACTATTAACAGGTGACGAAACATGAATTTATAGTTACGATCCCAAAACAAAGCAGCATGGAACATAAGTCCCACACCAAATTTGACGCCCCGTCGTTGAATCTGGTAAGCATGGCATTGCATCAAGTGACGCGATCCGTTTTTTGAGCCTTAGTCAAATTGTGGGGGATCCATCGAGAGCACAGCTTTTTCACAACCAAATGTTCGTGTAGTATTGATTGTAAAGATGCCCGAAACTTATGGTATGTCACATGTCTGTCTGTTTTGATCATACGGTGCACAGCATCGATGTTTTTGTTGTTCACAGCAGTGGACGGGCGACCATCACGAAATTCGTCACTGAGATTCACACGACCGCGTTCACACACACTCAACATAGCCCCGCACTAGGGAAACCCTGTGTCGCGGGTGCCATGGACACACACATAGACAACCACAAATTACACCCAAACTCACGAGAGAAATAATTGTAGACCATACAAATATATCTCCCGGCCCGGGAATCGAACCTGGGACCTCTGCGTGGTAGTCCGGCATGGTAACCGTTCGGCCACGGAGGCAGTTTTGTCGTCTTGCATGGTGCTTCATCGCCAAAAATCGTAGAAAATCATGTTACGAAAATTTTCACGAGTTAAATCCATGGTGATGTAGACAACCAATTTCTAAAATGACGCCATAATGTAAAAACAAGTGGCAGTCTGATGAAACAAACTATTCTACAGCCAAAGAGTTCCATTTTCAAATGTTGCAATTACTTTTAAAATATTGTTTAAGTAAGTCAGTTCCGGAAATTTACAGTGCGCCCTATGTATAACTCTATGAAAAGAAACATCGAATGTGAAATGCTGTCTTTAATCTTGGCCAACGATCCCTCGTACCACACCCGATCAAAGGCTTGCTGTACATCGAGGAAGGCCGTAAAACATTATTTTTTAAAAGAAATTTTGACTGCAAATTATTATAAAACACGTGCTAATTTTCAAAGGGATCAGAGCAATTTATTTTCTGCAACCGATGAACTTTTGTATGGCGGCCATATTTGCTGACGGAAAACCAATTTTATTCAGAAATTTTTATCAGACACTCCTAGACGCGTCCGTATACTTAATTTTTTTTAAATTACATTTTCTTCTCTTATTTTAAATAAAGTCTTTTTCGGCAACTATTTTTAACAAAAAATATGGCAGTCATATTACAAAAAAAGGGCAAAAAAATTTTCACTTCACATTATGATTAAGGACTCCCAAAGACTTGCCAATGAATGATGACAATTTTCAGATGGATCCAAACAAGTTGTTTTTTCGGCCGCTATTTTGAATTTGTTGGGAAGTATGCGTTCTTATGCTTTGGCCACACAGAGGTGGCCGCGAAAGCTTTCCGGGCGCGGGCATTTTTGTAATGTACGAGTTCATATGAACCCTGCCACACTGAAACGCGCGGCGGCTGCGCGGCAGGGCGGTACGGTGCGGGTGCGGTCGCGGGTGTTGTAATACAGAGTTCTGTGTAACCGTCCACACAGAGCGTCTGTGGCGGGGCGCGGTCTGGGGCGGGACATTAGCGTGGCTTCAGCGGGTTTGGATGTTGTATTTTTTTACAACTATGAAGTGTGTTTTAATTAAGTTTCAAGATGGAGTCGACCGAAAAACTTATATCATTGGTGCAATCATACCCCAGTTTATTTAATACAATTATAAAAACAGTTTAAAGAAGGTAATGATTTAGGAAAAGATTTCCAAGGCGTCAAATCAGAGTCGTGAGTTTAGTACTATTTGTTCCCACCCACGATTTGTTCATTCCGTCATTTGGAATCATAAAAAAATAAAACCTGGATAGCAAATAGCAGTATTTGTCTGTCCAAAGCGTAGTACTAGGAATGTGGAAGCAGGATTAGCGCTAATAAAAGAAAAAGTTCTTCTTCATCACTATCCGACAGTGACATGGTGCTTTCTTTATCTGTGTTGAAAACTTAGAGGATGGAAATAAAGGTTGAAAATGAAGTGTGGCGTGATGCTTTTGATGTCACACCGGCCGCCTTTGCGCCGATGGCCCGCCGCGAACTAAGCGCGGGACTGCTGTGTGGCACGCCCCAACGCGCATTTGTTTCTCGCAGGTCCGTCCCCGGACCGCTTTTGCCGCTATATCGCGTCTGTGCGGCCTGACTTTAAGTGACTAAGAACTTGTAGCTTTATATATAACTACTATACATACCCATACAACCGTACAAATCTTGTAAATTAATAAACTTACTTTAAAAAAATTCATCCAACTTCAAAAACCACAAATAGTCACTACAACAAAGTAGAGACTTATTCCAAGCGACAACAACGCACGTAGGTAATTCTTTTTGTTTATTTTTGTTTGATTTCGTATTGCATTATAATAACGTATTAAACAGTTTTTCTACATTTTGTGGTTTATTTATACTATTAGAATATGACAATTTTTGTCCAAACCTATTTATTACCTATAATTTTAATAATTTATTATTATAATAATTATTATTGGTACCTAATGATAGGTTTGAAGTTTTACTTTACCACTAAAAAATATTGATACTTATATATTTAATTAGTTACCTGTGGAGTCGGTGCCGTGGCAATTTTACAAAGTTACTGTATGGCATCTTTGTTTTCTTTTCAGCACATGGGTTACTTAGGTTATTTGTAAACTAACAAATTGTCAATTTATAAATACATGCGTTACCGTCATATACACTATGCAGCATTTGCGTTACTTAGGTTACTTGTAAAGTAACAAATTGTCAAATTATAAATAAATGCGTTTCCGTCATATATACTATGCAGCACTTTGGTTGCTTAGGTTAGCTGTAAATTGACAAATCGTCAATTTGTTAATAGATGCGTTACCGTCATATACACTAAGAGCAGCATTTGCGTTATTAGGTCTTCTCAAAAGTGACAATTTGTCAATTTACAAACAAATGCGTTACCGTCATATACACTATGCAGTACTTTTGGTACTTAGGGGATAAATTGACGATTTGCCAATTTGTTCATAAATATGTTATCGTCATACACACTGTGCAGCCCTTGAGTTGCTTAGGTTAGCTGTAAATTGACAAACCGTCAATTTCTTAATAAATGCGTTACCGTC
>NW_020653736.1:3537992-3589886 GCF_003589595.1 Hyposmocoma kahamanoa | reverse complement strand
CCTAACCTAACCTAACCTAACCTAACCTAACCTAACCTAACCTAACCGGCGAACCTACAGCGAAAGCAACTAGCTACCAACGAAGCCCTGATAGAGGCCAACAAACATGGAGTTGCGCTGGCACTTCTCCAAGAGCCATATGTGGGTGGATCAAGAAGTATGAGGAGTCTCCGTGGAGTGCGAATCTTCCAGAGCTCAGACGATGGAGTGGTCAAGGCAGCCATTGCAGTACTAGATCCCGATCTGGACATCATCCAACATCCGAAACTCACCACGAATAATATCGTCGTGGTAGAAGTACAATCCAACGCCTGGAAAATCGCAATAGTATCCTACTACTTCGAGCCGGACCAGCCCATCGGCCCTTACCTCGACCATCTGAGGGAAATCGTGAGACTCTTGGGTAACAAAAGGCTGATAATTGGTGGAGATGCCAACGCCAAAAGTACGTGGTGGGGGAGCACTCATATCGATCACAGAGGTGAGGACATGGCCGGTACTCTACATGAGCTAGACCTACAAATACTGAATACAGCGGAAACCCCGACCTTCGATACGATAAGAGGGAACAAGCGATACACCAGCTTTGTGGATGTGACGGCGTGCTCGGTAGACTTGCTAGACCTGGTGGAGGACTGGAAAGTAGACGAGGGTCTGACGAGCTCTGACCACAATGGCATCACTTTTAAAATTCACTTGAAACAATCTAAAGGCACAAGTATAAATAGAAGCACAAGAATTTACAATACAAAAAAGGTTAATTGGGTTAAATTTCATGAGAAATTTATCCAGTTAAAAACTGAAAATAATTTAACTGAAATAGAGATTAAGAAAATTAATACAATAAGCGAAATAGAAATAGCAATAGAAAAATACAACAAAGCGATAACAGAAAGTTGCACACAACATATACCAAAAAAGAAAAATAAAGAAAAACTTACCATGCCATGGTGGACCGAGGAGCTCGATAGACTGAAGAAAGAAGTCACCACCAGAAAGCGCCGAATTAGATGCACCGCACCAATCCGAAGATCGAAGGTCGTAGGGGAGTACCTGGAAAAGAAGGAACAGTATGAACTAGAGGCAAAGAAGGCCCAAATAGCCAGCTGGAAAGATTTCTGTGGAAAGCAAGATAAAGAAAGCGTATGGGACGGGGTATATAGAGTGATACGGAGAACAGAAAAGAGGGAAGAGGACTTGCCCCTGGAACACGAGGGGCACGTGCTAGACGCGAAAGAATCTGCAAAGTTATTGGCGGAAACTTTCTACCCAGAGGACCGTATGGAGGATGACAACTGTAGACACCGAGAAATAAGAGAATACGCAAAATCGGTAAATGATGAAACGCAACATGATCAGTACGACCCCCCATTTACAGTGACAGAACTAAACAACGCGGTGGATTCATTTAACCCCAAGAAGGCGCCCGGAGCAGATGGCTTTACAGCAGACATATGCACTCGGGTGATTAAAAGTGACCCCAAAGTCTTCCTCGAACTCATAAACAAATGTCTGGAACATCATTACTTCCCTAAGGCCTGGAAAAAAGCCACTGTAGTGATACTCAAGAAGCCAGGTAAGGGAAAATATACATCCCCGAAATCATATAGACCGATCGGCCTATTGCCTGTGCTGGGCAAAATCTTTGAAAAAATGATAATGGCTAGGATAAAATACCATCTTTTACCTAAAATAAGTCCAAACCAGTATGGTTTCATGCCCCAAAGAAGTACCGAGGACTCCCTCTATAACTTGATGAGACACATAAGATCTAAGTTGGCAAACAAGAAGATCGTCACATTAATCTCACTTGATATAGAGGGGGCGTTCGACGGTGCGTGGTGGCCTGCTATTAAGATCCGACTAGCAGAGGGAGGATGCCCAGTAAATTTAAGAAAAGTTATAGACAGTTACCTGGGAAATAGAGAGGTCACAGTCAGGTACGGTGGAGAGGAGTACACCAAAACAACAGACAAGGGATGCGTTCAAGGGTCTATAGGAGGCCCTATACTATGGAACGTGCTCCTCGATCCTCTTCTCAAAGACCTGGACGCTAAGGGTCATTTTGCGCAAGCCTTTGCCGACGATGTCGTGCTAGTGTTCGACGGAGAAGCAGCTGGGGACGTGCAGGAACGTGCCAATGCAGCCCTCGAGCGTGTTCGGGCGTGGGGTGTCGAGAATAAGCTTAAATTTGCTCCGCACAAAACCAACGCAATGATCATCACGCGAAAGCTTAGATTCGACGCTCCACGCCTGAGTATGGGCGGGATAAGCATTGGCATGTCACAAGAGGTCAAATTGTTGGGCTTAACAATTGACGAAAAGCTCACTTTTAACTCACACGTCGCCAACATATGTATAAAGGCAATCAACATCTACAAGCAACTTGCGAGGGCGGCCAAGGTGAGCTGGGGACTACACCCAGAAGTCGTCCGAACGATATACACATCCACGATCGAGCCTGTTATTCTGTACGCGGCGAGCGTCTGGGCTCCGGCCGCCGAAAAACTAGGCGTTAGAAAACAGTTAGGCGCGGTTCAGCGCGGATTCGCCCAAAAAATGTGTCGGGCCTATCGAACGGTCTCTCTGGATTCAGCGCTAGTGCTAGCTGGCGTGCTCCCGCTTGATCTTCGGGTGCGCGAAGTTGCTTTGCTGTACGGAATCAGGAGAGGGGCGCCTCTACCTGAGCTAGGGGACAGGGAGATCGAACGAATGACCCCGGCGACACAAGTTCCTCACCCTGCTGAAAATACCGAATTGAGGTTCACGTGCCTAATGGACCAGGAAGCCGTAGATGCAAACAGCGATTACGACGTAAGAATCTTCACGGACGGAAGCAAAATCCATGACAAGGTTGGTGCAGCGTTATCCTGTTGGAATGGCGATGCAGAAACCAAAGCCGTCAAACTTTGCCTACCGAGCTTCTGCACAGTGTACCAGGCGGAGTTACTGGCGGTATGTGAGGCAACAAGGCGTATAAAGAAGAGTACAGCGTCAACTTTCGGCATATACAGCGACTCCACGGCAGCTCTCCAAACGATCACGAACCTCGCTGCCCTCCATCCCCTAGCCGTTGAGACCAGAAAAAATTTAAAATCCTTATCTCAGCTAAACAAGCATGTAGCCTTGTTCTGGGTTAAAGCTCACGCTGGATTGGCAGGCAACGAGAGGGCTGACCAGCTGGCGAAGGAGGCCGCACAAAATTTAAAGAGAAGGCCGCACTACGATTTCTTCCCAGTCTCATTTGCAAAGCGAACACTCCGTCGGGAAACGCTCTGCGAATGGGACAAAAGGTATCACGGCGGCGAAACCGCAGCAATAACCAAACTCTTCTTTCCAAATGCGGCGGCCGCGTACAGCGTTGTTAGAAAATTTGAACCCACAAACTTGACTACACAATTATTAACAGGGCACGGTGGGTTCTCTGAGTACTTGAACCGTTTCAAGTGCAAGGAGAGCCCATCGTGCATCTGCGACCCAGAAATAAAGGAAACGGTGCCACACGTCCTAACTGAATGCCCAGTGTTCGAGTTGGAGCGCCTAGAAATGGAACAAAGCATAGATTGTAGTATAACGGTAGCGAATTTGGCAAAAATAATTTCAGGCACAAACAGAGACAGATTTTTAAAATTTTGTACCAAAATTGTTAACAAAGTAAAAAATAGAAATAAGCAATAAGCAAAGCATTGTTGACACAATATAGTGTCATATTGGTGTGCAACATGCAAGAAATACTGATGTAAAGTAGATATACATATATAGAATTTTAAATATAGAAATAGGTACATGTAATAAGAAAAATAATGTAAGAAGTAAATAGAAAACGTTGTAAGAAATTAAAAAACTGTAGTAATAAGAAGAGAACTGTAAAGACTGTATAAATAAGTATAAGAACTTGTGAGGTGGAACTCCGCAGATACTAAAATGTGTCCAACGGAACCCGATCACAGTCCATAAAGGTATAAACCAAATTAAATATAAAAGAAAAAAGAGAAAATAAAAGAAAAAACAAAAGTAACAAGCCATATTCGCTAACTAAGTGCTCCGATCTCCATGTCGGAGGAAAGTAGCGTGTATACAAAAAAAAAAAAAAAAAAAAAAAAAAAACCTAACCTAACCTAACCTAACCTAACCTAACCTAACCTAACCTAACCTAACCTAACCTAACCTAACCTAACCTAGTGAACTTTAATTTGACCACCATCGAACTTCGAATTTACAAAATATTCAAAAGCAATTGACAATACAAGATCCAATTACAGTAGAAACAACGCTTCGATTATCATACGAAGATTCCTGTGTAAACGATTGCACTATTGAGTGCGTTTGCACTGGTCACTACCTATTACTTCATACGCCGCAGAATGGCTCACAAATTATAAAATCGTAACTCCGCGTCGAAATGCGAGTCATTTACACAAGCTGACATCGATATAGAAAAACGCAGCACATTTGCATTATACATTGGCAAATAGTCGCTCATCTTCGGCAGGGAGATGTTATGTATCTAGATTTGCATAACACACATACCTAAAACGTCAGTTCGATGTACTTGCATTCGCGCACCCCGGAACGCGCGCCCCGTGCATTGCAACGTGACCGATGCAAAACTCGTCATTTTAATTATAATTATGAGACACTTTTCGGCCCAACGTTCCTAACATCGGACGTAGACTAAATTCCTTTAGTTAAGATCTTTTTCGTATAAGTACTTTTAGACCCAACGTACCTAACTTCGGACGTTCTTAAAATTATTTAGTTTAAGAAATACCTTTGTGGAAATTTAAAATAGTTATTCATCATATTTCCTCGTCTTTACTTCATCTCCACTGCGGCCACCCTATATAATTCGCAGGAACACGCGGAACCAAACAAACAAGAAGACCAAACAAACCTCCTCGCCCGGATAGAAGAGCACTCAAACCACCTGAAAGAAAATACCAGAAGGATGGAGGAGCTAAAAGAAGCAATAGAAAAACAAAAGGAGCAGGTTGAGAGGGTGACCTATGCAAATGTAATCGCAAACAACTTCACAAAATCACCTGCTACAAGCAGAGAGACTTTACATTCCGTCGTAATAACATCAACTGACGAAATGGAAACGGGTGAAGAGGTCCTAGAACGCGTAAGGAAAGCAGCGGACGCAAAAGAGGGATGGATAACCGTTCAGAAAGTCAGAAAAGCGAAGGATAGGAAGGTCATAATGGGATTTAAAACGAAGGAGGACCAGAACAAAATGAGAGAAAAACTTGGAAAGGAAAGAAACCACCTCGTCGTCGAGGAAGTAAAAAATAAGTATCCGCTCTTCATCATGAGAGACGTCCTATCAGTCAACAAAGACCACGACATCCTCAAGGCGTTAAAAAACCAAAATCGGAATATCTTCCACGGTCTCGACGACGAGGAGGACAGAATAGAAATAAAATATATACGGAAAGCGCGAAACCCCCACACTACGCATATTGTAATGAGGGCATCCCCAAAAATCTGGAGGAGCGCGGTGGATACAGGCACCTTGCATATAGACCTATAGCAAAAGTGAGAGTGGCAGACCAATCGCCACTGGTGCAGTGCACGCGATGCCTTGCATACGGCCATGGCAGGCGTCTCTGCAAGGAGGCTGCAGACCTCTGCAGCCACTGTGGAGGCCCCCATCTAAGGATGCAGTGCACAGAATGGCTCGCGAGCGGTGCACCCACCTGCAGAAGCTGCACCAAAGCAAAGATTGACAGTGCAGAACACAATGCCTTCAGCAGCGAATGCCCGATCCGAAAGAGGTGGGATATGTTGGCACGTTCAACCGTAGCATACTGCTAAAGTTGCCAAAGGCGACCAACTCCCTTACCGCGTCATACAAGCAAATTTGCAACGGAAAAAACTAGCGACGTACGAAGTGCTTATTGAAGCCGAGAAACGCGGGGTCGCTGTTGCTCTCCTCCAGGAGCCTTACGTGGGCAACACCAGAGAAATGAGAGGCCGCAAAGGCGTAAGAGTCTTCCAGTGCGCAAACCCAGGGAACGGAACGGTGAAGGCGGCAATTGTCGTCTCCAAACAGGACGCAGACGTAATACAATACCCGAAGCTTACAACAAATAATATCTGTGTTGTGGGTACCAAAACTAGCGCCTGGGAGATGATCTTCGTCTCATATTACTTTGAGCCGGAACCGGAGCCCCTAGAGCCACATCTGAAACACCTAAAGACCATTGACGAGACAATCGGCCATAAGCGGTGGATCCTGGCGGGAGACGCAAATGCAAAAAGTACGTGGTGGGGAAGTACCATCGTGGACGCCAGAGGGACAGAGTTGGCTGGAGCTCTTGACGACATGAACATGTGTGTCCTAAATAAGGGGGAAATCCCAACCTTTGACACAATCAGAGGCGGCAAACGCTACTGCAGCTTTGTCGATGTGACAGCTTGCTCAACACATCTGCTGGATTACATCGACAACTGGGAAGTCACCGAAAACCTAACAAGCTCGGACCACAACGGAATAATGTTCACAATCTACCTTAAAAAATTAAAACCAATTCAATTACAGAGAACTACTACAATATATAACACTAAAAAAGCTAACTGGAGCACATTCTTGGACAAATTTGCCCAGTTAACAAAGGAACGTAACTTAACTAAAACAAGCATAGAACAGATAAATACAAAAGAAAAATTAGAAACAGCAGTAAATAACCTAACAGAAATCATAACAACAGCATGTGAACAGTCCATTCCAAAACGTACAAACAAAGAAAAAATCACTTTGCCGTGGTGGTCCGAGGAACTTGCAACAATGAAAAGGGAGGTGGCTACCAGAAATAGCAGAATAAGATGTGCTGCACAGATCCGGAGGCCAAAGGTTGTGGCAGAGTACCTAACTCTGAAAGAGAAATAAGAGACTGCAGCGACAAGAGCACAAGCACAAACGGGAAACCAGACAAAGAGGGCCTCTGGGAGGGGGTATACCGAGTCATTGGGAGAACTAAAAAGCGAGAGGAGGATTTACCTCTGGAAAAGGAGGGGAGGATTCTGGATGCAATTACTTGCAGAAACTTTTTATCCAACAGATCCTGAGGAAGGCGACAATACTGAACACCGGAAAATAAGAGCACGGGCGAAAAAGATAAACGAAGTACCACAGGATCACGACCAGGATCCACCCTTCACACTGACGGAGTTGAGAACAGCTGTCACCTCCTTCAATCCCAAGAAGGCCACGGGAGCCGATGGCTTCACAGCCGATATATGTTGCAGGGTAATTGCCCACAAGCTCACGCTGTCATCTTACAGTACAGTCTACCAGGCCGAACTCCTGGCCATTTGCAGAGCGACTTGGGAAATCGTCAAGCTCAGGGTAACTACCGTTGGAGTCTACAGTGGCTCAATGGCGGCTTTTCAAACTGTTACCAACCTGCAAGCCCTCCATCCTTTGGCAGTGGAGACGCGTAAAAATCTTCAAATTGCTACGCACCAGAACAAGCGTGTTAGTCTGTTCCGGGTAAAAGCTCACGCCGGATTGGAGGGCAACGAACGTGCTGATCAATTAGCCAAAGAGGCCACCCTAGGCTCCAAGCGGAAGCCGGATTACGACCCGTGCCCGATGTCGTACATCAAGCGCATCATTAGCATTCGCTCACTCCATGAATGGAACGAACAGTACCAAAGTGGCGAAACAGCAAGTGGCACAAAACTTTTTTTACATGATGCGATAGCGGCGTACAGGGTGGTAAGGAAGATGGAACCAACCGGCATATTGACACAAGTCATGACAGGGCACGGTGGGTTCTCAGAGTACCTGAGCCGTTTCAGGTGCAAGGAGAACCCATCGTGCCTAAGTGACCCAGGTACTGCAGTAACCGTTCCCCATATCATATTGGAATGTCCTATTTTTGGTTTTGAAAGGCACGATATCGAGAGCAAAATGAAGTCCAAGATGGCTATAAATAACTTAGGTACCATCGTAACGAGTAAATATAGAGATATTTTTATAAATTATTGTATTAAAATAGCAAATAGAGTTATAAATAGAAATAAAAATAGTCAAGGAAAATATGTTTGCAAATATTTGAAATAATCTTTAATGTAACATATATACATAATAAGCAAAAATGTAAACAATAACATAAGAAAAACAATAGTCTATAAGAAAATGTTGAGAAATGTATTAGGGGTTAAAGTATGAAATTGCCGTTTTATTGCAATAGGTTCTTTGAATTTTCATAGAATCTTCATGGTTTGAGGTTTTCGAATGAAACTTTTTTCAAATGGTTTCTGTGATTTTTTTTTTAATTTGAAACATTTGAATATCGACTTTCAATTGTTTTTGTTATTCAATTTAGACAAGAAAGATGGATACTGCGAAAATTCGAGTGATTTTTGAATACGAGTTCCGACGCGGAACTAACGCGGCAGAAACAGCCCGCAATATCAATGCTGCGTTTGGAGAGGGGTCTACTAATGAACGCACCGTGCGATTTTGGTTTAAACGCTTTCGTGATGGAAATTTCGCCTTAAAGAACGAGCCACGAGGAAGACCGCCCACACAGGTGAATAACGATGAATTAAGAGAGATAGTGGAAGCCGATCCTAGTCAAACTACCCAGGAATTAGCGGCATGGTTTAACGTTACCTTACCCACAATATTGACTCACTTGCGTCAAATCAATAAAATAAAAAATACGAAAAATGGGTGCCTCATGATTTGACTGATCTGCAGAAAGAAACGCGTGTTGAAACTTGTGTTGCCTTGTTGAACCGGTACAGAAATAAAGGAATATTGGATCGAATTGTAACATGTGATGAAAAGTGGATTCTTTATGATAACCGGAAAAGAAAAATGCAATGGCTGACCCCAGGTCAAATGCCACAACAGTGTCCTAAAGCAAAACTTACCAATAAAAAGGTATTGGTAACTGTTTGGTGGTCTCAGCATGGTGTTATTCACTATAGTTTTCTCCGATCTGGTCAAGCAATAACGGCAGATGTCTATTGTGCCGAACTCCGAACCATGTTGACAAAACTAGCAGTAAAACAGCCCCGACTCATGAATCGATCTTCACCATTATTGCTCCACGACAACGCGAGACCTCACACAGCACGAGAAACCATTTTGACCCTTCAGGAACTGCAGTTAGAAACCATTCGTCATCCTCCGTATTCACCAGACCTTGCTCCAACGGACTACCATTTTTTTCGTGATTTGGACAATTATCGACGTGACAAGAAGTTTTCTTCCCAGGAGGCAGTACAAAATGCTTTCACACAGTTTGTGCAGTCTAGATCGTCGGAGTTCTATCGCAAAGGCATTAATAACCTTCCCATTAGATGGCAGCAATGTATAGATAATAATGGCAACTATTTTGATTAAATAAATTTGTTAAAAATTTAAAAAATAAACAATTTAGATTTTCAGTACAAATCGGCAATTTCATACTTTAACCCCTATTATAAGTGCTAAAGAAAGCATTACATGTAAAACAATGTAACAAATTAGAGTAAAAACCCTGTAAAAAATGTAGGTATCTGTCAAAGAAAAATGTTAATGAAATAAAGACAATTTAGGAATAAGTAAATCAATAGACTGTAAAAAAATTAAACACTAGGTTACATAGAAATAAATGAGAATGTAATACATTAGGAATAACAAAAAGATAGAAGAAAAAAGCGACGAATATTGTAAAATTATTACCCATTTCCCGGATTCTATAAATAAAGACGTAGAACGTAGGAGTAGGACGCGGAAAATCCCACCCGCCAAGGAATGAATGAGATGATTGCAAGAAAGAAATAGTATGTAGAATAAAAATGCGAGAGGCATAACTGCGAGAAATGGTATGAAAGAGAAATAGACAAATAAAGACTCCCTCGCTCCAAGTCGGATGTATAAGTATAATAAAAAAAAATTTAAAAAAAACCTACACACGCACACACGATCACTCTCTCTCACACAATAATCGACGACGACGACGACGGTATCTATCGGTGAAATTTCCCAGGATGATTTAAGGAAAGCTGTAAGGAAACTCAAATCGCACTCAGCTGGTGGCCCAGATGGGATTCCCGTTTTCTTGGCTAAAGATTGTATATCTGTGCTTACAACGCCACTGCTTCATCTTTATAATCTTTCGTTAACTCATTCCATTTACCCGGAGCGATGGAAGTGCTCAAGAGTGACACCTATACCTAAACCAGGAACTGACTATAACATCACAAACTTTAGGCCTATCGCAGTACTCCCGGTTTATGGTAAAATATTTGAAATAATATTAAACTCCCACATAACTATACAAGTCCGCAACATCCTTCACAATAGTCAACACGGCTTCCGCGTAGCTAGATCGACAAATACCAACCTCGTGTCTCTAGTTGATTATACATGCACTGAAATGGATTTGGGAGGACAAGTAGACGCCGCTTACTTCGACCTTAAAAAGGCATTTGATGTTGTGGATAATGACATATTATTACAGAAACTGGCAGCTTCAGGCTTTACGCCCAAACTTCTGCAATTTTTTGTGAGTTACTTGGGTGGGAGAAACCAGTATGTTAGAGTTAATGGTTATGAGTCTTTTAAATACTGTACCCTGTACTGTACCCTGGGGCCAACGCTATTTTTACTCATGATTAATGAACTACCACACTATGTCCGATCCGCCAAATGTCTTCTATTCGCGGACGATTTAAAGCTCTTCACGAGGGTTAGTAAGGCGGCAGATGCTGAGGCACTCCAATGTGATATTGACGCCGTATCCGAATGGAGTCGAGTCAATAGATTGCCACTAAATGAAAATAAGTGCAAAGTGATAACTTTTACGCGTAAACGATCACCCCTTTTTACTAGATATAGTTTAAATGACGCTCCTATGGATAGAGTTAATAACATTCGCGACCTAGGTTTAATATTAGATGACAAACTGGATTTTCATACTCACGTGACTGAAATGTGAAAGAAAGCTAGCAAAACCTTGGGTTTTATTATGAGAATTGCTTCACAATTCCAGAACAGTAGAGTAGCAAAGGTTTTGTATAATGCGTATGTACGCAGTAAACTCGAATACGGCGCTATCATTTGGGATCCTCATGAAAATAAATATAACCTTATGGTGGAAAGGCTTCAACGTAAATTTGCTCGATGGTTATATAAGAGAACTTATGGGTACTATCCGTTTCTCTACCCCTCCTTATTTGTAACTGCTATGGTCGATTTAGAAACACTTGCATTTAGGCGAAAATGGATGCTAGTACTACACTACCTATCAATCGTTCGTAATAAAATCGATAGTCCAGATATTCTCGAGAAATTTAGCATTCAGGTGCCCTCTCGCATTAGTTGGGATGAGGCTGGGATAGTGACGCCGCGTAGGCGGCTGCGCTTGCTGCAGCGGCCGGCAGTGCGCACCGTTCGCGCTGCGCATGCGCCCTCCGCGCGGGCACTTACGCTCATTGGAGATATGCTCGCTGACCACTATGACATGGACTTATTTGCTGATTCCTTTGGACAAATTCTTAGGAACGCGAACATATTTTTAAATAATGACTTTTTACGTGTAGGAAATTAGATACTAAGTAGGTTAAGGTTTTGACATTTGTAGGTTAAATTGTATCTATAATTTTGTTTTATTTTAATTGTATCGCAATTCTTTATCAATAATTTGTAATGTTGCCTAAGCTTGTGGGTGTTTTGGATACGCTCTGTGAGCCCACTCGCAATATTGATTAAATAAATAAATAATACACACACCCACGCTCATTCTCACTCTCACTCTCACACACGCACACACACACACACACACACACTCACACACGCACGCACACACACACACACACACACACACACACACACACACACTCACACACACACTCACACACTCACACACTCAAATTATATTATAAGTAGAGTCATAGACGGTAGAGTCGACTCCAAAATTTTTATATATAGACTAGATTTTTATACAATTTATTGCGTTGTTTTTATTTTATTTTATTTTATTTTTTAATAATAATAATAATAATAAGTTAAGTTAAGTACTAAGTTCTGTATACCTTTCAATATTCTTTGATTTATCACTTTAGCTTTTGACGCATACCTCTGACGATAGGTTTGGCTTCAGAACTCCATTGAGAGATATGACTCCTAAAACC
Source organism: Hyposmocoma kahamanoa (assembly GCF_003589595.1). NCBI lineage: Eukaryota > Metazoa > Arthropoda > Insecta > Lepidoptera > Cosmopterigidae > Hyposmocoma > Hyposmocoma kahamanoa. The sequence continues at coordinate 3,577,748 of NW_020653736.1, read as the reverse complement.
GACTCCTCTCCCAGAGAGGAAGAGGCTAAAAAACCGACAGGAGGGGCCGGTTCCCTTACAAACTCTGACAAACCAACAACGTCGAAAGTTCGGCGCAGTGTAGGCGAGATATAGGCAAGGAAAACATCACCTCGGTTACCCCGATCTAGAAAACAGGAACACCCACTGCTTCAGGAAGAGAAGGCAAAGACAAAACCAGCCACTGTGGGACTGAAACTAACATTCTCACAAAAGACCAAGACGACAATTGTGCCTACTGAAAAGTCCCCAAAACCGTCACCACTATACAAATCCAGCACTGCTGAAGCTAAAACCTGCCTCCTTAAAGCGAAGCTGCAAATTGACAAGAGCAGAAACCTCAAAACTGATATAAAGGCGGAAGTTATTGAAGCCGTTGAGAGACTCTACGCGCTGGTAAAGGAGGCGGAGGCTGCAAAAGAAACAGACGAGCCGATACAGCAAACTGAGTGCACTGACCAGACCAACTTGGTCGCACAATTAAAGGAACACGCAAGACTGTTGGAAGAAAACAGCAGGAAGATGGAGGAGCTGAGGGAAGAAATGACAAAAAAGAGAGAGCAGCCGCTGAACGTGACCTACGCTGTTGTGGCAGCGAGCCAATGTAGCAGGACACCTCCAAACCGGAGAGAAACGCTGCACTCTGTCGTGGTCACGTCAACGGATGAGACGGAAACGGGAGAAGAGGTTTTGGAACATGTCAGGAAAGCCGTCGACGCTACTGAGGGATGGATAACGGTGCAAAAAGTAAGAAAGGCGAAAGATAGGAAGATAATTATGGGATTTAAAACCAAAGACGAGCAAAACAAGATTAGAGAAAGAATCGAAAAGGTGGGAGGAAACCTCGTGGTCGAGGAAGTAAAGAATAAAGATCCTCTCCTGGTCTTGAGAGACGTCCTGTTAGTTAACTCTGATGAGAAAGTCCTCAAAGCATTCAGGAACCAGAACAGGAGTATTTTCCACGACCTCGACAAAGAGGAAGACAGGATCGAGATCAAGTATAGAAAGAAGGCTCGGAACCCCCTTACCGGCCACATTATCGTCAGCACATTCCCCGAAAATCTGGAGAAGGGCGGTCGACACTGGGGTATTGCACATAGATATGCAACAAATAAGGGTAGGTGACCAATCGCCATTGGTGCAGTGCACGCGATGTCTCGCATACGGCCATGGCAGACGCTTCTGCAAAAAGAGACGGCAGACCTCTGCAGCCACTGCGGAGGCCCACACATGAGAGCGGAATGCCCAGAATGGTTGGCGAATAGCGCACCCACATGCCGTAACTGCACACTGAACACAATGCCTTCAGTGGCGACTGCCCAATACGGAGACGATGGGATATGCTTGCAAGATCCACAGTAGCGTATTGCTAAAGTAGTCCAAGGCATGCAACTCCCTCTTTGCGTTATACAGGCAAATCTGCAACGAAAAAAGCTGGCGACATGCGAGGTCCTCATAGAAGGAGGAAAACGTGGAGCTGCCGCAGCGCTCCTGCAGGAGCCATATGTGGGTGGGGCTAAGAACATGAGGGGACACAGAGGCGTGAGGATTTTCCAGTACGCTAACCCAGAAGACGGGACCGTTAAGGCGGCGATTGCCGTTTTCAAAGATGACGTCAGCGTTATACAGTACCCTAAACTGACTACAAACAACTTCTGTGTGATAGGGATCAAGACCAGCGCCTGAGAAATCAATCTCGTCTCTTACTACTTTGAACCTGAGGAGCCCATAACACCATACCTACAACACCTGCAGAGTATCGGCGATGCAGTGGGTTCCGGAAGATGGGTAGTGGGAGGCGACTCAAACGCAAAGAGCATTTGGTAGGGGAGCGCTAGTACTGACGCTAGGGGGGAAGAAATGGCGGGGACTCTCGATTTCATGGGACTGAACGTATTAAATAAAGGGGAAATTCCGACCTTCGACGTAATCAGAAGCGGCAAACGGTTCTGCAGCTACGTTGACGTGACAGCTTGCTCGACAAACCTGCTGGATCTGGTAGACAACTGGGAAGTCGTTGAAGATCTGACGGGCTCGGACCACAACGGCATAATTTTCCATATACACCTGAAAAAATTTAAACCCATAACAATAATAAAACCACCAGGATATATATAATACCAGGAAAGCTAATTGGACTTCGTTTTATGAAAAACTCGGCCAATTAAAAATGGAGCATAACAACATAAAAACAAAGGTAGAGAACATAAACTCACAAGAACAATTAGAGGAAATAGTACAAAATTTAATAAAAAGCCTCTCAGAGCCTCACTCGTCTGGGGGGATGGGTCATGCGAGCCGACCCTCCCTCACTTGGCGCGGGAATCCCGGTGAAAACCGGGATGGCCGGGGGTGTCATTGTGGTCGAATCCTCGGGATCCCACGGCACCCACAACACCCGGCCTTGCGGGTAACGCCGGTGGAGTTTTAGTGCGGTATGCCCTCCACTATGGGGGAGAGTCCCTCATAAGTTCCGAGCCTCCCCAGCTCGGTCGTATGCATAAAGCATTTCTCCACCGATAAAAAAAAGCCCAAGAAGGAGTTCCCGCCACAACAAGGGGGGACCCCTTCGAGGGTTGCTTGGGGGAACTTCACAGTTGAGTGGACGCTTACTTTCGCGGCGCGTGTCAACTGATGGTAGATTCTGATTGCCTTTTTGCATACCTCCGTGACGTGTGTGTTGAAAGTCAACTTTTCATCGATTGTGACTCCCAAGATTTTAATTTCCTTTGACATTCCGATGGATAACAGTAGGTCTTTTATGATGTATTCGCAATCGTGATAACATGCATTTTGTAATAACTTACTGAGACGATTGAAAGTAGACTACGAAAAATCTCAATCATTTAAAGCAGGGTCGAATGTAAAAAGAATATGGGAAGTGATTAAATTCAATATAAATAAGACTCAGCTAAAAAAAAAGAAGCGCTACTGACTTACTCTCAATTGCTCCTAGTGCTCAGCAGGCTGTCGATGCTGTCAACTTCTTCTTTGCCAATATTGGGGTTAAGCTTACTAATAAAATTGTATGTAAAAATCCCTCCGCGCCCTTGGTAGTCGATGTCTCTGCATGTAATTTCCTCGTGTTGCTTGACTCGGATAATGAGGAGGTAGAAAGAATACTGATTTCCCTGAAAAGGCGTGCATAGGGTTGGGATGGCATTTCTTCCACCATACTAAAAACATTTAAAGATGTCCTTGTACCACATATAACACGTATTTGCAACCTGTCCATATCCCAGGGTCTCTTCCCTGACGTATTTAAAAAGTCTATTATACATCCTATATTTAAGAGTGGGGATAGAGACCTGGTTACTAATTACCGCCCAATGTCAATTTTACCGGCTCTGTCGAATGTACTTTAGCGTATAAGGAATACCAGACTTGTGGATTATCTCGAAACTAACTCTCTCTTATTCTCACAGCATATACGGATTCCGTAGGGGCAAATCGACTAATGAAGCAATTCAAGCTCTAACCGACTACGGTGTATGAATCTGGATTCGCGTAGAAAGTGCATAGGGATATTTCTGAACCTAGCCAAAGCTTTCGACATGGTCACAATCCCCGTACAACTGAAGAGGCCTTGGGTATCAGGGATAGGCAAATGGAACTTTTTAGGAGTTACCTATGTAATAGAATACAATGTGTACGCATCGGCGACCTTACTAGTAGTAGACCGAACCACCTACTAAAATCGGGGTGCCTCAAGGTAGTATTGTTGGACCTACCCTATTCCTGACCTACATTAATGAGTCATGTTGCCTAGATCTATACCAGGGCAAAGTTATCTGTTTCGCCGACGACTTTGTTTGCTGGTAGCGACTGGGAGGAAGGATTCCGATCATCACAAGCGGGTCTCAATCGTGTGATGCAGTGGCTTAACTCTAACTTGCTTACAATCAACACTGCTAAAACGATGTACATAACCTTTGGCATCCGTTCAATCTCACTTTCACTGCCCAATACACATAAGTTGATTGCTCACGCTTGTGACATGGAAGGACAGTGCACATGCCCTGACCTTAACGGCACTGCCTCTATAAAATATCTGGGTGTCACTAAAGACCAGCATCTTAAATTTGACGAACACATAAATCTCCTGAAAGTAAGAACTCGAAAATACATATTTTTAATATACACATATTTTTAATATATACATATTTACATATTTTTAATATACACACATTTTTTTTACACATTTTTTATTAATAATGTTTAATATACACACACGCGCGCACACATTCATGCACTGTACATCCCTTAACCCATTATACATACTTTTCACTCAAAATTTTTACATATAATCACTTTCTTATCACACTTACTAACTTTTCTATTGAAACTAATTTGTCATACTACCTTTTCTCAAAATAACAAATAAATAGTGTATTTTCAAATTATCACGCCAATTTACCCTTAACGTCTTAGTAATTGCAAAAACATCACAATATTGCATCATTGAGATCCGGTGGTGGATACCTGGTGACCTATAGTACAGGTCCAACCTAGTTTAGGCACCAGTCTTCCACCTCACCATTTCACTGTATGATGTTCTTTACTTTAAATACCCCATAATTTGTATTGTTAAGGTGGAAAGAACAATAAATATTTTTTTTATTTTTTTTTACTGCCACCTCTCCTTTTTCTATCGTCAAATAGTAATGTGAGAGTGAAATAGGTGCTGGTGAAACTGCAAGCAAACGAGACTTGTCAACTTTATGTCTCAAGGTGACGGGCGTAGGAGCAGTGCTCAAAGTGGCGTTGCAATTGTTAAGGGCCGCTTACCAGCAGGAGCATTACTTGGTCGTCCCCTCAATTTATTATTATAAAAAATAAAATAAAAATTCATTTCCCAAATTGGTCTTACCGGGAATCGAACCCGAGTTTGATAATATATTAATAATCAGGTTAAACAAGAATATATAACTGATAAAATAAATACGTTTTGTAAGTACGTTACTGTCATCATTATTATGATTATATTATGAGCCTGTACTGTCCGCCTCCTTCCACACTTCTCTGTTTTGCGCCACTTAGATTCAGTCTTTTAGGTGCGCGTCTAGCTCGACTCTGTATTGACGCGTTGGTCTGCTGCGAAGTCGTTTCCTGTCTGGGGATCCATAATGTGGTAGATTTCGTCTACGATCACCATGCAGCAGACGTGACGCGCCCAGTCTCACTATAGTTTACCGATGTCTGGGATTTTACGATACTCTATGAGCTGAGAACGAGCTGTGCCGAATGAAACCGAGAAATGCTAGTCACGTGTTATCATGTGTTATGCTCATTTGAGTGAATTCAAACTTCAAAACTCTCCCCTGTAAACTTGTCAATTCGACAAACGATACTTTACGTAGGAAGGGTCGAAATAATAGTATTGTATGTACTTATTTTAATTTAGTAATTCTTATTTTAGATGGCAAAACATCGAGCGAGGAAGGAGGAATTTGCGAAAAGACATTTGCGAAAACCGGTACAAGGCATTACTTAAAAAACAGCAGTTTTGTTGTCCTATGATGACCTTGGTTTGTTGAAAATTACTATGTCATAAGTTATTGCAGAAAATTTCTTAATATTGTATGTACCTGTTTGGTCAGAAGTGCCAATAAAATCAGAACACTTGATTATTATGTTTTGATAGAGACTGATTTAATTTCATTGTAACAGCGTACAAAGTGAGTGCAGTTTAGACCAACGTATTGGACTCGATATTAGTTACAGCAAAATCACTTCTTGAAAGTTGTGTGATATTTTGTTGCGCCATATGTTACAATTTCGATATACAGCAAAATTGCTGCTTGGTTTTGAAAACGCAATTGCTGTAACTAGTATAAAATCCATGTTAAACCAATTTTAAAATAATTTCGTCAATGCTATTTTATGGCTGTTCCGTTTATATACCTCAGAATTTAAAATTGACTTTCAACTAATTCAAATGAAAGAGAAATAATTTTTCGAAATAGTTTTTCGGCCCTGGTGTAAAGTCCTATTTTTCGAGATACGACAAGATCGCTTTCCGGCGATATCTTTAATTCCTGACTTCTCATAATAGTAAACCCAAAACAAAATTTGTTCAGGAATTTCAAGTCTACATTTTCACATATTTTTTCATAGGCACACAGACGCATACAAATTACGTCAACAATAATCTCAGTACAGAGTACTAAAAAAACCGACCTCAAAAGTACGTGGAATTACGTCTATTTGCTAAGTTTCATTGGAATATCCCCTAGTTCGCCACTATACAGGACTTGATACTGGAGATAATAAAAATAGGTTCTCACTATGACACTACTCAAAGTATATCGAGGGAAATACGCCTTGAATTGGAGAAATAGCAAAATCAACTAAATAATTGCTAAAAGTAAATGCTCCTAAATTAAAGTTAGGCGCTATTTATAAAAATGAATCTTCATGCGTGAACAGTCCCCTTCGAGGTGGATGATTTTCTTCAAAATGAAATGGGACCACTATGGAAGTACCCCCTTTCCAACAAAAAAAGAATCATGAAAATCGGTTCACAAATACCGGAGTTATCGCGTAACATACATACAAAAAAAAACATGCAGTCGAATTGAGAACCTCCTCCTTTTTTGAAGTCGGTTAAAAATTTATATGGTAGTTTGCCATTGTCTTTTGTGTGGTGATTAAATAGTCACCTTGTATCTTCGTCTTTGCAGGATTTTAGGGCACTTCGGATGGTTGGCCATAAGAACACACCTAATAACTATAGGGTTGTTCTTACCCTCTGTTATTCATTATTCTCGACCAATTTGTCGCTGCTGGTACATAAGAACTACACTTTCACGTATATACACAGACACTCAATGATATTATAGTTATTTATGCTCACTACCTACTGACATTGGTCGGCGAACTATGCACTTTCCTGTAGCAACAAGATCGTGTAAATAAAAAACTTTTCCATATTTTAATTTCATTTAATTGTGACATCACTTCGCAATTACTGTTATCTACAACGTCATTTATCAAAGTTTCAACCTAGCTGTATAGCGCTAGTGGTTTAGCGCGAAAATATGGCGTGATCAATGGAGGGAACCGAGAGGTTCACTGCGCGTACTGTACTAATGGTAATATTACACTACTACCTTACTTTATTTAGTTCGACAAATCCCTAGTAAGTAGGTGTACGTACTTCATCATGGAGAATCTGAAAGCAATAGTCGTTAAGATCGAAGAAATGGAGTAGATACCACTCCAGGAGTTAGTTAACGGGACACATACATACTAACACGATCTTGACTAGGAAATGTAATATAATATGTCACACGAGATCGCTCGGTCACCGTCGATCTTCTTCGTCGGAGTAGTCGAGGTCTGCGGCGGCGCCCGCGCCGGAGGGCGGCCGGTCCACGTCGCGGCGGCGCAGGCGCGCGTACGACGGCACGGAGAGGACGCCGCACGTGTTGGACGGCCCGTGCAGCCGGATGTAGCCTCCGTCGCCCCAGGCCGCAGAGTAGGTATTCTTCAGGATGAAGTGCGGTTCGCCTCGCTGTTCACCCCATCCCACGGCCAGCACGGCGTGGTTCAGCTTCTTCTTGGGCCCCTTCACACTGCAAGAAAGGCCAATTAAGAACGTTCATTTCCGTCGCCACCGTGGCACCTCACAGTCAACGCGAATAAACACGCGGGGACACGTACCATCGCTCGTCTTTCAGAACGCCTTTCTTGTAGAACATGAAGCTTTTCGGTTTAGCATCGACGACGACTACGGTGGGAGCGTGCCGGCGAATCGCCACCTGTTAGATGGATCGCATTAGTAGTGGTACGCGCGGGCGGCAACACCTCGCCGTGGTCGCGGATCGCGGCGAGCCCACCTTGAGCGCGTCGAGGTCGCCGGGCTGAACGTTGACATGTCCGCTGATGTGGGTGACGGGCGGCACGGGAGGCGCGCGGCACGGCAGCACTCGCTCGCTGTACGCCGTGTATTCGTCGTAGTGCGGCAGACCGCGGTCGCGCACGTAGTCGTACGCGTGTTTAGGCCACGTGCCGCGGCAGCCGTTCGCGCCGTGCCTGCGACACACCACCGCTCAGCTTCCAGTGCTTCGTCCTTCGGTCGACCGGCGACACTCGCCCCGAGGAACTCAAACTTACGAATGCGCGCAGTCTACGAGGCACTGCACGGAGAGCGGCACGAGGCTGCGCGTGCGTATAAACAGCGCGCCCTCCACGGAGCCGACGACCGCGAACGCCCAGCACGAGGAACATGAGCCCTGATCTGGAACACCCGCGGAGTCGGGATTGTCGCACAACTAAAGCGCCTGCGCAGTTACGGCGTTATGTGCCGTACGCTTGTGTGGCGTCATCGGCAAGTACTGTCGTCCGATAAGTACGTAGGTACTTATAAATTAACGTTCGCGCAACATATGGTACACATTGCACAAATTATTGATTTTATGTACCTATTTTGTACATACTTTTTGTACATAAATTCTCCGAACGGACACGAGTTTGACAATGAAGAGAACGACAACGACAACGCCACTTTAATAAATACAGCTATGTATTTTTATGAGCGGGGACTTCAAAGCGGGGATCGGCGTGGCCGGTCGCGAGCGAGTCGCGCGAGACGGCGGCACTCACAGCGCACCGGCGAGACGGCGCCGCGCGGCCGCCAGTCGAACTCCCGCGGCAGCTCCTGCGCGCCGTCCTGCGCCTTGCGGGACGTCGGGGCGGCGTCGTCGCCGGCGCCGTCGTCGGCGTCGCTGAACTGCGTGCCCAGCAGCACGTCCAGCTCCACGTCGAGGCGATCGCCGAGGAAGTTCACCTCCACCTCGAAGGTGGCACCCTCGCGGTTGCAGGAGTTGACGAACCGCGAATGCTGCACGAACAGGTTTTTGCGCACCGCCTCCTCGGTGTCATCCTTGTACTGCCTCTCAAACTCACGGACGAACCTATAACGAACGGTCCGCTAAGATTGCGCTCCTGTTTGACACCACTAAATTTAACGGGGCAGAGGCCGAGCATGTTACCGCTGCAGGCCGTCGTCGTATCGAGGGTCACGTCGCTGCATGGTGAACTCGCGCAGCGGCTCGAGCCGTGCCATCTGTTCCGCGTCTTGAGGGTCTACCCGCTCGCGAACGTCGCACTGCAGATCTGTAATACCGGGTCGCCAATCAACACGGCCAACGAGCTTCGGCAGACAATTGCTGGCACAGACCAACGGGGTCGCCTCAGCTGAACTAACCAAGATCCGCGGAGAAGATGGCCGGGTCGACTTCTTGCGCTCGCACTTCTTCGTAGCGATGTTCGTAGGAGTCGCAGCCGGCGCCGAGCACCGAACTGTCCACCACTACTGAGTACCTAGGACACGCACGAAAGTGAACCGCTATTCGGCGACGCAGTGCAAGCAATCTGCTGCGCTGTGGCGTACCTGACGGGGATGGCCTCTCCTGCGTCGTCCCGGCGCAGCTGCAATTCATGGTGGTAAGTAAGCGCCTCCCCCCTCGCCGCACCCAGTTCTCCCGCGCCGCCCTTCAGCTCGAGCCGCCAGATTTCGCCCTCAGCGCGGTACTCTACGTACAAATATAATACCATACCTATCTAGTACAAGCTCGAAAAACTCGCACGTCTAACCACTAAGTCGAGCTTATCGAGCTTTACGAGTAACCTCTCAGACATGCCTCTGCATTTTGGCATAGACAATGCTCACCTGCAAATGTGAACAGTTCTATATCCGGTAAAGCGGGAAGCGCGCGATCTTCGGAGGAGACGGGCGAAGGATCCGCGAAGCCGCAGCGGCGTACGTCCGCGGCGCCAGTGCGGTCCAAGCGCATCTAAAGGCGGACACAGGTTATAGTGACTCCGAACAGGTTACTGCTGTTGGAATTACACGTCGGGAGAACGGACCTCGACACGCTGCACGCGCCCATCAGGCAGCATGGTGCGGACGGTGGAGGTGGCGCCGCCGTGGAAGTCGACGCGCGCCGCGCCCGTGGCCGCGTCCCACCTGCGCACAGACGAGGAATGGGCCCAGTGCGACCGGCGACCGGCGACTGGCGACCGGCGACCGGCGACCGGCGACCGCGGCCGCCTCTCGGAGGCTGCGAGGGCCTACCAGGCGGTGTAGGGCTCGGCGTAGTCGGCGCGCGGCACGGACAGCGTGGCGCGCAGCATCGTCGAGCGCCTGAAGCGCGGCTGCGGCGGGGGCGCGGCGGGAGTGCGCGGCGAGGGCGAGGGCGGCAGGTACACTCGGGGGGCAAAGGGACGCGGCTCTTGCGGGGGCCGGGAGCCGCCGCTGACGCCGTATTCGAAGCTGGCTCCGACGCGCGGCACGAGCTCGTCGATGACGGCGGGCGGCAGGTGCGGCGCTAGAGACGTCTGCGCGCGGAAGTGCTCCACTAGCTGCTCCGAGGTGACTGTAATGCAATAAACGCGTAAGTCGTAATATCTGCGTTGGTGCGGGTAACCGGCGCTGGCGCCGTCTCTCACCTGCGACCGCAGGCAAGTTATCGACCGGCGGCGTGCCGCCGGCGCCGCCGTAGCGCGTGTCCAAGTCGTATCTGTAGTCGTCGTCGTGCTCTTGCGCGCCGGTTTGCGCCTCGCTGCGGTTCGCATGTGCGTTGCACTCTACAGCAGAGGAAGTTTTACGAGTGTATGAGTTTCTATAAAAAGGCGCCTCATATTCGTCCTTCGCCACAACACAAGGAAAAGGTACTGTGCTTTACCGCCGTTGTTAGCCGAGGGCAGGCCGACAAGCACGGGCAGCGGCAGCACCAGCACCGGCAGCGTGGTCACGTTGACACCTGACACGCCGCCTCCTGGCAACACCAGCACATTCGTTTGTAGATCAAGTAGTTAATGCCGTACCGATTGGAGCGGTGGCTCGTTTGACACTCACCGAGGGTAAGTTCGTAGGGGAAAGGTGTAAGAGCTCGGTGGGAGGCGCTGGAGTCAGCGGTGCGACCGCGGTACAGGCTGACTGCGGACAAGAGCGATGCTAGTCATGACTCATGAATTAAATTAGTACAAGTACGTCTTTGATAAGAATACTTCTTTGACTCATTGTGAGGCTTACAACTGCAGTGGTCTTTTATCAAGCTTTTGTGGCTAGTTCAACTGTGCACACTGTTCCCATGCTATATTTACATTTCTGAAGAACTGTTATTGGCTCTCAGTTGGTATTATAATTATTCAATTTAGTTTTAACCTGTTGGTCTTCCTTTTAGATAACAAATAAATAAAATAGCGTCTCGTACAACGGTACAGTACTTACAGAGTCTATCGTAGAGCTGCTGCGCCGAAACAGGACTCGGCGCGCGATCGGTCGCGAGCATCGGCATCGTTCGCCGGACGTTGCGCCGCGCCCCTGCTATCGCATCCGTTAAGAAAACAACATATAGTAATACGTAAGTGTACAGTACTCTTCCTTATTTAACAGTTCAGAGTTTACGTGATAATTATACACAATACTTAGCGCGCGTAATCCTAGGTCTGTGATAGTACTTCATAGTTTTTAAAAAGGTGAAATCCCTAAACAGATATGAATTAAAGTTTTACTAAATTATTATTATTATATTTTGGTTTATTATACCAGTACTTGATGCACACAGTAAGTGTCGATTGCCTGTTGCAAACTTTCCTGTCGGACAAGTGGGACTTTAGAAACTTATCTGACGAAATTTTACTTAGAAAAAGAAAGAAAGAAAGAAATAAGGAGGTGCCTCAAATAATTTGTTAGTAATTTTAACACTTACAATAATTCGTCGGTATATATTTTAGCTTAACCGTAAAGTTCGGTTTTATACGAATGCGCTCGGACCGAGTGCGCTCGTACGCGCTGGATCGTACAAGAGTCCACTCGGATTTCGGTTTATACACCTTACAAGTTCATCAGCATCCAAGTAGCATTTGTTTCTTTTGTTTTCATAAAATGATCCGAGTATACTCGTAAGAATAGAACCGCGTCCGAGTGCGCTCGGATCACGTGTTTACACGCTACGAGCAGCACCCGAGCGCACTCGTATAGTGAAAACCGAGCTTTACGATAAATAAGAATTAACTTAGGTGACGCCTTCGTTGTACGGCCACTGCGCATGGCCGGCCGGTTTGAACGACGATGTTACCAAAGAACAAGTGATTCGGTACCACCACTGCCACCGCAACCAGTTGACATTGTAACTCATTAATTAGGTGGCTTCTTTCAAGGTGAGGAGAACACCTTCGCATTTTTAACAATTTGAATATTATTACGGGCCGCTGAGGCCCGCGGCGGAATTTAGTACGATTGTGCAAACCGAATCTCGCGCCTCGCGTTACATAACGCGCCGAACTTCGCTTTGACTAAATGTCGCCGACATTAATAGAACCTTTGTTCTGTAGATTCGTGTTGTCAGGGCTATTTACAAACTAGACCCCGAGTGCCTCTGATATAACTTTGAAGCTTCAAATTTGTTTGAATTAGTTTAAGGAAATTGCACTGCCACTTTGTTTATTTATAATCAAATAGCACAAACAGGTTCATACCTACATACGCCAAATATTTTCATACAACGTGATTGATATTAACACAAGAAACAGAAATAAACTGGCTTTTCTTGTCAATTAAATCCGTTAAATGATAAATTGTAGCTTCTGCTAACTGGGATGGCAAAGGTCACAGGAGCAGGGGGATTCGGTCGGCTCATTCGGGTCGTTTCTGCCTGTATTATTTTTGAACCAATGATTACAAATTACAAATAATTCATTCTTACTCGTTCACCTCAAAGAAATGTCCCTAGGGATTGGTATTTTAGTAATTGACTAATGTTGTTGTTTATCATTTGACATGTAATTTGCTTGCTTATGAAATAAACTTATTTTAAAATGTAAATTTATGTTGAGCTATGCGCCCGCGCAGCCTCTGCTGACCGAGATACAGAGAATCGCATCGAGTTCGTTAAATAACTGCTGATTAAAACTCGCACACGCACGGGTGACCTATCACTTCACATTGTAAAACACGATCAATAGAAACGCCAGCTTCTCTTACGCGGTCAATTGCCGCTGTATTTACGTAGGCACCTAAATGCGACGTCCAACTTTCAATGGAGTCGCTAATACTAACGACGTTTGCATAATTACTTGGTTAAGGTGGAGTCTATTATAAGGCGTGATTCGTGTTTTTGCAACGTAGAGTGAAGTCGAAAAGTTACACTCTTCAATGCCTACTGGCAATCGTTGTTCTCGAGGCGCCCATTGTTGTCAGTGGAACGAAAAAGTCACTCAGTGCCCGTTACGATATCTTTCATTCGGATCCTGATCGAATGGTCTCAGAGCCTGAAGTCGAGATCAGTGTCAAAGGTAACTAACTCACTTAATAATCTACTTTACCTACTCGCGTTTCAATCTAATCAAATCAATTGTTAATTAAGTAATTACTGACATTATTCTAGCACACCAACCTAACGCATCCATTGAGCTATTCGGTGAGTCTACTGTACCCTTGGACTTATACTGTTGTTGTCTGTATAGATAAATAACACGATTATTATAAAATTCGCGCGTCCGTTTTGCAACCGCCGTTTTGTACCGATGACCCAGAAAATTGCATCAGCTCATCGCCGACCGTCCAACGCACTCGCACTGCGCGGGCGCTTCATCTAAAATATCTAAATCTTAATTTCACAGTGTTGTAGTAGCCTACATATTATAGAAACAGGCATGTAAGTATCTGAGTATATTTTCAAAAAATAAAAACATTTTAAGATTGTTTTGGTAGAGTCGACGAGTGTCTAATTAACAAATAACACTGCGAAAACATGAGGTGAGTTTGATTAACAGGCAACATAAGGAAGGTACCCTAAAAAAACCCGCCCGATAATAAGGCCCAGGAATTCAAAAGTAGATAATTAGTTTATTGAATATGAGGATGTTTCACCACCATGATTTTTTTTTTCTCAAATTACTCCACTAGTTTGTTATAATTATTAATACAAAGAACGAACACCTATTTTAAAAGTAGATATTTCAATTAATTTCTACATACAGAACGGACCAATAAGGACGCACATAACGCGGGGGCGACGACTGGCGTGGCCACTCAGATGCTCCACCGCATTGTCAATTAGGCCGCTCTCAGTCACTACTTACTGGGCGACAATAAGACTTACTCTATCAGTAAGTATGTAAGTAGTATAAGTAATTAGACTTATTCAATCGTGATTTCTATTAACTTATTTATGTCAAATATTCATTTCGAGTTCTTAGGTTTTCGCGATTTCATAGGAAATTTATTTATTTATAAAGAAAACATTCTTTTGGACTTACAGCTTAAGCCAAAGCGTCCAACAAGACGTAAAGATAATGTAAAATTTAAATATAACATATAAAATACAAAATAATACTTAAAAAACTAAACAAAGAAAGAAAAAAAGTAAATACACACAACTTTACACAATTTACTACAATGTAACACTTATCTTAAATTTACAAAGCGACTTCAGACCGCTGAGAGGACACGCCACTTGTCGGCAAACAGATCAGCCTCCCGGATCTGAGGATCTAATCTCGATCTCCGTCCGACATCCGTCTGAAACAATTACTGCCAAATAAGCAATACTTGACCAAATGAAAAGACGCGTGATGCGAATGCGCTTCGTACTTGATACTTGTCTTTTAATTTTGTCGAATATTACTTATTTGACAGTAATTGTTTCGGACGGATGTCGGACGGAGATCGAGAGTAGACCCCCTGAGCCAGAAACTCGTTGAGCATTGCGATGGCTCTGGTGGTGGGTGCGTTCAGGCGTGTCGGGAGCGCGCGCGCGTTCAAAATGGCAGGGCAAATACGTTTCGTGCGCGCCGCGTCCTATGTCCGGCCACACTTGCATACCGATCCGGCACAAATAGACCAAGCTTTTCCAAGACAGATTATCCACTTTAGGGCATAAAAGTGAGTAGGCAATAGTGAGTATGTGTCTTTAATACCCATCTCAGTTCCAGAGTTTCTAAACCGACCATACCCGAAACAAATAGAGATGGACACAGAAACGGAAATGGATACACAATTGAAACTATTTACTATACCACCTCAGTCAACCGTGACCATAGGACCAGTAAAGGGCCCGTAACATCGGATTGTTTGAAAAAACATATACACGCGATTTAAATCCGGAAAAATAGTTTAATTTCCTACCAAATATTTATTATGCATTTATTATTTTTTATATTTGTTAAACACAAGCTTGACAACGCAATTGTATAATTTGAAAAATAATTATTTTGGGCCTTTGTTGCGGCCACGGGCTATGATATTATGCTCACTGGCCACGGGTAACAAAAACATAGCTTGCATCATAATCCAAGTGAATATTATCTTTTGTCATAGGTAGGTATAACTGTTTGTAGGTTGGGTATACGTAACGTAACATTTATAAAACATAATGTAAGTATGTTATTATATGAGGATATTAATACGATTCGATGTTTGTGCAAATAAAAACCAAAAAGCAAAATGCAAATGTAAAAAAAAAATGTTAGAATATAAATAAAGTGAGCTGGGCCTTATTTCCCCAATGCCTAACTACCCTGTACAAATGGAATAGAACGGAAGATGTAAATCGTTATGTCATAGATAACCTGTTGATGAATATTGGTACGTGGATACAATTGTGATACAATCTCAGCACAGAGTACTAAAAAAATCGACCTCAAAAGTCATTTATCCCCTAGTTTGCCACCCTTTTTATTTTACTGGGGGCTACCTTACGGTCCTTCCCACAAAAAAGAATCATCAAAATCGGTTCACAAATCGGCCGGAGTTATCGCCTAACATACACAAAAAAATACAGTCGAATTAGGAACCTCCTCCTTTATTTATTTTTTTTTTTTATTTCCCTCGTGAGTTTGGGTGTAATTTGTGGTTGTCTATGTGTGTGTCCATGGCACCCGCGACACAGGGTTTCCCTAGTGCGGGGCTATGTTGAGTGTGTGCGTTATTATTATTATTTATTTATTTCTCTTTACTATTTCGAGATGTTTTAGTCGTTTTCCGCAAACTTACCTTTCCTACTGTTATATATATTTTCTTTAGCTTAGTTTGTCTGTTTTTCTCCTTCTTCCTTTTAACTTGTTTCAGAGAATAAAGAATAAGAGAACGGACATTCTCCGCCCCTCCCTAGCTTTAGATACCGCACCACGCCCCGCAAATTGCCGGTCACATTGACTGAACTACAACAAGACTGCCGGCGAGCCGTTTTCACGCGAAAATGGCTTTGATATTTGAATATAGTTTTCATTTATTAATTACGAAACTTGTACGTTAATATAAAACATAATTTTACGTTACTGTTTACAGTGGTCGTGAATTGTGCTGTGTACGGCTGTTTATCATCATTTTCCGAAAGATGAAACGAAGTAAGTAAAAAAAAAACTTATGTCTGAGACTCATTCAGTTATTGCTTTCTTCATTTATTTACTGCAGAGTAATATACATATGTATGTATAATAAATACAGATTTATTATATCAATATAATGAGACGCCATGACTTCGCGAATTTTCTATTCGTATTGCCGATAAATATTACGTAGGTAGTGAATATATCTAATTATTAGGGGTTAAAGTATGAAATTGCCGTTTTATTGCAATAGGTTCTTTGAATTTTCATAGAATCTTCATGGTTTGAGGTTTTCGAATGAAACTTTTTTCAAATAGTTTCTGTGATTTTTTTTTTTTAAATTTGAAACATTTGAATATCGACTTTCAATTGTTTTTGTTATTCAATTTAGACAAAAAAGATGGATACTGCGAAAATTCGAGTGATTTTTGAATACGAGTTCCGACGCGGAACTAACGCGGCAGAAACAGCCCGCAATATCAATGCTGCGTTTGGAGAGGGGTCTACTAATGAACGCACCGTGCGATTTTGGTTTAAACGCTTTCGTGATGGAAATTTCGACTTAAAGAACGAGCCACGAGGAAGACCGCCCACACAGGTGAATAACGATGAATTAAGAGAGATAGTGGAAGCCGATCCTAGTCAAACTACCCAGGAATTAGCGGCATGGTTTAACGTTACCTTACCCACAATATTGACTCACTTGCGTCAAATCAATAAAATAAAAAATACGAAAAATGGGTGCCTCATGATTTGACTGATCTGCAGAAAGAAACGCGTGTTGAAACTTGTGTTGCATTGTTGAACCGGTACAGAAATGAAGGAATATTAGATCGAATTGTAACATGTGATGAAAAGTGGATTCTTTATGATAACCGGAAAAGAAAAATGCAATGGCTGACCCCAGGTCAAATGCCACAACAGTGTCCTAAAGCAAAACTTACCAATAAAAAGGTAATGGTAACTGTTTGGTGGTCTCAGCATGGTGTTATTCACTATAGTTTTCTCCGATCTGGTCAAGCAATAACGGCAGATGTCTATTGTGCCGAACTCCGAACCATGTTGACAAAACTAGCAGTAAAACAGCCCCGACTCATGAATCGATCTTCACCATTATTGCTCCACGACAACGCGAGACCTCACACAGCACGAGAAACCATTTTGACCCTTCAGGAACTGCAGTTAGAAACCATTCGTCATCCTCCGTATTCACCAGACCTTGCTCCAACGGACTACCATTTTTTTCGTGATTTGGACAATTATCGACGTGACAAGAAGTTTTCTTCCCAGGAGGCAGTACAAAATGCTTTCACACAGTTTGTGCAGTCTAGATCGTCGGAGTTCTATCGCAAAGGCATTAATAACCTTCCCATTAGATGGCAGCAATGTATAGATAATAATGGCAACTATTTTGATTAAATAAATTTGTTAAAAATTTAAAAAATAAACAATTTAGATTTTCAGTACAAATCGGCAATTCCATACTTTAACCCCTATTATTAACTAAACTCGCACAAGCAATTTCAAATACTTTGGTTACCTTACTTAAAAGTACATGTCCGATATATAACATTTTAAGTGCTTTTAATATATTTTTGAAATAAATCTTCAATATTACTCTAGTTAGTGAATTAATGAAAAATATAATAATATATCGATATAAATACATAATAGACATGTATAATTATTAGGATTCTATTAATAGAATCATATATAACAGATTCGCGTTAGAATTTTCGCTATGTTGCCGCTCTGACCACGTAACGTAATAGTGCGAGAAAGTGATGGGTAACCCTGCCACTTCACGCACACATTTGCGCGTGTGCAGATAGCGCCTTGCTGTACGTAGTAGTAGTAGGTAAATAACTTTCCACCGTTGTATGGAGTGTCCGGGGCGAGCTTGTTTGCCAAATAAAGTTTTCATAGCTTTTATCCCCTGGGGGATTGACTTGGGGGATCCTGGTGGACTGAACAGATAATACTGCGCTCTTGGTGCAGAATTGTCAAACACGATCACTTCCTTTACAAAACTCAAAATATAATTAAAAAGTTTATAACTATACAGGATGTTGATTTGCATTCTCGCCATATTTCAGAAATTAATAATAGAAATAATGCTTATGTAATCATCTAGAAATATTTAAAAAATATTCTGTTCAATATTCTGGCTAATTGTATCTAGTAAAGTTTTGTAAAATTATCCCGCAAGTGTACTCACCATTTGGTACATTTGGTACTTACCAACTTTAGGTTACATGAAAGTAGTGCTAGAAGTACCTAGCTCCACAGCTGGCGGGATGCTCCGTACCGGAACTAACCATAGATATGCAGAGTTTCGTTTCAACTTAGCATATTCTTCATAACAGAAAAAGCAGAAAGAAACCAGAGATGATTTTTGCGCACAATTCTTCGACACTCGTAATCTGCGTAAACTAAACGTTTCACATCATGCCATAAGAACGCACTTTATGGTAATGCACATGGTAGCGGTTTGTTTTTGTACTTACTCTTGTTTACATCACACACAAACACGTCGCATTTCGTGGGAAACTAGTACGTATACACGATGAACGCAGACGCAATACGCAAGGTGGACTGATGATCTAACAAGTAATCACGCGCTCGCATACGCGCTCAATACGATGCTCCCCTGTCTCTACTCTAATAGATCTAAAATTCTAAAATGCATATTTTCTGCGCATACTGCGCATAGGTCATTGTTCAAATGGTTGCCGGTACCTGTGCCACGTGTAGTGTAAGCAGCGTTGCCAATTTATGGGGAATTACCCAAATTGCGGGGAATTTCAACTAGATTGGGTATTTTGTGGGGATTGGCGCTATGTGGGGAAAATGTGGAGATACTGACGTTTTATGATTTTGTTTAATCTATCGACTGCTGATGCATCGCTAGTTTGATCGTTATAGTTAGAAACACTGTGATGAACTATATCGACGTGTTTTTCAACATCGCACATCACTCGCATTATTAACAAGCAGCTTAAATAGAATTATTATCAAAACTCTTGGTTCTTAATTGTAAAATTACCAGTCGGTGCGTTTTGAGTTCGCGATCCTTTCTCCCATTCAGGCCGATTCCCTATATGAAGAAAAAGGAAATCAGCTATTGATAAACAAAGCCGAGCAGTCGGTACTTCCACATCGTAACTAACCACTCGGCATTCGTCAACTTTAAATATTAAATATAGGTCGAAACTTAATTTACGCTTTGATTTTTTCCAACATTAACCCTAGTACCAAATGCGCAACAAGTAATTAAGTTATTTAATCTTGTAAGGCAAAGAAAAATGTTTTTTTTTTCAAAGTTTGATTAATGTTGAATCTCGTTAAAAAAATATTTAAGGGATTTAAGGTCGTCTTTTATAATTTGCTTTACATTTGACATTCTGTTTACATTCACAGCAAACGTTATAGCTGGTAACATTCGAGTTTCTTAATTCTTTATTATATTTTTAAGCGATGTATTTGTAATAAATAATGAAAACTCTATATGTGGCGAAATTTGTGGAGAAATAAAATTTGGATCATATTCCATGAGCTTTGTTCTCTCCAAATTTGGGGATTTTAACCGTGATTTTTGGGGATTTTGAACAATTAGTATTGGCAACGCTGAGTGCAAGTCAATAACCTTTGGATCAAATTACCGCAATGAAATAAAAAATAAGAATTTAGGATTTTTTTAAATTAATTTTTAGTGATTTGGTTTCAGTTTCGGACATAGAATGACCTCTGCAAATATGGCGCGAATACAAATCAACACATTGTATTTCCGAAATTATTTCAGTGACAGTTATGTTCTACAATACTGAAATCTTTCAAATATGTTTAAACAATTACATAAAACGAAAATATAATGTGGCTTATCTCTCACAGAAAACACCCGCATAATTATATTGTAAGAGTGTGAATACTTTCAGGTCGCATCGCTTTCGCACGATCGGTTGGAATGAAGTGACAGCGTGTCACTTCCACACACATGAACTGAAGAAATATATTTTTTATAATAAAAATGTTAAAAAATATACTTTTACTTGTATGTTGTCCCCACATACAAGTAAAAGCCTCAGTATTCCCTGAGCGGCAGAAGTCGCTCAGCATCGCTCTTACTCTTGTTAGGAGGTTGGAACGCCGTAATAGCGTAAATGGCAAGGCGTTGGAACTCGTCTCGTCATATCCCAATGACAGAATTCAGAAATTGTAGACATATAGTGACTTCTTTGGGTTCTCCGGTGGGTGGGTAAAAATGGGTGTTCCGCAGGGCTCAATACCCATAACCATATTAACGATATCCTCTCTATGGTAGTTTATTGGTTTAATGCTAACAATGTATTGCTTAAAGTCAAGAAGACAGTGTGTTCAATGTGAATTACCTAACTTCAATGATTTTCACATATATCTTCCTTGGCCAGCAGATTAAGCTCCGCTGCATACGCAGTCCGTAGAATACGTGAGCTTACCGATGTTGCTACTGCTAAACTAGTTTATTTTAGTTACTTCCACAGTATGTGGATTTCCACAGTGTGTATCCTACGGGTTTCTCATGTGGGGTAAAGCGGCAGATATACAAACCATATTTGTGTTGCAAAAACGAGCGATTCGTTCTGTGTACCGTTTAGGTTCTCGGGTTTCGGTCAGAGAAAAGTTTAAGGAGACTGGTATCACGACTGTGACATCACAGTACATGTACTCAAATATTTTATATGCCCGTAAAAATATACATAATTTCAATAAGAAAGAAGATATCCATAATATTAACCTTAGAGCTAAGTCCAAACTCATGGCACCACGATTTCGTTTAACCAAGGTAAACGACTCTTTTATGGGGAACTGTATACGCTTTTACAATAACATTCCGGAGCATATATTAAGATTATCATTGCCTAGGTTTAAAAGCTACTTTAAGAATATTTTGATTGAAAAGTCATATTACAAAATAGAAGACTACGTGTTAGATAAAGATGTAGCTCGGAAGCGTTTGCGATTATAAAATTACCAAAACTTTCGTTTAAAAAATACCAAGACGTGTAAAAACCGATACATTGGTCTATTTCAGGTACTACGTTCACAGTTTAGTGACAGACGGCAATTTGCTAGGGCGTAATGCCGCCGATAGGTATATACTCGTATACAATCTGGGCCCCGGAGTATCTTTGATAAATAATTCAAAGAAATTAACATCTTGCACTAGCGCCGCAGTCATTTTTTTATGAAAAATAGTGATAAACATTTGTAACATTAATTCGAGGAATAAAAATATAGTCGTCATCACAAATTCACAAATTCAATGAAGGGGTAGTGGACACGCTTCTATATCTAATAAAGTTCCGTCTGATTCACAATTTGTCGTCGACGTGGAGTATAAAAACTTAATACGTATAGGCTATTTATTATAGAGCCTCTGCCTTCTGCGTACTTGAACGACACAAATCTTTGGTAGTGACCTGTGTAGTTGTTGTAGTCTATGACATTTTAAAATAAATATGTAAACACAGGTTTTAGCCCAGGGATTTGCACTGTGAGCGCTGGATGACGAGGTCCCTGATTCAATTCCCGGTAGGCCAATTTGGAGAATGTACTTTTGTTAAATTGATTCTGGTGTGGCTATTCTGAGTTATAAATGTGTAAAATTTTATTGTTTATTGACAAAAAACAAGCCCAAACTATCTTTCTCTCTCTCTCTCATTCTTGAGTAGAAGAGTTGCATCAGTGTACCTAACGATATGTGAAGTAAAGAATATTTGAGATTTGAGTTTTAATGTAACTTGTTACTTTTATTGTGTACCCCAAACAACACATGTGACTTTCGTAAATTAGTCGATCGAGCACATGCGGCCCTCAAACTGAAAATCAAACTGAGAAAAACTCAAAACCTTACATAACACCTACTTTAGGCGTTATCACTAGTTCAATATTTAAATAATTGCAACAACTTGTGATGTTAATAAAGTATCTACAATGTGGGCTGGGAGAAACTTGTGAAACTTTTCAACACTTTTCACGTGACAGCCCTTACCTGCTTATCCTGATTATTATATTTTTCAATAAGGCTCACGTAATGAAATTGTTTTAATTTAGCACAGATTTGCTAAATTAAGCCATTTTCGCAATAAACCTATACAATAAAAAAGTACTTCTACATTTTATTTTTCATTTTAGAGACGTCAAAAACCGAAACGAAGCAGCTGTAAGGTGGGTATAGACTACAACATTTTCTGGAGCATTTCTGTGTAATGTAACGTTCTTACGAATGGTACAATACAGGCAAAAGCTCAGTTTCCTAAGCATTTCCATGTAATGTAACGTTCCTGCGAATGCTCGGCGTTATGTTACGGGTAAATGCTCACAGCGAGTGTGCATTTACCAACATTTCGTTGTACCTTGCGTTCATTCTTTTTTGAAATGTCGGACCTACAAGCTGCATGTGCTGCGTTTATCTTGATGAATTATATTAGAAGAAAAAAGAAAAATAGAAATAGAAGATGGTGGCAAATGAACATTTACAATAGAAGACAAACTCTTGGAGGTGTGCAATTATTGTTAGACTTAAAATCGCAGGAATTAAGTGGTCAATATAAGAACTTTACTGCCCTATCTTCAAGTGATTTTGAAAGTTTATTGAATTCAATTGGTGTTAAAATATCAAAGCAAAATACACGATTCAGAGTTTCAATTACGGCGAAGGAGAGATTAGCATTAACTTTACGTTATTTAGCTACAGGTGATTCCTTCGTTAGTTTACAGTATCTTTTTAGAATATCAAGACATAGTATTGGGAAGATAATTCCAGAAGTATGTGAAGCAATAACAGAGGAACTGAAAGAAAACATTCACGTGAGTATCATTATACTTTATTTAAGATCAATTCAAATCATTCAAATAATCTGAGATGTGACTCATCATATCAAAGTTACTGCTATCTTGAGTATCGCCCCCGTCTGTATCTGCTTCACCGGCTCGACTCGGACCTCGGACTTCATTGGAAGTTGCAGCTGCTATAGTCTCTTCGATAGAGAAAATTCTGTCTGTATTTGAGTCACAGGATCGGTTCTGACTTACAAAGGATTCATTTGATGTTGAAGCTGTATTATATCCTCGAGATGTTTCGTTCCTATAATTATCTCTATAGTGTTGACTGTATCCACGGGGATAGTTAAATTCTCCTTGATCAGCGCTAAAAAGTATATTCGATATGAGATGTTGCACATAGTTTTTGGTCCCTTCATTATATTTTCTTAATTTATTGGCGATAAAAGTACCGTAACTTGCTAACTCGTCATTATTAAAATCACTTTTCATAGCGGTTTTTTGCAATATATCAAATGCAATTTCCATTTTTTTGTCGTCATCTGTATTGATTTTGGAAACCATTTTCCTTTTCTTTTTTATAGGATGTGCTGACTGCGACTCGCAATCAGCCGTAGTAGCCTGCATGTGATTTTCCTCGGTCTTGTTATCAGCCTGAAATTATAAAATATATATTTTTTTTGCAGATGCCAAATTCACCTGAGGAGTGGTTACAAGTGGCAGAAGGTTATGAGAAAATATGGCAATTCTCCCATTGTATAGGCGCTATTGACGGTAAACATATAGTAATTCAAGCACCACCTGCAAGTGGCAGTGAATTTTATAATTATAAGGGGTTTTTTAGTATTGTACTTATGGCAGTAGTGGATGCAAATTATAAAATTATTTACATTAATATAGGTTGCCAAGGACGAATATCAGACGGTGGAGTATTCCATAACAGTATGTTATATAAAAAACTACAAGATGAATCATTGAATTTGCCACAGCCCTCTACACTGCCAGGTAGGCAAATGTTAATGCCATATTATTTCATTGGCGATGAAGCTTTCCCTCTTATGCAAAATATGATGAAGGTTTACTCTGGAATGCATCCCAAAGGATCTACTAAAAGATTGTTCAATTACCGACTCTGTAGAGCTCGGCGCGTAGTTGAGAATGTGTTTGGACTACTATCGTCAGTATTCCGTGTTTTGCGAAAGCCTATATTATTGAACCCCGATAAAGCTAAATTGATTGTAAAGTGCACATGTCATTTGCACAATTTCATTAGAAGGAATTCAGAAGGAATATGCTTACAAGAAAACATCTCACAAGACAATAATACCAGTGATTATAACGAGGGCCATGCATCATTTCTTCCGCTTGCAAATCAACATCGAAACTTATCAGAAAGTGCTTTTGCAAAAATAATGAGAGATGAAATTGCTGAATACTGTTCTCAAGAAGGTGCGTTGGAGTGGCAAAACCAATATGCGTAGATACTTACAAATTTTAATATAGAAATACCTTTTAAAAAAATAACTCACCGAATCATCAACGGGACGTGGTTTATTCCTATCCAGCATAAATTGTAAGCTTTGGTACGCAAACCACGAACTTTTGTAAATTTCATCTGCTCCTGTAAATGTAAATAAAAAAAAACAATTTAAAATAAATTCGTCTTTTTCATTTACGTAATATTTTTATCCAAACTGAATATATCTGCTGTGTTATGTATATTTGCATTTATTGTCATCACTAACCTTTTCCAGTGCCAACACTTTTTTCAATCTTCATTTTTTCTCTTCGAAGAGAAGCTAGAAGGCTTGTCATTTTTTTTCTGCAGTCATCAGCAGAGATCTCCATTTCGGCAGCAATATCTTGCCACGCGTCGTTTTTTAATATTTTATTGTAATGTTGAGCGTGATTAGGATCCCATAAAATTACATGATTCCTGTATTTTTCAATAAACAATAAAGTTTTTTCACTATCCCACGACATAGTTGAATAGAAAATAGATAATAAGTATAAATAACAAGCTAATGCAATGCACGTGTAAAATCACAGCGTCAACTTGAACAACTAAACGACCGCGCGGACCGCGTGCGTCTTTCGTCCCTCTCCCTCCGCGTCACCCCGCAACCGCGCCTCGCCCGCACTCGTGGCTCGACGAAATGTTACACCAATACGCTCGTTGGTTTGTAACAAAGAGGCGAGCGTGCTCGACGTTTAGTTCGTAAGAGGATGATACACTAGAACATATCATAGAGCGGCTCGTTGTTCTGTTACAAGTAAATGTTGTAGTCTATACTCACCTGTAAATAAGCGTATTGAAAACTTTTGACATTGTGCCGCTGATAACTTGTCAGGG
This sequence comes from Hyposmocoma kahamanoa, assembly GCF_003589595.1. Classification (NCBI taxonomy): domain Eukaryota; kingdom Metazoa; phylum Arthropoda; class Insecta; order Lepidoptera; family Cosmopterigidae; genus Hyposmocoma; species Hyposmocoma kahamanoa. Next base: position 3,552,214 of record NW_020653736.1, on the reverse strand, counting down.
CTAGTGCACTCACCGGTGGTGGCGGCGACGGCGGCGAGGATCACTAGCAAGGAGACGCGCCACATGGCGTCGTCGCGGGGTAGTCGGCCTAGCGTGTGTCGGCTTCAGTAGCAGCCAGGAGTAGCCAGGTGACGTCGACGAAGCAGTACGCGGCAGCACCGACGAGCGGCGCGCGGACACTGCCGGCCGCTGTGAGCGCCTGCGGCGTCTTTGGCGTCCGTCTATTGCCGCCCCTCTATCTGCCTTTCTATCGCCGCCCCAAAGTTTCTCGGTACTGGGACACCGAAAGAAATCATAGAGATCCACTTGCTACAAATTCGAATCAATACTGTACCGTACTAACGCACCTAACCTACAAGTTCCACCGCTCCGTAAAGCTAAGCTTGTCGATGCGAAAGAATTAAAAAGAAATCAATGCTCCGGGTTCCTCGTTCATTCCGCTTGTTTAATTTCCTCGAAGATCATCGAGTGTTCTTGAAATAAGTAATACACATTAGAAGGTCCGTTTGTTGAGTAACAAAGTCGTTTATTAGTTTTTGTTACCGCGACGATTAGCAGATCTCGCGACGCGATGTGACGGAGCGAAGGTTAGCCGAACGATGCGTTCGCTTCGGTCATATAGGTATTGTGGCACAGACACCAGAAATTAGGAGATCACTGGACCCTTCACTCGTTCTTTGACGCGTTCAGATGCATGCTTGATCAATGAACAAATTGTAAGTTAGGTACCTACGGTAGGCACAAAGCACTCGTTAAGCGGTTCTCACATAATCACGGATCGTCACGAGAACGGCCTCAATTTTAGTAAGAGTCATGTATGACGTAAGCTAAATAAAAGTTAACATTAAAGTTCACCGTCTCTGTGAGTCGGTGTGTCGTGTCAAATCGTAAGCGTCCTATGCACGTTCATGCACTGCACAAGTACTTTTCGCATCGGAGTAAGTAGAGGCTATTGCCTTCCATTCGCTACTATCAACACGTACCAATACTTTCTTACATGCTCGTCGGTTAAGGATAACTCTTGGTCTGCCCTTAACCGACACCTTCCTTCAGGACGTCGTCAATTCGGTAGTGGCAAGTTCGCCTCTCGGCACTCGAACACGTGTCCGCTCCGTCTTGCCTTTTAAATCCTTCACTCTATCCCTTGAGATTGCGACCAACAAAGCTGTCGTACAAACAACTCCGCCTTTGCATTTCTAAAACAAGACTCTCTTTCAAGAGGAGTAAGAACGTCTGTTACCCGACGGAAACTTTATCGTCATCGTCGTTATTGCTCACTTAACTGAAGAATTCCATGTATGAAATGTGAAGCGCAAAACTAACAGTGAATCCGGAAGTCGCAGAAAGCCGTCAATAATAATGATATAAGCGAAATCGCCTCACACGCAAATACACCCACAACTCTGTGACATACTAGCATAAAATTAGGTATAACATATGTATATAATACGTGTACATGTATTTATTCACAACGATACGTAAGGTAGCATAATGTTTGAATAAAGTCTTTGAACAAAGAATGTTCGGCCCCAATAAAAGTAAACCCGGAGGGGGCGGCGATGCCGGCTTTCTGGTTTGACATATTATTATACGTACAATCGCCTGCATTAATTGCATACATACACATAAATAAAATTTCAAAATAGCAATCGCGTAAACCTAACAACTCGATTTTGTAAAATTGTTAAATTATTTTAGCCGTTAAACATTTGCCAGCATAAACTACTATTTATGTTATTACTAAGTATTATAAAAGGGATTTCTATTCCCTCTACGTGCGCAAAATAAGGCGCAGGCGACTGTACATTTGCCTGGTGGTTGGGATTGCCATACGCTCACAAATACTAATACAAAACGCCAAAATATCGCATTATGATTAGGGCTACTTTTTGAAGGGCCCGCGCAACCCTTTAACACTGCGGTCACCACTAATTATTAGGCGGCGTGGCCTCGATTGGTTCAATCTTGTCTGGTTGAGATTCGTTGAGTTACACCCAGGCACCTAGCCCTTCATCGGGCTCCGTGTGCACGAGAGCAACATTGGGTCAGAGGGTATTCTCTCTTTATTTTGGAGGTTGGACATGTGCTTATTTAAGTCACCATTTCTAAAGCTAAAGCTCTGGGAAATATTCCAATCCCGTTCCAATGCAGTGAAATCTCCCATCTACCGAAACACGTTGACAAAATTAATTATGTAGACATATTGCTGCCAAATTGATTTGAACTCGGGTGAAGGCTCACAGTTATTATGTTTTTGAAAAACAACTTAAAATATATTAAGCAAAATATAATTTTTAATCTAAATCTTCGTAGCTTGAGGATTGTTATCGTTTGAAATTTAAATAACTTTACATACATTTAATTTTATAAAACCTCGGTGCTGGATCTAAACAGCAATGTTTAGAGCTAATAGAATAATTAATCGTCTGCGCGTAGGTAGTATTTTGCCATATTAGTTTTTGAATAACCTATTTGGCGTCACATTTCATCAGCATAACCTGCCCGCCGGCGGCGGCGGCGCGCGCTCGCGGCTCTGACGCGAGTGGTATTTCAAGCTCGGAGGCTACGGTGCGGTTTTCGACGATGAGACGGACATCCTTAACAGTCACGAATGTTATTAACTAAAGATGATTAATGTGTTTGCCGCGCATAGCCCGTGCCGCTCTGTGAAACGCGCCGCACAGCGACTATGGCGTCAGTGCACCCGCCCGACCCGCCATCATCGCCACCAAGAGGCATTAGCAGGTATTTTTAGCAGCAGTACAACTTTTCGTGAAAGAGTTCGTCCAGGTACTGCCACCGTAGCTATTTCTGCGTTCCGGTTTTGAAGGGTAAGGGTGCTGATGAAATTACAGGCACATGGAACTTGTCAACTTATGCGTCAGAGTGACATGCGCAGTGGCAGTGGCCCTAAGATCTTTGCGATTTAAAGCTCTGAGTAGCATTGCTATTGTTACCATCAGGCGCACGACTTATTCGTCCCGTCACGTTGACATTATAAAAAAATCTAAGCCGGTGTCGCCCCCCGCACACACAGTAAGGTTTACTATTGATAGTGTCGAACTGATCTGATCACCAACAGTCGGAAAAAGATGTTCCACGTAATATATGTATAGATATATAAATAGATATATAGATATATATAGATACATGTATAGATTTCAAATCATCACAACTACTATGCTTTGCGGATGATATGAAGATCATAGCACCTATTTCTTCAGTGTCTGATGCAATCTTGCTTCAAGAAGACCTTAGTAGGCTCGACACCTTCTGTACCGATAACCAACTCGACCTTAATCCGTCTAAGTGCACTGTCGTCACTTTTAGTCGTAAAATTAACTTAATACAATTTAACTATTCACTGAAAGACATTACTTTACAACGCGATACTGTGGTAAGGGATCTTGGTGTGTTTCATGATCATAAGTTACTATTTGCCTCCCACATCGATTCGATCGTTTCAAAAACCTCAAAGAGTCTTGGATTTGTGATGCGTAACTCCAGAGATTTCCATCAGGCTAAGACACTAAAAATTTTATATTGCTCACTTGTACGCAGCCACCTTGAATACGCATCGCAGGTGTGGAGCCCGCAGTATCTTACATAGTATATATCACGAATTGAAAACGTGCAAAAGAGATTCATTAAGTATTTATGTTATCGAACAAGGGAGAGGTATGATTCAAGCCGGTATCTTGAAATATGTAGGAAACATCATCTCTTGCCACTAGAGAAGCGACGCCAGATTGCAGACTTAGTATTTTTAAGAAAAATTGCTTCTGGTGCAGTAGACTCCCCAGAACTTGTGTCCAAGATCTTCTTTAGAGCCCACACAAAGACCCTTAGGTTTAATTCGCCTTTACATATACCTTCGGACTCCTCGAACTATCGGCGAAATGCATATCTCTTGCGTGCTGGTAACAACTTTAACCAACTATCCAGACAGGTTGATATTGACCTGTTTAACACTAGTGTTGCATCGGTGAAGTGTCTAATGAGTAATTTGTTTTTTGATAGGAAAGTGAATTTGTAAGTGTTGTATATTTACCCATAGTTCGTAATTCGTCATAATAGTTTAGTTGTAATTTAACGCTCAATAATTTCAAATCAAAATGTATCTATCGGCGAGGACCTATAATTGGCTCACCATTATTATTTAAGTTTTTTATTCTATAAGATAGCCGTTGGTCTTCCAATAAATAAAATAAAAATAAAATAAAAAATAAAATAGATATAAATACAAGGAGCGACATAGAGTTGTTAAAACATCCAAATATTAATGAACTTTTTTTTAATGTATTTATTCTAATAAGAACGGACATATCCAATTACAGTTACAATAATAATAATAGTAATAATTTATCTTTTCCGCCATGGGAGAGGCGAGAGTCTAAAACAGATAATAATAATAATAATAAAAACAAAAAACATAATGTGGGTGGCAATATTTATGAACAGGTGGACTCTCACTCATTCTTCTTGAAAAACATAATACAATTATTTAAGATGTTCTTCCATCCATCCCCATACATATCACGTTCAAGCTTATAAGACAAGAGTGCGTTGATTTGAGTCAGTATTCGACAGAGAGGGGACTGTGCACAAGTGCGTAGTAAAACAGTTTTATGGTTTGGGGTTTCTTAAATTCGCGAGAATCCCGAAGGACAAAACCTAAACGTCTAAAACTCTCTTTCACTAAAAATAATGGTTTTACTGCATCGTAGGACAAAACTACTGACCTAGGAAGCCGAAGTTGGATATTAAAATCATTCTAGTGGTGTCATGTAAAAAATTTCAGTAGATAAGTGAACTTTTACCAAAGCAGATAATGGAAAAGCAACGAGAATGGTCACTCTCCGCCCCTCCTCAGCTTTAGATACCGCACCGCGCTCCGCATATAGATGGAACGGCAACAAGGCTGTCAACGTGCCATTCGCTTAGGACAACACGTTGATGTTTAAACTGTTTAAATTTATTTATTACGAACGTACCTTACTGTTATTATGATGGTCGTGAATTGTATGGTAAATGTATGGTATGGCTATTATTTTATCTAAATCTAAGTAGAATAAAGAGAGGAGTTTCTTTCGTTAAAAAAACTTTTTATTAAATTCTGAATTTCGATATATTAATTTACATTTAGGAAATTAAGGTCACAATAATCATTATAAATACCATTATCCACTCCGAGTGCGTGTGAGTGCCTGCGAGTGCCTATGAGTGCATTCGCAGGCACTCACACTTTAGCGAATGGCTCGCTGACAGCTGTTCACGTTCTGTCAATATGCGGGGCGCGGTGTTGGCTCTTAGAGGATGGAAAAACAGGTAGTAATTTTACATTATGACTCTATGTTCTGATAGTTTTAAAAAATATACCTATATTTAGGCATATTCTTGTCCTAGGAGGTTCTAACCGATTGTCAGAGAACCAGTTTGCGAAATAAATTAAGTTTATTTATGAAAATTCTTGCATTTTTTCATCATTTTTTACATATTATTTATCAATATTGCTGATGATAATCGAACAGATTATAGGCCCGTGATATTGATAACTATGTAAAGAGCAGAAAACTCGGTACAGTTGAGTAAAAAGTGAAAAAGGGAGTGGATTTTTTTCCAACAAAATGGGCGCGGTATGAAAATGAATGTTGAGCGTTTTAACGGAAATAATTTCCGACAATGGAAGTTTCAATACAAATGTGCGTTGCGTTACACGTGTTACCAGATTGTGAGTGAGACGTATATCCAGATTTGCACATAACACACATACCTAAAACGTCAGGTCAATGCACTTGCATTCGCGCACCCCAGAACGCGCGACCCGTGCATTGCAACGTGACCGATGCAAAACTCGTCATTTTAATTATAATTATGAGACACTTTTCGGCCCAACGTTCCTAACATCAGACGTAGACTAAATTCCTTTAGTTAAGATCTTTTTCGTATAAATACTTTTAGACATAAGGTACTTAACTTCGGACGTTCTTAAAATTATTTAGTTTAAGAAATACCTTTGTGGAAATTTAATATAGTTATTAATCATATTTTCTCGTCTTTACTTCATCTCCACTGCGGCCACCTCATATAATTCACGCGAAGGGTCTTGATTCGTACAAACCAAAACCAGAAAAAGACCTAGATGCGGAGACATGGTTGCGGAACGATGGCATGACCATGTTCATCATTACGTCGGCGATCGATTACCGGCAAATTGCCCTAATAGAGAACTGTGACAGCGCTGCTAAGATCATGGATAAACTTGAGTCTATAAGTGAGTAAAAATCTGAACTCACAAAGATGCTATCCATGAGAAATTCTACCAGTATAACATAAATCCGTCAGATAGTGTGGCGCAGCATATTTCTAAGATCGACAGTTTGGCTCAGCAGTTAAAAGATAGGGGAGAAAATATCAGTGACACGGCTATTATCACTAAAATAATTACTACGTTACCATCAAAGTACATCAAGCTTGGTTGTCACTTGATTCGAAGCAACAAACCATTCCAAACCTCACTGCTCGGTTGATGGATGAAGAAACCAGTCTGACGAGAGAACGAGAGAGTGCAGTTGCACTCTTGGCTTCTCAAGATAAGCAGAAGCTAGGATAAGTACTTCTAGTAGTGATGATAATCAGCACCGCTTCGTTTGCTGTAGCTGCAACAAGCGTGGGCTTTTGCCAAATACTGCCTTGTGAAGAATCGCAGCCAAAGCAACCAAGTGAATAGCACGCTGGCATTCCATATAGAAGAAAATACAAATTTTATTGACGAGACGTATGACAATGTAATGGCTGTTAGACAGTGGAGCATCTGTACATATTTTATTGGACTTAGAACTATTCACTGAAGATAGTAATAGACGAGTGAAATTAAGTAACCAACAAGAGTAAAGAACCACAGCGCTGTATATTCGACCTATACCTACTTAGTTTTTAAAATGTAATGTTTTTCACCTTGGACTTCGGAGGACAATTAAGGACAGGTTTATAATAAGTGTAGGTATTTGCTTAAGTACAAGCAATGAAAGGAGATTATAATTATAACTTAACGATTTAAAACTTATGGAAATCAAGGTGTTGTAAAGGTGAAGTGCAAGTGAAGTGCCCCCGCGGCGGCCTGAGTGAAGCGCCGCGTCGTGACCGGCCCGCCCGCCATGCAGCTAATTGCTGGCTTCACTGAACTCGCGACCGCAAATATCGGGCATACGTTTCAATTTGAAGCTCCAGTCATTACATCGACCAGTACCGCAAGTCGAGGGTCACACGCTGCCAAATACTCTTACCAAACACACCTCCTCACTTATTTTTTACTCTAAGTATGGTCGGAAAAAATTAATACTTAGCTATTAAGCAATAATGCCGCCTACTATTCTATCATTTCTTTTCATTACTTATGTATCTTTATGCTCTATGTTTTGTATTAATTCATAGCAACTATAGGTACAACGTCACATCAACATGAGCCTTCGCATGCGCGCGGGATTGTCAACTTGAGTGGATGTTTGCGAGTGGTGCTGCAATTGTTACGGGCCTATGCCCGTGTCGCTTACCCCCAAGCGCACGACTCAAACGAACGCCCGAGGGCACTCGATCAAATAAAAAAGGCGTCTCCAAACCGCCCAGTGGTGTCCGATGGCTGCAAGATGGCTGCCACTGCACTAGCCGCCGCTCCAACCATAATATGTTTGCAGCGAATACTTACGTATTAAATGTACGTGAAAAGTGCAGTTTTGGTGCAGTGCAGTTCCGTTGGTGCTGGGACGTGTAACACTCAAATGTGAAAACGCTTGTCTGTATAGCGCTCTTGAGAACCTACTTAATGAAATGGTGGCACGGTCGAGTTGCACCATCACTCGCAGGTCATTTCATATATGATCAGTGATTGCTATTTTACAAGTATCGCCGTTGAGGCGCGCCACGGCGCGGCCTTGCGGATCGCGGAGACAACTCATCGTCACCACAACAAACTTGTTTTTTATTATAATCTTAGCTAGATATTAGCAGGCATGGGCACGGGCTGGTCATGTTTAACGCAAAAATACTTCCTTTCTCTGTCGCCAAATTGGTAATAGGTATGCTATTTCTCAATCGGCATGTATTATTTGTTTCGTAAACATTTCCAATTTTGTCTTCCATTAGAAAACGTAGGCAATGTAAGCTGGCATATGATGCCCGTACTTACCTTGACGAAAAGCCAAACCCATTAGTTTATAGCAAACAGCAGATGATACGCTTACCAATTATAAGTGGTAGATCGCCAAGTGTCGATTGCAACATCGCAAATCGTTTCGACTTTGTAACATTGCCGGCAATTTCGTCTATCAAACAACATTCATTACTTAATTACTCATACAGTTACCAAAGTAAAAAGGTTTTATATACCTACACGTATTACAACATTCAATTCCAATTTGCAAACATGGAAAACGAGTCAAAGTCAATCAAGTAAACAACAATAATTTTAATTACCTACCTACCTATTCACAGAGCATAGGGGAGAGTTAGATAATACCGAGCCCCTAAGCAATAAGGCCTATAATTAAGCTCAGGCTCGGTTTATAATAACAAAATTTATAGCCGTAAGTAGGTAATTTATTTGGCTACACGTATAGTATAGTATAATCTTCATAAACAAATACAAAAGATGTTGCAAAATTATCAAAAAATGGTTCAGGTCTGATAAAACCGTGCCCCAATAAATTTATATGGTATAAATGCAAAAACAAATTTTTAAGTTAGCATATACTTGTGTATATTACTAAGAGTTTAGAATATTATCTTTTACATCAAAACAATCGAATACTAAAATGTTAACAATAAATAAAGTTAAATAGATAGGTGAAGAACATTTGCCTTCCTTGTACTTATTTTGTTAAAGATCTGGCAGACTTGGTACCTCTTTGAATGAAATTGAAGATGTTTACGTCTTCAGTTTTAAAAAGACTTCACTACTTGCGATACATTCGGTCGATATTTGGTAGCTTTCTTGTTCCCTTTGAAATTTTTGCTTATCTTTACTATTTCAACATTTTATAATATACCTACGCATTTTTCACAAACTTATCCTTCTCACTGTTTTGTTTTCACGTTGTTGTTCGAAATTTCGTTCTTAGCAGGTCATTTTTTAGCTTCGTTTCTTCTTTTCTACTCCCTCTTCCATTCAACATGTTTGCCAAATAATTTTTGAATTTTTTTAAATTTCATACTTTACAATTCCGTGCCAAAATCTAATAATACCGTGCTTTAAACGCGGAATTGTCAAACACAGTCACTTTGCTTTCAAACCACAAAATAATATAAAAAGCACACTATATTTCCGACATTATTTTGAAGATCAATTCTACAATATTTTAACTTTTCAAAGCAATGTTAAAGCAATTACTTAAAATAATAATCTCAGTACTAAACAAACCGACCTCATAAGTACGTACCAAGTTTTATTGAAATCGGTTGCCGGAAAGTGCGCAAACCCGGATACATCCCCTAGTTCGCCACTATACGGGACTTGACACAGGAGAATCGGTTTTCACTACTCAAAGCGTATTGAGAGAGAAAAACGCCCTGAATTAAAGAATAGCAAAATCAACCATTAAAATAATTGCTCATTATACTAAAAATAGGCGCTATTTATAAAAATGAATCTTCATGCGTGAACAGCCACCCTTAGAGGCGGATGATTTTATTCAAAATTAAATGGGACCGCTATGGAAGTACCCTCTTTCCAACAAAAAAGAATCATGAAAATTGGTTCACAAATACCGAAGTTATCGCGACATACCTACATAAAAAAAAAAAAAAAAATAAACATACAGTCGAATTGAGACCCTCCTCCTTTTTTGAAGTCAGTTAGAAATGTAATGGAGCTTACCTCTTACCGATAACATCACAACAACATGTGGAAACTTCTTACAGTACCTATGCGTCGTCTTCGAATGATCGCTCAGAATGAAGTGATAGCGTGCATGCGTGGAGTAATATGTGTCAGGCTATGATACTGGGGCACTGTAAAATGTTAACTTTAAGCAGAATAATAAATATAATTTTAAATATTATCAATTTAAAAGTACACTACTCGAAAGTCTAGGAAACAAGCCAAGGCCTTAAATTGGCCTATTCCACCAGTCTCTACCAGCTGTCCCCACTGGTGGGGTCAAGTACACTTTTTTTACCACGCCATTACTGGTTGATAAAATCTTGACGTGTACAGTAGTTTCGACAAAAATATCTAATTATAAAAACGGAAAGAAGTATTGGAAATGTAGAGGATCTCTAACAATGATGAGTGTTTACATATACGTACATAAGTAAATGGATAGAAATGAAAGAAAATGAATGGAAAGAAAAAAAGGAGAATTATAGTTTCTGATCATACAATTTTGACAATAGATAGAATAAGAACAAGTTGGGTAATTCCAACAAACGTAGCAGCGCCGCTTGTATGTGTGCGCGCCGTGTACGAACGTACATATTCGCATAATAATTGAAAGGCGCGTGAGACGAACCAGCGCTAAGAGCCTATGCACACGGCGTATTGTATACGCGCCGACGACGCGTGTTCCAAGAACGCGCGTTTACGGCGCCATTAGGGCTCCAAAAGCAGATAGTTGCGTTTGTGTCGATTCAAACGCGCTACAGACGCGCGCGAGAAGCGCGTTCGAAGCTAATGAATTATTATATAATAAATAAATTAATCATTGTCTACTTTTGCGAAAACTTGAACTTGTCAAACATGCCCCTGTGTCTTTTGTTTGCTGGACATATTTTTTGATTCCCTTGCAAAGTACAAATTTGCCATTTTAAAACACATGTTTGCGAGCGTACACGTCTAATTGTGTGATTGTTATTCTTTTAATTCTTTATTTTGGTTCTTTGTATCATTTTTGTTTAATATTCATATAAAGTCATAAGTTTAATTGGCCTCTAGGTGTGTACGGTGCAATATCGTACATTGTGTTTATGCGGCATTTTACGTATTCATGCGACATTGAGTTATAATTTATATTTAGTTCGCAATCAGCCATCGCGCACTGTACTCATTTCACATATCAAATGTATCACTATTCGTTGTAAATCAGAACTAATAAACATTCTCAACAGTTATCATACTATCATTTATAAGAGTATGGAACACTGTACAAGGTGTTAGTCATTGAATGTTGTGTACGTCTGTAATTGGCTTATGTATCGGAGTTTGTCTTCTTTAGTTTTAAATTGTTTGAATTGATGTGCCTTATATATAAATGAATAGATTACTTCTACCTAGATCTAGATAACTCTACATTCGTCTAGCCCATAAACCGTCGTGTCCATAAAATAACAAATTACTTGGTCCATTAAAAAATGGAACTAATAGTAAATTATTTAGAAAAATTAAAAGATTTATTGTTAAACAAAAGTTATTATTAAATTAATGAATTTCAAAACGACCTACTCCTTATACCTTGTTGTGCCCGAATGGATCCATGATGTGATTATTTTACCATGTAGGTAACACCTTGTGTGTGTACTATCGTGAATTGCCACATCTAATGTAGGTAGTCAAAAATTAGAATTATATGATTTGAGATCAATTCATGAACAATAGTTGCGAAGTTAAATTAAGGTTAATATTCGACTTAATATACGGTAAAACAGCAACAAAAAAAACATTTAATTACTGTCCAAAACAAAAACATTGTGCTACTAATAAACGTTCTATCTATCTATCTGATACGTAGGTAACACGAGATCATGATATGCAGTCACTAACTGCACATAAAATACCATTAACAGTTGCATTGCCACTCAGAAATTTAAATCGCAAAAATTTGAGGGGCACTGCCACTGCGCCCGTCACTTTGAGACATAAGTTGTCAAGTCTCATGTGCCTGTAATTTCACCTGCACTCTTACCCTTCAAAACCGGAACACAGTAATGCTGACATTACTGCTTGGCGGCAGAAATAGTTAAGGTGACAGTACTTCCCTGGACAAACTCTTTCACAAGGACTCTACTGCTACTGCCCTGTCTAGACGTGGCCAACTGAAGGAATTGGTTAGATTGTGGTAATATTGTCATTTTAGTTATACCTAGCCATTTCTTGCTCTAAAATAGGGCTTAACAGTAACGAAATGAAAACACCAACTAAAACACATTTTTTTATTATTGCACATTTGTACAAATTGTTCTATAAACAGCAAACTATTTACACAGTAACATACAAAACATACTAGTCATATATTATACATATATCACAATAGTTTATGGTCTTAATATCCTAAGAACCTATCCAAAACCAACACTCCTACATGTAGTACTGCAACAGACATTGTGGAAAATCTTGGTGGACTCTTAGTTTTTCAGCTATTTATCATTGATGTTTAGAGCTATCCAAAATAATAATATATATTACAATCGACGACAATAATAGTCGCGAGAAACTCAATTAAATCTGGCAAAGTTCTGGATTTTAATAATATAAATGTCATGTACCTACAGAATAATGGTGCGTTTTGATTTCGCACGAGGCTGGCGAGCACAAAACATTACCTGGCGAGTGAGCGAAACATTCAAAGCAAGGAGAGTGCCGAATTAACTGGGAGGAGCAATTTACGCAAGAATCGTGTAAGTCCAAACCTAGGATGATGAAAGAAACTAAGAGACGTATTATTTATTATATGTATTAATTAATTATTATTACTATGACAATACGACTCATAAAAGGAAACATCGATTGTTCCAATTGAACAACTAGAACTCTTGTCAGAATAGATACTATCATTCCAACGGAGAGATGGAAAATTTATGAAGAACGATTGTAAAATTATTTTCAGCGACGACAGAATGAAAGAAGCCATGGTTGTGCAATCACACATACACCAAACTCAAACGACTTCTGGAGCTGGTGAATCATACCGATCAACTACAACAGACAGTATCAGTGGATGAACGACTGAAAAATCTGTAGCTTAATCGAGGAATCTTGCAGGCGGGTAGAAAAGGAGAAGCATGTGTACATAGTAAGACGCAATAAGATTCCAAATAAAAATATAGACTAGTATTCATAACGACCCACCTAAAAGCAGAAAAACTTAAAATAGATCTTGAGGCATCATTACTAAAATAAACAGCACAGTTGTGGACAGGTACTTGACCAATGCAAGGGTCATGGAGAAGAAATCCAGTCTTGTCGAGAGTCCATGGTTTATCGATTGAATTTAACACTTAAGGCTGTCTCCGATTGGGGCGATGCCAATGTTGTCCAATTTAATGCTACCAAAACGCAGGCGTGTCTATTCTCAACAAAACGGAGTCCCTTTCACCTACCTCCGACATCTCGTGATATATCCGATAGCCGACTGTCTTCAGCTATTTGGAATGGACCTGTCGTCCAATCTGAACTTCGGCAGATACATTGAATCCATGGCCAAAAGTGCAGCCACAAAGCTTGGCATCCTTTCCAAGGTGAGGCGTTTTCGTTCAAAGACAGTTGCTTCGGCTGTACCAAGCACAAGTCCAGTCGTGTATGGAGTACTGTTATCACTTATCGGATGGCTCTGCTAAATACCAACTAGCCACCTTGGATTCAATCGACAAGCGTGCCAAAAGGCTTATAGGTGACTCGGAATCAGTTGAGGCGAAGCTGCAGACCCTTGCATACCGCCGTAAAGTTACCTTCATCGGCATTCTACAGGATAACTCACGGAGAGTGTGCGATGGAATTGCATAATTTGATTCCACTTTCATCTTTCCATCACCAGGGACTAGATGTGGGCTGGGGTTGCACCCCTATGTTGTGTGGATATTCGCACGAAGCGTTTCGCTCCCACATTTATATGGCCAGCGGCTAGGGAGTGGAATTCCCTGCCCGCAGACTTGTTCCCCGAACGCTATAGCTTGGACCTTTTCAAGGCGAGAGTGAATAGGCATTATTTAGGTGTGCATGCGACATCTTACTTTCTATCAGGTGAGATGGAGGTCAAATGCGCGCTTATTTTTTATAAAAAAAATCCAAGGAGTCCGCCCAAACCAACACTCCATTTGAGTGCGACCGACTTAAATAAGCATAGACAACAGGAACGTACCAGAATCAGGAAAACTGACAGTTTGTGGTCATATTTTGTAGCACACACACACGCACACACACACGCACACACAGACGCACACACAGACACACAGACAGACACACACACACACGCACGCACGCACGCACGCACGCACGCACGCACGCACGCACGCAC